>NC_085001.1:25032173-25119673 GCF_963854185.1 Sardina pilchardus
CCGTGTCTGGCGTCGCAGGACACAGCCGCTCGCTACTCTACAGCTCTTCCTCCACATCCTGCACCCCTTACCCTCTCCAGACACTCAAGCTAACCACCCCGCTTACGTAAGTCTTTCAGTGCACTTCAACAGCCACAACAACCACCCCATGACACCACGCCGACCATACACCCCAGTGTCTGTGAGGAGGCCCTCCATTACATCATTAATGTTTGAAGTATGGGAAGTGTTATGATTGACGCTGTAAAGTCATGTTAGTCAGTGCTCTGACAATATTCTGGGCTGCCCCATGCTGAGAGCTCGAAAGAGCCCCTTCCAAAAAATCTCAGCCACTCAGCGCTGGTTCTTACCTAACAGCAGTGAAACCACTGATGCCCCTCTTTATTAATATTGAAAAGGACGTGATAATGCGCTTCAGTGTGCAGTGCATCCATGCTAAAGTGGCCGTATTTGGTTCTGTACCACTTAAGTGTACACGACCTGTTCTCTCCCCCCTGTTATGTAAGCAGAGCAGGAGGACAGAGAATTAAAGACAGAGAACATTGAGCCTCGCTGAGAGCTTAGCACTGCTTCTCCAATGTGTCTCCAAGTCGTCCACTAACGAGGGAGTCTTTGAACCCCCGGTGAATTCAAAGCATGGGTAATTATTGAGCTATATTGGGTGCAGCAGAAAAACAATCCCGTTTTTTGTCAGGGAACGGTTGCATATTGGGAACAAGCCGAACAATAATGGTTTAAATGCACACAAATAAACAGGAAGCAACAACAAACAAACAAGTTTGTTTTGATGCGTCACATTATAATTCTATTTAAAACTGATCTGCAGTCACCTGAACACCTGTGAGCACTGGGGTGGAAATGCAAGACCGAGATGTTTCAATGAGAAGCGATTCAGACAATGAATCCATCAATTACACACAACAACAGCACGCTTCCTATATTTTGTCCTTTACTCATCATCACTTCAAACTCTAATTTCAGTTACTGCACAGGAAATTATGAAACCCAATCTTTTAGCGATTGCATCTCGCTCTGATCCTGAAAGCGGCAGACGAAAATTCCCTCTATCAGCTTGGGAAAACACACAGCGTGGAGAGAGGGAGAGGGAACAGCTGGTTAGTTGTACACACATCACAAGAGGGCTGTGTGGCGGTGGCCTCAGAAGTGGATGTGGGTGGAGGCAGCAGAGTTTATGTGAGTGGGCCGCACAAGCATGGGGAAAAACCTGACAGGAGAGCCTCCCGCTCTGGGTTCTCTCTGTGGAAAATCAGCCAGTGAATCTCTCTGCCTTTGTGATAAGCTTAGCGTCTACACTCACTGTGATGAATCATTATTATCAAGGGTCCAAGCATACCCCCTGACGCATCTGCTTCTATAAGCATATAGGCACCAGGAAAATGCACAAATGCACCCACTTGGTGGAGGTAGTTGCTTCATAGCTTCTTAGTACTAATGCATGTGTTATTATGTCTTATAAAGGACCATCAAAGCATTTCTGCAGAATCATTTCTTCTTCCTTCTTTCAAAGACTCTTAGAAAACATCTTGTATATACTGTCATTACTGGAACTAAGAACCCACCAGGAAACTGGTGGCAATTGCCTCACACACTTTGATGCATCAATGAGTGAGTGCTTAAAATGAACCACTTATTCATAGTCTTGCACCATTCGTCAATATTTAAGCTGTCTCGTGATTCAGCTCATATAGCAGTTGTGGAAAGAAGGGCAAAGTTTCTTTCAGAACCCTACTAGTTTCAAACTTTTGCTACATTAGTCACCATATGCTTCCTGCCTTTTTCTTTGATCTATTGACAGGCATCCATTACAATTTCTTGCGAAAGGAAAATTGAAAGGCCAAACATTGGCATGATGTTTTGATGGAATGGTAGGCCAAGAGCCGTGGGGACTAAAAGGCCATTTGTCTTGTAAAAGCCATTCGTCATGTCTTCTGACCTGAACATTTTCAGGCACTCTATTTGACGTAGATGTTCAAATGGAAGCTGGCTCAGATGAATGGGATGCTTCAAACTAGTCAGTCATATCTCTGAAGAAAGCTGAAACTGATTACGGAAGCAACATATACAGCCCCCGTCACATTTATTGGCATCCATGGTGAAGTTACCTTAAAAGAGGAAACACACAAAAAACACTATAAATGATGGGTAGGGTACTGTATAACAAATCAGCTGCCTGCTCAGACAAAGGTCAAAGCATTGCAGAGAAAATACACTTAGAATCATCAGAATGTATTCTGTTGGATATGTATGCCTATTGCTAGGAAACTCATTGGAAACCTTTGATCCCAGCTTCCTGTGAATTTGCATCCTTTATTCAGGCTTTGTGGTATGTGTGAATGCAACACCTGGGGATATTATGTGCAAGAGAACTCATGTATGAGAAGCAAAGTTATGGATCTTTTTCTGGAAATATGAATAGTCATAGCCAAATGTAAGGTGATATTTGCCTATGGGTCATTATGATAAATAAACCCATGAAATAAATATGATTATCTATATTTGTCCATTATTTGTTCTCTCTTCTAACAAAATTCTTTTTTAAGTCTCATATGGACTCCTTCACTTCATTCAGTATTTATATCTGAAGAGCCTCTACCCTTTTAGTTGCACGGCAACAGCCCATATACGGCGCTCGACTGACTGTATCATCGTTCAGATTCGATGTAACTCAGCAACAAGACCACGGCTCTGATTAAGGCTCCACCAATCTACTTCATCTTGGCCAGCGCGCCATTCTCTCACTGGTTGTCACCCACACCACACACACACACACACCACACACACACCCACACACGCTGCCCAGCCACCGAGGCTGAGTAATACACTGCGATTGTCACCCCGATCACCGAGCTCTCATCCGCAACTTTTTTTGCACAATGAGCCCCGAGAGTTACTTCAGCTCCGGCTGCCTCTGCCGCCGTTCCACACCTCTGGTCGTTGGCTCCCGTTGGCCCGAGCTCCCAGGCTTCTTCTCACACAGATGGACTGCAATGTTGTCACAAGGCTGATAAGTCCCCGAGAGACGTCGCCGCTGCTGTTGGCTTAACGGCCGCAGGGCTCTCTCTCACACACACACACACACACACATACAAACACACACACACTCAAACACACTCCGCTGAACTTCAATAGCCCTGGCCTCACCTTCATCTCTTTTTGGGGTAAACAGAACCCTCCACAAACACACACACACACACGCACACATTACACACACACACACACACACACACACACACACACACACACACACACACACACACACACACTCCTGCTCCTGGCCACGCGCCAGATAACAAATAACATTTCAGGGGTTGACTCAACAGTCGCACGACCACGCACAGGTGCTGTAGTAGCCCTCGAGGTAAACAGGAAGAGGCTAAATATGTCATAGTGTTGAGTGTGGAGGGAGGCCATTTGGCTATTTTCTTCTGGAAAAACTTCCTCTCCCCTCAACGTCACATATCCTTAACTTCACGAGAAGTGAACTGGTGTGAGCAAGCAAGGTCATCTTTTCACTATTTCTTTCGCCGTCACCCTTTCAGGCCTTCCCTGACCACTGGTGATAAATAATTCTTCTAGATGTTATACACACACACTCACACTTTCATCTTGATAGTTTATCCCTTTCTCTCTCTCTCCCCCTCTTTTCCAATGTACACAAACAAGTCGATTCCAAATTCTGGGAATACAGGCCAGTGTTTTACTGCAGTATATCAACAGTGGAGAGGACAGCAGTCACAGGGATCAGGATATAAAAGGCCATCCTTTTAGCACGGAGCGCTGAAGATGAATGAGTCACACAGCCACTGCTTGGCCCTGCTGTAGGAGGGGTGAGCAGTCCAGGGATATGAACCATATTGGTATGAGACATGAACTGCGTGCCTCAAGAATAGCTTTGCACATCTTTGCATAGATATGATGATACAGAGCAAAATAAAGGAATAGATGACTCATAAGGGGGAAAAAACACACAAAATAATTGTTCTGTGGGGATCATTATGTGTGGTGTTCTCCGATAATGTGTTTTCCTGTGATATGAGTCAGCCAGCATGTAAAAGGTCAGGAGAAGGAACTCGACATCACTTTGATTTTGTAACTGTTATTTCATGTAGGAACACATAAGTACATAACATCTCGGCAGGTCGTAAAGGACACGAATCTTTTGTCTGCCTCGACTGTGTTCATCCATATACATTATGATGTAAGTCTGTGCTTGTGGTGCACCTCCACCAGTGAGAGCTCAGTGTTGTTGTTCTTGGTGAGACTGCGTGGACTTCGCCCCCTAACTGGACTGGACTGGTGGCAGTGAACAAACTACAGCGGAGGGAGTTCCCAATCTGCGGATCCTGTTTTGTTTCTCTCCCGCGGCCTCTTGCTTTGCTGCTTCCCCAGCTTCACATCATTGTGTTTTGCAGCAGCTGGAGTGACGTGAGGGTGAGGGGGGAGTTCGGCCTCCTTCCTCTCTCTCTCTCTCTCTCTCTCTCTCTCTCTCTGTATGACTCTCTCTCTCTCTCAATTCTTCTGCTTTCAAAACACAGAGGCCTCATACGGTGACCTCATCCATTGTTCAGACCCAGCGCAAGACGGTGCATTAATTATTGACACACAAACGAGAAGTGTGTAGCATGGCTGTGGGCAAACACCAGCAGGGCTGAGAGCCAGAGCTCCTCTATGGTGGGAAAAAAAACACGTCAGGCCAAATCCTTTTCTCATCTGCGTGATTTAGAGTAGCGCTACACAGCAATTTACACCAACAGAATGAGTTACAATGTTTACCACGAGTCGCCGAAGAAGACGACTTGCTCAGCAATACTTTCAAAATTTACAATGAAGTAATGCTAACTTCTAACTGAAGCATAACACACACACTGTGTATTATTGATGCTTTCAATAAAACAAAATAAAAACTTAGTTTACCAATTCAGATTCAAAAGAAGTTTTATTACTATGACTGATTGGGTACAGTGTTGCCAAAGCTAATGTTACGAATAACACAGTAGGATCACCAAAGAAAGAAAGAAAGGGATACTCTCATCTGTGGACAATGAGACACCAAAATGGTGGATCTGAGTACTGTTTCTCTTTTGGCTCATAATTTGCTATGCAAAGCCTTTTGAAGTCACTACCCCCTCATATTTATCTCTGTAGTAGTGACACATGTAAATATTGCCCTTTGAAAATAACTTTATAGTTACATTCTCTGTTTATATTTACACCCTCTGTTTATATTTACACTCTCTGCATAAACAGTTGATTCATATAAATACACAGAAGTGCGTCACACATGTGTAGCAAGCTTTACTTGAAGTTGACTGATTGGTTAGCTCTAATGGTCTCACATGTTATGATAATGCTTCACTGTGTGTTGTATTCCTCTAAACCAAAGCAAAGTGACTCTTGTGCAACTCAGTGAACTGTGCTGCTATTGAGAGCTCTGGCCTGGTCTCCAGCTGGGTATAGTATACAAGGAGAAGGAGAAAACACAAGGAGGGAGGGAGAGAGAGATAGAGATAAAGAGAGAGAAGCAGAGAGTCAACAACATGAGAGAAAGAAGGAATGAAGAGGGAGAGACAGAGTCAGTACCACGAGAGAAGGAACGAGAAAGAAAGAGCGAAAAGGAGAGAGAGAAAGAGAGACTTTGCCAAAGATGACTTGTCATTTCACGGCTTCCCCGTTCACACCTAGAGCTAGTTCTGATGAACGCGGTGATTCAAGGACACGTTGTGTTTTGACATGTCCGCCTTCGGTATAACCTCTCAAGTTGTGCCCACGTGTGTTAGGAATCCTCAGAGCGACAGATGGCCATACTTGGTGTAGTGCTCCGGGCTCACAACTTTTGAGCAAAGGGCCTTCAAAGTCTGGCTTTCTCAGACTGCAAAAAAATCTTCCATACTAAGGAGACATTCAATCTTCCAGACCACACTCAAGGTCTTTTGAAGCCTCTAACATGTCACAATTCTCACAGCTCGTACCTCTAACAAACAGCAAAGCAAGGACTCGGTGCCATTTGTGTACACCCTATAAAGCAAACATACCGCCACACTAAATAAGGATGAAAGCATCCTCCAAACTGGCTGTCCCTCTGTCTCTTGTTTACTTCAGCTAGCCGCACGAAGAAAGCACAGAAATGTCAAATATGACTGTGCTGCAGCGATGAGAGTACATGTGAGCACAGTAGGTCAGGAGAGGGGAGATTGGGAAGTGGCAGGTTGCGTAAGCAGGTCTGCGAGAGGAAGGCCCTACCTTCCTGTGATGGCAGATGCAGGGGAGTCGCGCCCGCCCCCGATCGTATCGGGGGTCCCGGTGAGTCAACCCTCTCGCTGGCAACCCTCGCCAACCTGCTGGCTGAACGACTGACTGACTGCCTGACACTCCCCCTCGTCTTTTTTGCAGGTTTGCTTCTGTGCGCGCTCAGAATTTCTGCATTTTAATGGGTGAGTCAACAGCCCTGCTCCTATTTGGACTGCTTCCTGGGCGCTTCCCTGTGGACAGATTAGTGCGGCACTAATGGAGAATTGTGATTTGTTAAGTACCACAGATAAGAAACGTACCAATATGGAGACATCGTCTTATTAAATGTCCATTAGATAACCGTATAGGCAAACCTAATTTAATTCTCTTTGTGAATTATTATTTTTTTGTCTCCCCATGGCACACAATAGAATAGCTCTTCTTCAATCTCCCTCCGTATTTCAAACATTTGTTGTTTTTCTTCTCTGAAAGATGGGCGTGGAGCACGTTTCTGCCCTGCCAGGAGAACGTTTAGTTTGGGCTGTGGCCTGACATATGGGAGGCCCCCCTGTCAGAAAGGTGGGAAAGTTAACAAATTGACCGACAATACAGAAAGAAGGGAGTTAACCATATTCGCTCAAGACTTCCTCCCTTGTCAGCTCACATCGGAGGTATTCCAATCACGTGGAAACTCATAAGTCTGGGCTAGTTCAGCCGTGGGTGGGGATGAGGTTAAGGTGGGCCAGGAACGCCACGCGACCCGACAAACACACACACACACACACACACACACACACACACACACACACACACACACACACACACACACACTGCCCCTGTCCTCGTCCCCCAAGCACTGTGATCTGCGCACGTACATCCAGACCTGTGCAGAGAGGAGCGCCTTTGAACCTGATGAGTGGAAAGGGATGGGTGGAAATGGGGGAACCATCTGCAGAGGATGTGGGTGGCATCCTTCCCGCTCCAGGAAACGTCGAGGATGGAGAGGAAGCCACCTCCATGTGTTGAGATCAAGGAATCCCGCAGAGGAAGCCAAGGCTTTTGGACACCCTCAAGTGAGACTGCTATTGTCACCTAAAGTATCTATTTGAGTGGGATGATGATGATTGGAGAGAAGAATATTTATAACTTTTCAGTTTTATTTGTTTCATGCAAACAGGGACAGTTTTTTCCATTTTAACAACTCAGTGTTTTTGTCAAGGTATGACATGATATGCTGAAAAAAGCAAAAATGAAAATATTGCCCCATAGTTTAAGCTTTGATGTGGTTTAATGAAAGAAAGCCTGTCCAAATAGCGAAATGACGTTTTCTCATCTCTTCCCAAGTTATTTTTTCCTCTGTGTTATATTTAGACTTTTGGAAAATAAAATCTAGGCTGTATCAAACAGGAAGCCAAAGATAAGAATGGTTTTAGCTAAAGGGCTGCAAAAGAGTTGTACAAGCAAAATGTGCTTGATAATTATTCAGCACAAGCTAGCAAATCTTCTTTTATCCCATTTTGGATTCCTGATGAATTGAATGTGCTGACATTTAAGGGTTTCAAAGCATTTTAATTCCAAACAAGTAATTTAGAAAATGAAAACATACAATTAAGACGTTCCTGTCACCACAACTTGCAATAAATATGACTTACATCAAAAAATATTTCTGATAGAAAGAGCTGAATCACTTAATAGAGCCCAACCAATAGGCCTATGGGCATTTAAAGACCAATTCCGATATTAATATTTGAGGATTTCAAACACTGATGAACAATAAATTACCCAATATTATTTTTTAACAAATACAATGTAACATTTTACTCTATTACTTAGTATATTGAAAAGTTTTGGTCAAGGTAGGACATTGTATTTAAATAGGCATCACTATCTGGTATCCTAATGAAAGGTATTTGCTTTATGACGGTATTTTTTGTATGCTTTCCACATCCTTGACAGTATTTAACAGTGCGATACTTTATCTGACTGGAAAAGACAATTGCATAATGTAAGATAACGTCCATACTCTCATATGGCTTAAGGCTTCAACACATTGCCTGTGTTGCTTCTGCTGAGGGGCTTCGTTGTGTGTTGATTTTAATTTTGTTAACAGGCTTCAGAGGCCACGCTGCATCAAACTGAACTGTATCCATGTCTCAGGCACGGCTCAAACATTTACCTCATGTGAAAATAATTATCAGCCGTTATAAACACCAATACCGATAGATCAGCGAATAGCTAATATCGGCCGATAATATCGGCACTGCGATTTATTGATCGGGCTATATCACTTGACTATATAGCCTTGTGAATTCTTCCTCCATAGCAGCTTGCGCATAATAGGCTTTACATGCAAGGAAAGAATGCGGTGTTAATTGTCTATAGGTGTGGCCAAAACTGCTCACGTCTCAATTACAATGGCATAAGTCAGCAGTTCCTTGGCTTTCCAGGTCGGGGTGGCCCTGCCATAGGTGACGAGCAGACGTGCCGCTATCTGCATTTCTCAGGCTCTGGGGATCATCGGGCCAGCGGAGGACATCCTGAACAGGGAGGGCCGAGCAGGCCGCCGAGTTCACAGCATTGGGAGAGCGTTTGAACAGGACTTCCTGATCTCAACAAGGGGGGGGGGGGGGGGCAAAATGGAAATGCGCCGAGCGGCGAACACAATGCTGAGAAACGCTGCCAGCAGCAAGGTCAGTGTGGAGGGAGAGGGCAGGGCACATTCATCAGCCATGAGTGGACCTGGGAGAGCTGGCGAGCCAGAGCGTCCATACGCATCACAGGAATGTTCACCTGAAGTGATTGTACACCTGAAGTGGTTTTTTTCCCTCTTTTTTTTTTTTTTTTGCTGTTAGAACATTTGATTGTTACGTACAGCAATCTAACACCCTAACTAACATATTACTCACAATTTACAGAAAAATTATAGGTAGCCTAACACAGTATGTGTGCAGTACAAGATTTAAGTTCTAAATGGTTTGGCAAATGATTACACACAAAACTATACTGAAATTAATTGAATTTACTGCCAATAGTTGTCCTCATTTGATGATGTTCTTGATGTTAATCAAATGAGCTATTCTACATGATCTTGCAAAAGTAAACCATTAAAGAGTTCTGTTTTTACAACATGGCAGGGTCCATTATCAATATCTATTGATATGTCCATTTATTATCAGCACAATCCTGAATTCACTTTGTAAGTTATGAAACAGATCCTCAGAATTCAACAATATTAACCTGAAACTAACAAATGACTATAGGTTTGCTCAATCATTTCCTTCACAAGAAAACACTTGAACTAGTCATGGCAATCGTAATTATTGGCCATTCCAACAACAGAATAATGTACAAGGAGACCCCCTCCTACATGAATACTGGGTCACTATTTCAAGACTGCACGTTCCATAAGACATTTGCCCGAATTAGTCTGGGGATAAATGCACGTAGACCCAGTTCCTTCCACATTCTCTTGGACAGCTCACAGACAAGACCTATAATTAGACAGACTCCTGTAAAACGCTGTTATTGTCCCCTACGCCCAAAGGCGTGGGAATTTTCTGCATCAGTTGATTTTACATTGGAGAAAAAGAAGTGACAAGATAAAACAGTGGGAAGAAAACAAAAGATATCTCCCTTTAACACAATCTCTTTACAAAGACGCTGTCAGTTCGAAGGAATAAGAGGAAAATAGCCAGTTTAGCAGAGCGGATGTTCGGTAGAATGGATGGTAAGAGCTACGTGACAATGTGTCACCATTTATTCAGGCAAAAAAGGATGTTATCTTTTTTCTTTTTTTTTACAAAAAGTGTTTTTTTTTTTTTCTGAGCCTTATCTTTATAACTAGTAGGCCTATGATAAAGACTAAGTCTTGCAGATGTTTTTGGTTGGTGCACACCCCATCACCTAGAAGCATTTATCTCCGGTCTCAGAAAAGGTTTCAACTGTGTATGCCAAACACCTACATACAAGGCCGTAACCAGGATTTTTAGAATACCGAGGTCAGGGCCATCGCTAGAAATTTTGGGCACCCCGAAATGCCAGGGGGGTTCTTCCGAGCCCTCTGATCATTTTGCCAACGACATAGAACTATAGATTTGTTCATTGTATAACATGTTTTGTTCATAACTTGAACCAACACACTTTTCCACAATATTCTTTTTGAAGAGCCTCAAGAACCTTTTCCCAAACTGACTTTGGTTATTTAAACTGGACCTTAGCCTACTCCATCTGTGATTAAGAATGCTCTGCATCTCCTCATCAGTGTAGGGAATGCTACATATAAACTGCAGGGTCATAGCTAGGGTTGGCAACTATGAGAAAATAACATAAGGAACATTCAATGTGAAATGGAGCGCGGGGTGTGGAGCTTAACTTCTTTAAGTTGAGGCCTGGTTATGGCAGACTTTGGGGTCATAGGGCCCACCTACACGTACCTACACCCCACCCCCCATCAAATCATCATTATGTTGTTTGTTCACAAAAAGGTTGTGAAAACTATGCACATGCACATGTTAACATGCATATCAGAAACTATGCACATGCACATGTTAACATGTCATATGCATATCAGAGGCCTGCTTTACTAATGTAAGATATAACTACAGTAGTGCATTGCTTTTGCATGGTTGCATGGGAGATACTTCTGAAAACAACAGCAATTATATGGGTGCTATTGTTTTGGGATGTTTCCCTCAAACAAGCATCATACTCTGGTAGGCCAATGGAGAAAAAATGGATATGGTTTACAATGAAATTTCATTTGAATGCCTGAATGTAAGAATTCAGGAAACACAATACCAACTTTTGTCTATGGTAAACGGCCGTGCAGATAGGCGAAATCTGGAGATCTTTAAATGAAAGACTAAATCTTCTGACCATGTTCAAATTTGACTAAACAATACTCAATCCTTGAATTTCCCCTTGGGGATCAATAAAGTATCTATATATCTATGCTAAACAACGTGTTGTACAGTCTCTGCTCTGTTTTCATGGGAGTTGCGAGAATCCACGTTGTTCTATTTAAATGTCGTTAAATAATTACAGGTTGACGCGGAGCTTTGCCACCAACGTTATTGTAGTTTCAGTTTCTGTCACGCAAACGCGTACACGCATGCATTCAATGAACGTTCATACCACCACTTAATTGTATGGATCTATGTTTAATCACATCAATTTAGCAAGCATTTCCTCCTGATTGCAGCTACGTTTGCTTTCTTTTTCTGTCGGTCCGCGGTTGCTTGCGCAGCAAATTATCAGGTGAAGCACCGGACCTAATATGCCTCGCTGACCAGCAGTCTCCACGTTGCGCGGCCCATAGTTTGAGAAACGCTGCACAAGTGTCATTAGGGTGTATAGCCTATGTTTAGGGGTTTTGTGTGTTTTTCATTGTAGCGTGTGTGCATTGAGCAGTTTCTTAAAATACAGAACGAAAAGCGTTCCGTATCAGTTCAATACGGAAGAAGACTTTTAACGTATAACACTTATAAAAACGAAACTTGAAGAAAAAAATACCGAGGACATGACCTCGGTGTCCTCAATGGTAGTTACGGCCATGCCTACATATGGGTGATTATTTAAATGGAATATCACAAATGACTCACTCTAGTTCAATATCCTTTTCAATTATTGTGCCATTACCATTCAACTCAAAAGGCCTCGTTAGTTTTGCTACAGTGTGGCTCTTGAAAGGTCACAGTCTTGTTGCATTTTATCATGTCAATAGGTCTACCAGGACATCACTGATTCACTCAAGCTACTTTCTCAAACTGTTTTTGAGACAGACCGGGGTGACTGGACTTGCCAAACTGCAGCCTAATTGTATTTGTTGGATGCATTTTACAATGTCCACGTGCACTATAAATCTGAGACTGTAACCCAAAAACTGATGTTCATGTGTATTTGGCCTGTAAGAGTTTTGCTGTGGGCCTGTCATGCTTGTCAGATATACACGGGAGAGGTGTTAAATTCCTCCTGCTGTAGGTGGGGGGTTTCCCACACCCAGTGGCCGATCAAAATCCAAGCCTATTTCCCCCCAAAAAACAAAATCACCAACAAAGCAAAATAAACAAAGAAAAATATTCAACAATTTCACTGGGGTTATTATTGACATATATCAGCAAAGATATTTTAGTTTAAGACCTAGCACAAGGAATTTAACACTTCCCCTGTGCATATCTGAAAAGCATGGCAGGTATGGTCAGATTTTGGGTTACAGTCTGAGGCATTGTGGACACAGTAGTATGCACCCAACAAATATAAATCTTTTTTGCTCCAAAAGTAAAGCCAACACGTCAGCGACTTCAAGGATTTTAAAGGCAGGCTATTAAATAAACCCATGATAAAATAAAACTCTGTAGTCACAAATTTGATTGTTGGTATGGAGATGTGATGAATATCATAGAAACTATGATATTCATCCATATGGTTATGGCTAGATGGATTTGTTTAGATTCAGTGAAACTGTTACCTTGCCAACGCCACATCATGGGTTTGGTACACTTTGGTAGGACAAAGGTCTCATACCTGGCATGTGTCCTTCCTCGACAGCCCTGGGCCAGACCAGGTGTTTATTCATGTGTTTGTTTGCTTCAGTGGATTACATAGCTTTCATTACTATATAGCAAATGGCATTGCAACAAAATGATCCGGAGATAACAATCCTGTGCCTAAGACATGTTTTAAGACACATGGGAAAACTTTGGGTGAAGAGGAGGACATGCTCGAGCATGTGCTGAATGGTAACCAATGAGAGCCAAAGGGGCAAGGTGCAGGTTGGCTATCTAGCATGGAGCAAGATGTCAACATCACCTGATGATGTTAAAAACAATGAGGTTTATATTTCACCAGCCTGTCTGTGACAGCTGGAGATCCTGAACATGTTGAGTACAAACATTGTGAAAAGCTGGCATACTTTGAGGGTTGAAATCTGACCAGACAGGGCTTTCAGTTGCTTCATTCATTAAAAGCTAAGGTAAAACTTTAACCTGGGGTGCCTTTAGGTGCCTGCCGTACGTATTCACAGGCATTTTAGGATTTAGAAGAGAATTTGAAAATTGTGCATAATGTAATGTCTTTTCAGATGTGTTCATTGATAAAAACATTTGGAATAATTATGGAAACTTGATGGAATAACCTGATTACCAACATCAAATCATCACATCTTTTCCTATCCTAGAGACTTAGTCTCCCCCAAACAACAGTTAACAACACATGCATATTGCCTCCTGACCCTTTCTTTGTACGCTATTTACTAAAACCCTTTAGAGCTTCGCTGATGGTGTTCCCAAGTGCTTCTTTTGTGGTGGGCAGATCAGTAATCCATTGCCCATTATGTGCCCGTGTAAGCTCCTGCTCTCCGTCTGGGCCACCGCGGCAGTAAATCAATAGTCAAGCCAGCGACCTCCAGCCCAGCACTGAGAGTTTACATGTGCAGGGCTCTCGACCTAAGATCTGCCTCTGCCAGCGCAGCAGCAGGCTTTCCAGTTTCCCAGGGAAACAGGAAGGAGTGCACTATAACAAAAAAAAGCTGTGGGCAAGCAGGCATTGTTGCTCCCACAGGGGCAAGAATACACATGAGAGGGCGTGGGGGAGTTTCAGCGAGTTGCAGGTTTATATGAATGTGTCATACATATACACAAGTTCAATCTTTAGCAAAATGCTGTTTAAAAAGGAGGGAAAAGAGCATAATCACACACCCTCTTCCCAATGTTCAGAAAGAGAACCAAAGGAAGCGATTGTTTTAATGAATCATGAAGATGGTGGACAGACGAAACACATTGCAGCTTGCCGTTTATGAGAAAGACAAATAAAACCCTCAACATTCCATAACATGTCAAAGCAAGAGATATCTTTAAAGAAAATCCATAGGATCAAACCTGTTGTTGTGCAGTGTTCTTTGCCGTCCTGAAAAAACTGTGTGGCTGAGGTTGTGCTGCATTGCCATCATGTGGACTGAGCTAAAATGACAAGTGAGAACAGTTACCGGACTAAACATCATACAATGATAAACACTGAGTGATTAAGTCACATGTAATGATGTTTATAGTAGTACGTCTAAAGATGAAGAGATGCACAAATTGTACTAAAAGTACACTAAGTCAGTCTAAGTAAACAATGCAATTTCAAGACACCCTCATTCAAATGGTAAAATTGATCAGTGCTTCTCATCTCCAGAAAGTGATGATTCATGGTTTACCATGTGTTATTCCACTTGTTGCATTTTCCATTAGTTGGTTTCAATATGAATCATTCTATTCTCATTATCAGTTTGCCTTTCTCCTCAGTGCATTAATCGAGGAAGGGCTTTGTTTTCCTCCATCTGTTATCATTCTCATCGCCCAAAGCTTTCTTGATGGCGTTTCTCTTCTCTCTCTTCCCGATTTCTTTGGCTTTCCTTCAAGCAATCAGTGTCCATGTGCTAAACAATGCAAGGGGCGCTACAGGAAGAGGCTAATGAGGCCCTGCTGAAAGTGCAAATTTGTGGTCTCACACCATCCTGTCAAAGACAGGGGAAGAAAGGAAGGAAAACACCTCTTTGCTCTCATCTGTTCACTTTAACAGTGCAGCTGGTGTACCCATCCAATGCATCATCTATTCTGCTTGGATGGAAACCGAGGAAGTGCGTAGGTTTAGTGTAAAATAAATTCAAATTCCTAGGCTTGCATAGACTGCAGGCAGATGCACAGGCAGGGACCTCTGCTTATCGAAGGATGTTAATAATGGGACTATGAAATTATTAAAGCAAATGTGACCATGTTGTTAAAAACATCAATTATTACATAGTTTGACAGTGCTTGATTAGAGGTTGTTGCAGCTTCATTGCTTGGTCACAGCAGGCAAGCTGTCAAGTAGTTACATTTGCTGACAACACAGCGCTCATTGGGTTCATTGAAAATGATAGTCACTACAGAATGAGATAAAAGCTTTTGTTGATTATTGCGACACTTATTTCCTAGAACTCAACATTGAGAAAATAAAAATAATTAGTAATTGATTACAGTACAAGAGAAATAAGATGGCAACTGAGGCAGTGGAAATCAAAGGTTATACAGTAGTAGAAAGGGTGAACACATACAAGTATTTTCAGTCAGAACAACTTGGAGCTCAACCCCAAGAAGACTGGAGATGTGCATCCCCTGGCATTCAGAATGATAGTGTCCAATGTGGATTCCTTTCGGTTCTTGGATCAACCACTGACGCTATCCAGAGAAAGGTCCAGCAGAGGTTATACTTCCTGAGACAGCTAAGGAAGTTTAATCTGCCTAAGGAGCTGCTGACCACTTTCTACTCAGCCATCATTCAGTCTGTCATCTGCACCTCTATCACTGTCTGGTTTGGGTCAGCCACCAAACGGGATAGGGCCAGACTGCAACGGACAATTAGGGCTGCAGAGAGGATCATTGGAGCTGACCCCCTCTCCATCCAGGACCAATCAGACTCCTCACATCCTGGTCACAAACTGTAAAACCTCCTTCCCTAGAAGACTGGGCACTGTTCGCCAAAACCAGCCAACACAAAGACAGCTTCTTCCCCCGAGCAGTCACTCTGTTGAACACTCAGAAATAGCACCCACCCTTACACCGAACAAAGTCAATCAACCTGTTCTGCTCTTCTACCTCATGTGCACTTCAATCTGACCTTGACAATATTGTTATTAATACATTGTCATTGCGCTGTACTCTATACTAATATCGCACTATTCCCACCTTTTTTCAATTGTATATTGCATCTTGCTTGTGCCTGTTGAGGTGTCCACGACCATGGCAAGGAGGCGGACATTCCCAGCCACACTCCCCTGGACATTTGCCTTACCCTATCCCACCCATAGTGCATATTTATTTGCAAATGTACATACTGTTTTAATTCTTGTATAGCCTTATTGTACTGCCCTGCATTCTATCCTTACTGTTCTGTTTTTTTTTTTTAAATCATTTTATGTTTTATGTGTTTGAGTGATGCACTTCAAGAGCTTCAAGATTAACCAGGGTCAAATTCCTTGTTTGTTTATGCAAACCTGGCCAATACAGCTGATTCTGACTTGGTTTTTAATGACAGACTAACATGGGCTGATCATGTTGTATGAGGAAGTTGCAGTCTTTTATACGGATGCAGTGAGAATGTTTTTTTTGTTTTTTTTGTATGTCAGTTATTGTTTGGAGTTACTGTGTGGGGGGTTGGGGTGGGAAATGCTGGGGCAACTGAGAATGCCAGGATTGACAGAGTGACTAAAAGGGCTGGAAAAATGGTGGGAGAGTTAAATACAGTGGAAAAAGCTGGCCACCTGGCAAAAATGACGAGGGATCCTGGTCACCCTCTTCATGGTAATTAAACTGCTAGGGTAAAGCCCAATTCACACCAAAGATTCCGGTGTGAATTAGAAGTTGCATGGAGTTGCAAGCCATCGCAAGCCGTCTCAAAGCATTCAACATGTTTAGTCACAGTTGTACGGTTTCAGAACGTTGCGGCTCGTCTCGTATCTTTGGTCTGAACCCTATACTTTATGGAACGTAGTGGTAGGCTAAGGCCTCCTGTGACCTCAGGCTATCAGCCTTTCTATCATTTCTGTACTGTATTCATATACAGTATATTATATACTGATAATTTATTCCTCTTATAGAGGCTATATGTGTATTTAAACTGTTTTATGGGCATTAAGGTGGATATGAGCACTGCAAATTCCATCGCTATAGATGAAATAAGCTTGAGTTGACTTGACTTGATTTGAGTCGGTCATTGGTTAACATTTCCAGAAGAATCAGGCTGTATAATGTCAAAGCTGATACGGTGTAGCATTGCCCATGCCCTGTAAAGTAACACAATGGAGCCAACATCCATTGTCCACAAAAAAAGGGTAATTCTCATGAACATTTGGGGCTGTACAACAGGCAGGTTGGAGCTATACAACAGGTTGGTTGAACTTCAGGACAATGATGCAGGCCCACCTCTATTTCCAGACATAGAAAACGTGACCCACCTTCCAGAATCACATGTTGAATTATTTCACTCCAACAATGGCAGCTTCATATTCTGGTCATGGCTGCAGTGAGATTAGAACATCCCCTGCTGTTGATTTGTGGACATGCACCTCAGCTGTGTAGAATCCAAGAACTTATCCTGTTCCAGTTCTCATGATGAGCACAGGGTGTGCATGCAGGCTCTTCTCTACTTACTGGAAAATAAGATTGTCAACCCCTCACAGTCAGAGGCATACACCAGATGAGCGCTTTTGAATATCAAGGGCAAGATGGCAACCCTGTAAGTCAGTCAGAGTACTGTAAATGTAGGAGGCACGAGCTGGAAGAGAATTTCTTGAATTTCCCCTTGGGGATCAATAAATTATCTATCTATCTATCTATCTATCTATCTATCTATCTATCTATCTATCTATCTATCTATCTAAGAGTAACCAATAAGCCTAGGACCAATGTGTTCACTCCACCGGATATAGTGTAGGCCTATGCTGGCATAAACCTATGGCACCCCAGAGAAAAACTATTGCCCAAGGTGTCTGCTATGAGAATTTATTTTATCAGAAACCAATGGTATAGAGCATTTTTACAGATTGTGGCCAAAAATGGCATGGGCCTACTGAATGTAGGCTATCCTCTAATGCAGGAGTGGGCAATTATTTTTTCCGTGGGGCCACATGAGAAACAGAAAATATTTTGGAGGGCCGGGCCAAAAGGCTGGACTCAATGCGTTATATTTCTTAATAATATAAAAGCAATAAATATCATTGTCTTGACAAGCTGTTAAGACTGGTAAGTTTATATGCTATGATAAAGCAGTGAAAAAGTGACAGTTTGATGATGCTATTGACAAACATGGCACATCAGTTCTGAAACCATGCTGTGTGATGGATGTAATATATTAGGTTAATGTAACAACAGGCCACATTCAATTTCATTTATTTTTTACTTCATGGCGGGCCGCATGAAACAGAGCAGAGGGCCGCATGTGGCCCGCCGCCCCCCGGGCCTTAGTTTGCCCACCTCTGCTCTCATGCCTAATGCTAATGGAGTCCACTGAGCATCATTTTTACTTTGAGTGTGTGCCACCTTTCACCAAGCCAAAACCGAACACCCCTGAATCACACACACACACACACACACACACACACACACACACACACACACACACATTAGACTTACCCCTAACAGAAGATCCAACTCGAGACTTTTGTCCATGGATTTCCCTGAGCCTTCAGAGCCTGCTGGGGCACTGAACTGTAGATTTAAGTGACCCCTGGACATTTACCATCGAGGCTGCATGAAGACCAGGACCTCCTTTTGTAAATGGATTGGTTTGGCTGCATTGGCTGACAAGGAGTGTGGATTTCTGCCTTAGAAGCAGATTTGCTTTGATACTCGATCATTGCTTATTGATCATTGCTTTGATACCCGATCATTGCTTATATTTGTAATATTACATCTAACAAACTCAAAATATTAACAACAACATGCTTGGACATCTGGATGATATCCAGCACTAGTCCACTGGAACTCGACTTTCCAAGGCACTGAACTGTTAGGCCTAATTGATTTTCTATTTTCCCCCAATAAGGCTATTTTTTAAAACAGGGACGTCACAGTGTTCACTGCTGAAAAACAGGACAAATAACTCCATAAAATCCCAAAAATCTGTACATGTCTGTGTCAAGTCTTGTTTCAATAAACTGTATTATTACCCATGCCTCCGATTGGATAACGGAGAAGATCCGGGTACCCAGCTGTAAGAGCCTATCAGCCAAAAGGCACCAATATGGCGGAGGTAAGAGGGAAAGCTGGGAAGGGATGTCAGATTTTAAATCAAAGAATAACACGTTAATTACGATTAAGTTCAAGTTAAAGAAATTATTTAGATAAATGTTAGCGTTGTGTTTTTATTTTCAGCGCCGATTGGCAAAATCGCGCAAGATAGAGGCTAAAATGGTTGAATGAAAAAAGAAATCCAGCAGGACTAGCTAGGCCTTTGCGTCCTTATCAAGCGTCTAGGTAGCTAGCTTACTTGGCTAGCAAGTTTGTGTGCTAACGGGCTGCAGGAAAATCCGTCAATCTTATGCGAAATGCATCATTAAACTGTACCGTGTCACGGACATTAAGAGTCTGATAGACTAAATATGAAACATATAACCGTAAGATTTTTTTATGCATCACCGGGAAACGTCCAACCGGCATAATGTCGTTGTAAAGCAAAGATTGTTTATGTTTTTGCCTCGACTGTGCTTGACGAGATTAGCTAGCTGGCTAGCTAGCCAGCCAGTTATTGCAATTAGTGGCTCACTAGGAGGGACTAGTTATATTTCCCGCACTGTCTGTATTAAGTACCGCTATTTATCTATTGCCTGTTTTGATCAGAAGCCAATCGTGTGTACAGAAATAACATGCATATCTTCAGTAAAACTACATCTTCAGTAATCGGCATGCAATTTGGTCATGTCGTGTAGCGGAAAATGTAATATGTCGCTTGTTTCAATAGCTAAACATTATTTCATTTTTCATTTACCCTCCTCCTGGTGTAACTATTCCGCGCAGTCGGTTTCTCTTGTAGTTTATTCAATTGAGATATCGTAAGTATAAAATATGTTTTGGTTAATGTACTTCTCATGTCGTGTTTACAGGCTTCCCTCGGGAGTTCGAGCCCAGGTAAGGGAAAATTCCTCTTTTCTGACCAGAAAAAAAATCCACTAACGTTAATGAAATGCGATGTCTCTTTGTTTTATGATAGGATATTGGCATGAAACCTATTTGTGTATAGTTCAAGGTCATTACTTCTCATTTTATACTTAAAGTATTATTTTCTCCCAACAGTTGGGTCTTTATCTTCAGAAGACCATGACTTTGACCCAACCGCAGACATGTTAGTCCATGACTATGATGATGAAAGAACCTTGGAGGAGGAGGAGACGATAGAGGGCGAGAGAAACTTCCGCTCTGAAATAGCTGATTTAGAAAAGGTAACTCCACAAAACCATGTTCTCTTCATTCAGGTGTATACTTGTAGCAGTTATATGAATTTGGCAACGCTGTAATGTTGCACATTATATTATTATCATCATTCTATTACTGATATTATCGTTAGTTAATTATTAGAAATTTAACATTTTCACTTTACTGTGTAGGCCTACTGTTAATTGTAGTAATAATGTTACGTTTATTGTTATTCTGTGTTGCAAGTCTCTTTGGATAAAAGTGTCTGCAAAGTAAACATAAACATACTATTCTACACAACCACTGATGTCGACTATCCTCTACCCAGCTCAGCTCCCCAAAGATAACTGTGGTCATATTTGTAATTATTTTAACAGGAGGGCAACATGCCACTGGAGGAACTCTTGGCGATGTATCGGTATGAACCGTCCGTCAGTACTGGAGCAGGATCCAGTATGGACAGCTCATCTGGTGAACTTACAGATGAGCTGCCAGATATGACACTAGATAAGGTGAGCTATTCAACCCATACTTTTGATGGAAGTGTGTGAATGTGTTGTTAGAATTGTTAGAATTCACTGTAATGAAATCTGTAATAAATGTTTTGGATTTTCAGGAGGAAATAGCTAAGGACCTGCTGTCGGGGGACTATGAAGAAGAGACTCAATCCTCTGCTGATGACTTGACCCCCTCAGTGACCTCTCATGAAGCCACAGATTTCTTCCCCAGAACACTCAGATGTGAGTAGTGTTTGAGAATATTTAAGTAGGCTGCATTATTATGCAATTTTAATTGGTAGGAATGAGGCTGAGAACTGGTTGACTGTATTGTATTGGTGACCGTTGTCAGATAAATGCATCATTAATTATTTTTTTGTATAGATATTTTCAAGAATTGGTTTGTGCTAAATATTTGGATAGTTTGATATTTCTCATTATACTGTGTACACATGTATGAAATGTAGTGATTGTGAAACGGCCTGTTCTTCTATTTAGCCAACGCTACTTATGATGGAGATAAGGAATCTGAAGGGGAGGAGGATGGCCCAAGTCCTGAAGACTCAAGAAAGGTGAGTCTGATTTTCTTCCATTCCTCTCATGGCAGGTCAGTTTACGCAGAGCAAGCCGCTTATTTTTCTGCTCTCACACTGGTTCTGTCTTTTCAGGAGATAATGGTTGGATCTCAGTACCAAGCTGAAGTACCCACTGGAATCTGCAGTTATGGGGAAGATGAAAAAGGTGGGTTTTGAGCTAATATTGAATCAGTATTATGCATCATCAAATTTTGTATAAAGTTTATACTTTAGCCCAGTGTTTTTTATCTGGTAGGTTGGGACCCAAAAGTGGGTTATGGAGCTGAAAAAAAAAAAAGCCCATTAAAAATGCTACCTTATCAGATCTACTAAGGGAACTTTGACAGACTTTATTTGTATGTCAGTCGTATCCATGGACAAAGACAATGTTTATGTGACAGGTCATGTTAGATATCATTGCTAATACACTGCATATATTGATATTTAATTTATATTACTGTAAACCATACCACCTTCCAACACTGTATACTACTGTACTATCTACACTGCACTATACATCTTTTACTGACTATGCACCACCTGCTTATACTTTGTATATCACATCGCACCCTCTGCTTTTTTGTACTCTGCACAATGACAAAGTTGGATCTAATCTAATTTTAGTGATAAATGCAAGTAGGCTATGGCCCTGAATATTTGAAGTAGTATATGGATTCACTTAGACCTGTTCCAAACAAGTAGGCCTACAGGCACTTTGCTTGTCTTACCATGAAGCTCACTGTATCCATTGGCTTGATCGCTAAAAAAAATATATGGGTCGTGACTGAATGAACATAGGAATTTTTGGGTCCAAAAGCCAGACCAGTTAAGAGCCACTACTTCGGCCCATTAATATAATAGGAACCATGTGTTTTTGTTTTACTTCAGTGTATGAGGAGGAGGACCAGTTACTGTGGAATCCTGGCTTCCTATCAGAGAGTAAAGTGAAAGAATTCTTGTCCCAAGCATTGTCACGTACTACAGAAGGGATATCAGACAATGGTGAATGTAAAGGACATGTGCGCGATAACGAACAGGTATGTACCCTTTTACCATTTTAGATATTGAAATATTTTGTTAAGTATTGAAATAGTTAAGTTAATCTTTAGTATCAAGATGAGATGTAAACTTTGAAGTAATCATATAGTAGTTCATTAAATAGGGATTAATTGACCAGGGCAAGCTAAGTAATATTACTAAGTTAATAAAAAGATGAGTACAGATGAGACTGTTTACAAAATATTCAGAATGTTGGTTTACTTTACTGTGGTCTTTTTGCTGACACCGCAGTGCTATGAATACTTATTATTGTGGACTCTAGTCTACAACATAGTTAGACATCTGTTTGTAAACTAATCTTGCCTTTTCCCATCAATAAACTTACCATCTGTTTTTCTATTCAGGCTTTGTATGAACTTGTGAAATGTAACTACAATACACATGAAGCCTTGGAACGATACTGCAGTAATTTGAAATCCTCTAAAGGTATGTTTTTTTCTGTTGTTCTAATAAGAGAGATAAGATGATTTCAGTTGCATTGGTTATGAGTAAGTAAGCCGTTAAAGTGATACTACAGTAATTTTTTTCATGTATGTGTGTACAGAAGAGTCACCACCCTGGTCTGAAGACGAATGCAGAAATTTCGAGCATGCACTGCAAATATATGAGAAGAACTTTCACCTCATACAAAAACACAAGGTATGTTCCACCATTCTGTTTGTCACGGTACTGGAAGGGGCATTGGCTCTAGCTTCACTTATTTTAAAGCAACATTAAAGAGTTTTTCGTACCTTAAAATAATGTTTCCAAAATCATTCCAGCGGTTCATCAACTCGTAACAGGGTGAACGGCACTTCTGCTTTCACTTCGTAGCCCTCTATTGGCTATAACCGCACTATGTAACTTTATGAGGTGGGGTAGTGTATCTGTAGTTCGATGAAATGACACATCAGAATCTACAAATTTGACTTGCTTCGATGTCGCAATACATCATACTTTCATAAAATCATGCAACATATTCTACCTTGTCTGTTATTTGCTGAATAACCAAATAGCGTGTGTGCGACAGAGGAAAAGTGCTTTAGTGTTGCTTTAATCCCCTTTTTCAATGTTCTCTTTACAGGTGACGACACGAACAGTTGCAGAATGTGTGGCTTTTTACTACATGTGGAAAAAATCGGAGCGCTTTGATTATTTCGTACAGCAGAACCGCTTTGGAAAGAAGAAATACAGCAGTTACCCTGGTGTCACGTGAGTATCCCCTTCAACGTTCATATTTCTGGAAGTTTGGGCTGAATATCTCCGTCTGCATCTGCAAGAGCTTGTCCATCTTCAGTAGCCATCACTTTGTGTGTGTTGGGAAGTGGATGGACGCACTGACCTGTGTGATCTGATGTCCCACTTTTTAAACATCACTCGACTCCTTAACGAATTGTTCTCCTTCTCCGCAGTGACTTGATGGACAGACTGGTAGACGAGGCTGAGGGCCTGGCCGACACCACGTCGTCCGTGTGCTCCCTGGGAGCCAGTGGCCGGTTAGAGCCCAGTGCCGAGCAGCAGCTAGGCCTCCTCAACTCCATCACGGCTAGCGACCTCACAGGTGAGCTCTCAGTCCTTCAGGCACTCGATGGTAATACATACGGTAGTTTAGCTGACCACACCTTTCGAGGGCTGAGAACCAAAGGGGCGTAAGTGACATTTCACCAACTTTACAGGAGAGCCAAAATAAATCTAACTGCTTCTATATGTTCACAGTTACAGACCTTTGGTTTTTGTTCAATGACGTTATATATATAAATATTTTACTTCTATAATTTTGTCAGTTAGAAAGAGCTCATCAAGAGCTTTCAGGTGATATGTATAACTCAATTTTGACCAAAATGTCACTTACACCCCTTTGGTTCTCAGCCCTCGCTTTGTTAACTGTACACTTTGAACACAACTTATGAAATCAATGTAATCGCTATGTAATAACTGGAAAATAAATCAAGTGTTAGTTGATCTGTGGTCGTGAATCCTTGCTCACTGGTCCATTGTTCTGCGCATTACTACTAAACATCTGATCAATTATTTTTATTAATTTGTTATCCACGGCTCTACATTTTATTGGTATTTTTCTCAGAAGCGTTACACACTGCAGAAAATATTTATAGTGCTACAGTATAAGAGGTCTTCATGCTACTAGGCTTAATAGGGAGTGTCATTTATGTCTTTTTTATAATCTTTTTTACCTTCCATTTAAACCCTCTGCAGCCCTTAGCAACAGTGTGGCCACTGTCTGCAACCAGAACGACTCCAACTGTCTGGACTCCTACAACTTCCCACCTCTGGAGAGCATACACCGGCCGCTGAACCACGAGGAGCCGCTGGACTTCGGCCCCAGCGGAGAACCGGAGTGCCTCGGCCTGCTGGAGGGGGGGTTCTACCGCTCAGACCTGGGACCCATGAGTGCGTGTGGGGGTCGCGGAAGCAGCGGGGTCAAGGACTGCGAGCAGCGTCCCCCTAAGCGGATGAAGATGACGTTGGGTCCAGACTCGTTCATGGGGGACGTGTCGGTGGCCAGCCTCGGAGTGGACTTCGACGGAAGCCGGAGGGCACACCGCATCACTGGAGCCAAGATGGCGGTGTCAGTCACAGACTTCAGTGGCCTGGCCACGGCCGAGCCCAACGGGTTCATGGGCCCGCACGCACGGCACCATCACCAACATCAACACACAGCGCTGCAGTCAGAGTAACACGCACACACACACACACACACACACACACACTTCTCTCTCTCTCTCTCTCTCTCTCACACTCTCTCTCACTCACACACACACACACACACACACACACACACACTGTCTTATTATCATTCTGCATACACCACAGTGTACAAACCATGTACATAGACTCACTGAAAGTGATTCAGATTTTTTTTTTTTAAATGAAAAAAATATATAAGTCTATATACGTATACATTTTTTTTTTTCATTTTGTTATATATTATGACATCAGTGATGTCTTTTATTGTATAGAACAAGAAAAAGTCTTGATTTCTCAAGAATTTATATAGCCATTTATTTTACCTGGCCTTAGATTCTTTGTACTCCTTCATAATCCTTGTAAATGTCTGGTGAGTCATTTGTCTGTCACCCCTCTGCTCCGCACTGGCATTATCTGAAGCTCGGTGTTGCCAGAAACTGCATTTGTTTTTGTTTTTTATTTGGTTTGTAATTGGAACTTTTTTTTTCTTTTTTTTTTTCTTAGACATGTCAGTGTTTACACGTACCTAGACAGACTAGGCCTTGGCTAATGTAGCATTTTGTATGTCAGGATTTTTTGTATTCAATGCAGTAAGAGCCTCAGTGGCCAAGACTACACAAGAGAGAAGAGCACTTTTTTGGCTGAGTCGTTTCATGTCCTGCTCCTTGTTTTTCTTCCTGTGGATGCATGCATGCTAGCTTGCCTGCAGTTTTTTTTTTTTACCAATACCACATAGGGGCCAGAAAGGTTTTGTGATTTGGTAAAGTGCAATGTTTTATAATGAACAATTTCATATCTGTCCTTATAAATAGCTGTGAGTTCCTGGTATGATTTGTTCTTGATTAGGTGTACTATATACCATTGAGATCTTCGTCTCTGCAAAGCACGAAATATGCTTTGTTTGGGGCTGTTAGGATTAGTAATATTTGAAATGGGCAGGGGTTTGCTTTTAAAAACTTAAACGATTTGAAGGCATAATACAATTACCACTGAAAGCTTTTTGTGTGTGAATGTGTCACTGAAAAAGTGTCTTGGAGTTTTTTGGAAGTTTTTTGATTCACAGGTAAACGCTTGTAACATTCACCTGCCCATGGAGAATCTTACTTTGTATCTTGACAGCAGAGTCTTTAGTACAAATGTCAAGAATGTCAAATATTTGTACAGAAACCATATGGCTACATTGGCTACTACCATGGGCCTTTGCATCCCTTGTTTTTTTCCTTTGACAATGACAAATATGTTGCAATTGGTTACCGTCATCAACATCATGTGGTAATCCATCTTGAAAGTGGGAAAGGTTCCCAGTGGTGTCTGTCAGGAAGTATTTGGCAGGTCAAGATTGTGAATTGGGACTTTTTGTCACTGGAACTTAGTGGTCAGTATTATGTTGTTCTATGTTTTAATGCAGCTGCATTTGTTATTTGTATTCAGTATTACCAAGGGGGAAAGGTGGATAACCTGTTAGGTGTTTGTATTTTAGGTTGTGAAGTTGTATTGGTTTGAAAAGTAATGGCGTGTGTGTGGGGGGTGGATACAAATGTTTGGATTTGTTTCAGTCAAAGCAGTAGTTACCCATCTGGAACCATGCATATTCTTAATTTATGGCATTCGTCTATGCAGACATTGATAACTTAATTTCGGAGGATCAAAGTGCATGTTGCATGTCAAGCTTTCTCTCTTTCTTAAGCCATATAGTACTTCTCTATACCATTTTGTACTAGTAACATCACAAAACATTTTCACCATGATGCAGCTCAGAAATTCTGTGACAAATTATGGCAAAAACCTTGAGTTTGTACAGTCACATGTACTTATTAAGGGGGATTGCTGATGCAAAGACTTCCAATTACTGTTATGGTCCTGAGGCAATAATTTGTAGATATGTATAGATGTCCTGTTAAAACATTTTCTCTGTTTACAATTTTGCTCTTTGTTCGTGTCTTTCCTTTTCTTTTTTTGTGTTTGTTTTGTATTTTTATGATTATTCATCCAAACCATGCATGCAACCACTTCTTTCCCTGAAGAACCACTATTGATTTTTAATTTTTTTTTGCAATTCTGTAAAAAGTGTTAATATATTGTTCAATATGGCACATGCGTTTGAATCACATTAACTCACAAGATAATGTCACCTTTTAAAACAACTAATTGATGTCTGTTGTGATGAGGAAAATCAGTCAGATTGCTAAATACTTATCAATATGATGAGGTTGTGGTCAGGTTAGAATTGCCGGTCACTGGTTCTTTTTACTAAGGCAGTTGGTGTTTCATTAGGACATTGCAGAGATGTGATATCAGCCCTATTTTAAAAACATTTGGATATAAACACACAGCATAATCTAAATCTTAAAGTTGTCCCTTGCAGAATGTCCATATCGGGCTTCAGTCCCACTGTTGGTTTGGCATGGGTCCTTTCTTTGTATTGCATGAAAAGAAGTCATATTTTACCCTTGGGCTGTTCTTGAGCTAAAACTCATTGATATATTGATCCTTTGGAAGGCAGCTAGATTCTGATTGTCATAAAGACATGTTGCTACATGATGACGTACCATCATAACCCGTGAACAAATTTTTAAAAGGTACAGCCAGACAAATATAACCCGTAGATCATTTTCTCGAGTTTTATGGAATTAGGATAGTTAATAATGCTATTCTTGTTGGGAACTATATGAAAAATGTGTAATACACCTGGATTTGATGCGTGCAAAAAAAAAGTCTTGTTTTTAATTCTTCCTCTTGTATATCAGTTTCTCATTTTTCTCGCATTTTGTTTTGTTCTTTCACCATCACACATGTAGAGGTACTGGAACAGTATGTATGTGGATAAGGTAGCTAGAGCAGCTCCAGTAGCCCTGCGCTGAGTTGTGGTTAAATGGGCAAGTTTTACGCTGTGCAAAGCTCATTCTCCTCATGGTCCGTATCTTTTTGAAGTTCACAAAAGATGGGTTTGAAATGTTATGACATGTAAAGCTTTCAGCAACCCCTTGAGATCTTGTAAATTTAGATATTTCAGTGAAATGTTTTGTAGTTTTGTTAGTGAGTAGGCACTAAATGTCAATTTTCATTTGAGATGGAGATTGAGTAAAAAGTTTGAGAAATAAAAATGAAAAATATATATGTGAATAATACCAACAAATACTTTAAATGTATATTCAGAAATATAGACAATCAGTACATTTAATATTTGAACTATTTGAATGGAAATCTTTATTGTTTATATAATGTGTACATAACTTTTTCCCCTTTTGGTTAGCATTATTTTGTATTTTCTGTTGTACTTTAATACTTGGTGTACATATCCAGGAATAAATCTCTGGAAATTGTCAATTCTATTGTGTGCCAGTGTGTTTTTCAAGTCTGCCACAGAAAACCACCTGAGTAACTGAAACAGCTGTGTTACCTTCTCCACCTGACTCACTATCTTGACTCTGCGCTCACGTTTGACCTGGTCAGCTTCAGCTTGGCTTCGTCTGAACACATTTCACTCCAAAGCAACAGATTCTGTTACTCAAAACACGGTTCAGAAACTAAGCTCTAAGTAAAGACAGAAGTACTCATCTTGGAACAAACCTGCTACCCACATCAGCCACAGTAGAACCCCAAGCAGTCAAACATAATGAAAACTTGTACTCTTAGCACCTTATAATTTGTGTTTTGATAAAACAGTGTTCTTACATTAAATGGATCCCACCAAACATGACCTAGTGAGCCCTCAGAACCTCTTCATTACCAGGACATGCACTAGATTGTGACGTCAGTGAGTACAGACAGGTAGTATCAGCTAAATCTGGTTGACAGCGCCGACTGTAGTGTGTTTACCCTGTATTTAGAGTACAAAAAGAAACATCCTCAAACACATAGTTGGCTAAGTCAAATAAATGTGGGAAAAACTCAAAACATATTAAATACTTTAATAGTGGAGAGCTTCAGTCCCAGCATTCAGTCCATTACCATTCCAGCAGCAGTCGGACTTCACAGGACGTGCAGATGTTTTGCCTGCCTGACTTAGTTGAACTAGCTTAGATTCAAGTTGAGCAATCTGGGAGGGAGTAATAATGAGCAACATGTGCGCATACGGACAAAGCAGCTTTGGATGAGGAGCAGAGATGCAAGATGTACTTCTGTGAGAACTGGAATTGGCTTGGCTTTTCGCAGAGCAGGACTGTCACCATATGCTTCAAGATACTCAACCTCTTCTTAGGTTAAGATTCAGATGGAAGAACACAGTCCATGAACCAACAAGTAAAACAATCCAGTAAAATATCTACATCTTTAAAAATATTTGTATGTACATTTTCACAAATAAAAATTAAATTATGTTTGTTTTCTCTGCAATTTGTAGGAGGAAATGTGGCAGCCTCAGATGTTGAGGAGTCCTCATATGTTGAGGAATAAAATTAGGCAACGGAAAACAAATTATAAAGTAAGGACTCTGGTAGAATAGATATTGCTGATTCTTGGTGTCACTCTGGTCCACCGCGCTGTGAGGAAAACAGAAAAGAGAACAAACGGGTGCATGAATATTTCCGCCTTGTTTTATTTCAGATAGTTCAGAAATCTGCAATTGCAGCACACAAAAAAGACCTCTATGCACACAGTTTATTTCACTCAAATTGTATCAAATTTGGCAAATGTGAGCAGATCACCTTTAAATTTAGTTAATGGGCATCAACTCTAGTAGTGGATGTTCTTGTAGTCTGCATGCTCCTCTAAACTTGTGACATAAGTGCCAATGTGTCGCATATTTCACAGTGGCCTTTTATGGTGACCAGTGAAGGCATATTAGTGCTAGTTTAGCTAGTTTCAGTAGATGTAAATGTATTTACTTCAGGAATAGTAAGAAGCCTGTAGAACCTGATAATGTAATAAATCCTCGATAATGTAATAACCCCGATAACGTAATAAAAATGTGCACTTGAGTGCATTGAAAATGTAACAAAACCTGATATTGTAATAACTTCCCGAAAATGTAATAAAACACATTTCCCAATAATGTAATACACTTTCAAAGGTTATGGATCAAATCAAAGATGCAGATAATCAAATATGACTGAAAAAGACATTAAGGATGCCTTGAACTCGGTTTGGCCCAAGGATTCCAGTGATACATCGTTTGTGAAAAACAGATGAACAGGTCAAAAGTTAATGAACATTCATGCATGTCCAACTTTGACCTGTTGGTGGCACTAGAGCTCTCGAGCTTGCGTTGCTTACATAGTATCACCACTTGAACCCAAGAAATGGGTGGTCTGCTGTTAAATTATTACAATATTGGGTTATTATCAGGACCTGCGAAATGAAGGGCAACCTGATAATGTAATAATCTCCCATTAAATGCAATACTTTATTATTTTACTGGTAAAAAGTGTATTACATTATTGGGAAATGCACTTTTTTTGTCAGGTCTTATAACATTTTCAAGACTCAAGCGCAATTTTTCATTACATTATCGGAATTACTACATACATTATCAGGGAGCTGTCACATTATCAGGTTCTACAAGGCCGTGTCTACAAAGTTGCAAGCAATGTACTGACCTGAATATACTCCATTTCTTCAGCTGTGACTGCCCTCCTGCGATACCTTTGTGGAAGATCCTTAACTGTGGCAACTGTATCTGGTGTCCCAGGTAATCGACTAACAGGTCCAGGTGGTCTTGACGGTGGTATTACAGGTGGTAATGGTGTTGAACTTGGGGACGTGTCTGGGGCAAGACTGGCAGTAACCGCTTTCAGTGCTTCTTGAACTGTTCATACAGACATAGCAAAAGGTTGTGTTAAAAGCATTAATATTATTCATGCCTACTATGTTTTCACACGATCAAGGTAGGCCTATTTTGTTAGACTTTACTAGTCTGCAGTTATCGTTAACTTCCATCAGACATCACCACAGTGGTTCACTTAGTAGTTCACCTACATAAAGGAGATATTAATGTACTGGCAGAGAGCTCAAAGGCCTACTGCTAAACAAAACTCACCATTTGGTCTTGGTATGCCTTTTCGATTGGGAAATTTGATTAAGGGTGCGTGTGGTCGCACGGCCTGAAAAATACCGCATAATCCGTATTATTTAACGACATCGTCATAATCTTAATCATACATTACTCATTTGATATCACGTTATTAACAAATATCTGGGAAAGTAACTGCATTGCAATGGGCTAATGTCTAAAGTTCCAGATACCCAGAGAGTATTATCAGGATATTTACCAGTGCCGTTATTAGATGAACATTGCACTGTCTACCAACACTACAACTTGTGACAACGGCAGGAAGAGCCTTGCCATATGTCATGACAGTAATCAATCGGCAATCTCTACGGTAAATAGTCAATAGCTGCTAGCTGACTGGTTGTCTGGCTAGCTAGCAGCAGACAACTGACGTTAGCCACCGTCTGACAAGGGCATTTCGACTCTGACAAATACACAAAATAAACGACAAGTAAAGATTATTTAACCATGTAACCAACGCCGTTTTACATAACAGCCATACAACCAGTCACAAACACTGAAAGAATCCTGGTGAGTTACATTAATAAATGTTTTCAACATTTCCCCTACTCTTTACCTGAACGACCCGTCCGGCGGCAGCCATCTTGCCACTAACTTTGCTTCCCATGGCGACCTCGTAATTCTTCTTCCGGGTTAAAAAAAAGATCTCACTTTACCACCTGAAGATGGAGCTGTTGTCACGAAATAGTATTAGAGGACAAATTCAGTCAGCTAGTTGCGGCACATTGTAATGTATGGCTTATGGTATAGCAGCCTATGGATGCTGAGGATGCGGTTAGTCAATAGCTAGATGCGCTACCGAGATGCAGCGATTTGGATAATACAGCTTTAAACCATTTAATACCAGAAAGCAATCCGCAAGTCGTCAAGGGTGACAGCTTTTAGCTAACCGACTGGTTGGCTAACAAGCTTAGCTACAAAGAGTACTTATCCAAACCTTGATTAAGATTATAAGCCTCGTGAAACATGTTTGAATACAGCATTTAGCCTGAACACTACCGAGTAGGCTACTCTACGTTAGCCATACTATGTGGGGATTCTCCTCATTATTAAACAAACGTACTTAAACATACCGTTAGCTTACTCCGCAAGCCACTTTCAATGTCAGTTTATGAAGCACAAGTAACATTAATGTGACGTTAACATTATCTGACCCCTTCAAGACAATGAACATCTCATCAATTTGTCATCAATTGCTACAGAAGTAACAGTAGACATGTAACAACCACAAAGCCAAATTAGACAATATGTAAATAAAAATAGAATTACCTAAAAGTGATATGGCTAAGCGACTTTTCCTGTGATGACACCATGACCGCCGCAGACTGCACCGACACCGACCGTATACCTTTATTCTGGCGATTATAAATAAGGCTGGGCTCTTGCAGCGTTGTGTCACGTGGTCTGTGTTTGCATTTCCTGGCGGTAGATTTCGAGTTGAGAGTTCAGTTGTTAGCATAGACCGAAATATAAAGGTTGTCAGCGGGTCAGCTTTGTTGTTCTAACATTACACTTCGAGAATTCGGTATGTTGAGCTCTTTGTGAATCTTCCGGTATATTTACTACGGATTGTGCTATGCTTGCTGTTTGTTTTTTTGAGACAACGCTATTAGCACGCGAACGTTAGCTGCTAACTGTTCAAGTGAACTTCACCTATCATAGACAAATAACCTATGAGTAAAACGCATGGTAAAACCAAAACGGTGTGGCCAGAGAATCCCTGAAAATGTAGCTCTCCAAGTCATGCCTGATTATTGTAACATCTACAAACTGTCGAGACAATTGCATACACTGGCAAAATACTTATCTGTGATGCTAGATTCTCTAATGTCTGGTTCGTCACTCAACTGCTTGCTAGATGCAGGCATGCAAACTCCTCACCTTTCGGCGAAATTCGCCGTTTTGAATAAAAAATAGGTGACTTACATGATTCGCGCAGATCCGTTGAGAAAATATTTAGGGGGTGGGGGGGCGGTCAAGGTGAATTGAATTTACAACTGAGTTTAAAAATCATGCGCAGACGCTAACGCATCTTGAGGTGTTTCCAGAGCCGCATTTAAAACGTGTCTGATCAGCAAGGGATGCGTGAATGTAGCCCTTATGCGTTTAATAAACATTAGTGGAAGCTAATTGTTGACAAAGACGCAACGAACAGAACTCGCACGCCAATATAGCCTCCCTGTTTTGAGCGCAGATAGATGCGTCTCAGGTGGAATAGTGATTCTGGACAGATGGAGGAGAGATGCCGAGGGATTTCACAGGTGGTCTAGTTGAAACTTTCAACTTCTATTAGAGAAAGACGCTGAGTGAAGCAACGGGCATAGATTGTTTTCTTCTAATGTTATGAAAGTCAGCGAAATTAGACAAAAATGTAGACATAACGAGTTATTTTGATGAAGAATACGTGCAGTTTGAACCATCTAGATCGGCAAAAGGTGAAGCAAATAGGCAGACTTTATCAGTATATCAAAGGCTAATGTGACAGTTGAATTAAATGCTCATAAACTGGTCTGGTTTGTTTTGTCCGGAGACGTATAGTTGATTGACATGCTAATGCTGTCTTTAAGAAACGTGGGCCCTGTTACTCGAAGCACACTGCGCATAGACCAAAGCCTACGCAAAAGATCTGCAACTCAAATGATTCGCTAGCCTATAGTAACGTAGCCAAAAAAGTTGCGACTGCATCAGACCACACGTAACGCACGTAACTGTTTGAGTGTGTGTGACTTGCGACAAGTTTCAGTTACACCCGGATCATTACGAGTTCGTAAGCCATGCGTAACGTAAATTTACATTTGATTGTCGAGTTACAGGACCCTGATCAGTAGCCTAGTCTGTGCCTACAGGTAGCCTACAGTTTAACATGTAATATGAAGACAGTTCACATAACTTTATTGGTTGGTTAAACACACTAGCACAATATAAACCACAAGTAGCCTAGGCTGCATATTAAAACATTTAAAAACAATTTGAAAAAATAAAGCCTATCTACCCTATTTTATATAATAATATTAGGCCTAGTTTGAAATAGTGTGTCTCAAGCAAGTTTATTGATTACCTGGTTTGGTCCAACAAATATTCAGACTTATAGTTTAAAGGGACACTTCACCGATTAGCAGCTTTGTATCTTTAGAAAAACAGTCATGTTTTTGAATGGTCGTGCATCATTCCCTCATTTTGCCTTGAGATGGGAGAAATACGGATTTCAGTGAAACCCATGAATAGGAGTTCCTGCTTTCAATGATGTAAAATGATGATTTTTACATCATTGAAAGCAGGAAGTCCAACATTGAAATCAGTATTTCTCCCATCTCAAGGCAAAATGAAGGAATAATGCATTACCATTCAAAAACATTACTAGTTTTTTAAAGATACAAAGCTTAATGCTAATCGGTGAAGTGTCCCTGTGTCCATTAGGCCTATGAAATCATCAGAAAAGAAAGCGGGTCCCTCACACTTTGGAAGATTTTTTTTTCCGCGGGGGGGGGGGGGGGGGGGGGGGGGGGGTCTGGGGGTCGGAGAAGAGTCTCACCTTTTTCACCCCTGACCAGTTTGCATGCCTGTAGATGATATACGGTTGTTTACCAGTTGGACACACGTCTTGAATGATGTTTCTTGCAGGCCACAATGGACGTCTGTAAACAGCTGGAATGTGTTTCACAAGATAAGGAACCTGGAGCATTTAGTGGCTGCTCACCTGCCACCATCCCAGACACTCTAACAGCTATCGATTTAGTGAGGTTGTATGCCATGTTGTAGACAAGTTACTCTTTCATCATTAAGACCTAACTTAACAAGCTTGTAGGCTACAGTAATTATACTGATATTTAACATTCTAATATTTTCTGCTCAGGATGAAAGAGACCATCTCAAACCAATGTTTTGAAATGACGGTGCAGGCCAACTTGGGTATGGAATTTTGCAATAATTTAAAGATTCAGTGTCTAGTTCATGAGGACAGAGTTTTCATGGGCCATTGCACATTTTTTTACATTTCATTTGGCCTGGGCTTTGTCAGAAAAAATGTAGATGGTTATTATGTTGCCATCTCTTGTACAGGCAGTAATAAAAGACTGGTTGGTGATGATGCAGATGTGTAAGTATGTTTATATCAACACTTTCAACTGTATATAATATGAGCATAGAATATTTCAAATTTGCCCATACATGTGTTCTACATGACTTTAGATCAATGTATGAGGAGGGACTGGAAAAAGAAAGAACACAACTCTTCAACCAAACACTGGCTTTGAACAGGTACCTATGAATAATGTGGCACAACAGCCCGCTACTTTTGAACATCTTTCCATTTCTAGTCAAGGCAACACTGCTTGTCAACCTTTTGGATGTAGCCCATAATCTTGTGCAAATAGGGCGGGAAAATGGTTCTTTGTGAGCAATGTTGTCATGCGTGTGTTGCTCAACGAAGATAAGCGTTACAGCAATTACATACTGTAACACTGCTCTCGGCTCACATTGCATGAAACATCCTGGTGTTTATAAATGATTGATCTGTTTCAGGATGCAAGTCTGGAACAGCATCTCTGCCAAGCTAATCCAGAATGATGAAAGTTCAGAGTTTGTATACCCTTTTTTTCTGCATCAACATAATATATCAATTTAATTTATGGAATTGTTCATTATTCATTGTTATGGAATTATGCATTAATTTTTTCAACAGGGAAATTAAGATGTTGGCTCAACACAGTGTAAGCCGATTTGCAAGAATACGAAAACTTCAACAGGTGTGTTATCCAAATTCATGTTCATGTAAAAGAGGAGTTGTAATTGGCCATTGAGTAATCAAATGGTGATTACATTCATTATATTGGTTATTTAAGCAGTAATTTCTTGTTTGTTAACACCATTTATCTTTTCCTTTTTTGTAGGAGTCCCGTGAACTTCAGGACCAAATCATAGACCTACAGAAAGAGAGGCTTGGTAATATTGTTGTATTGATGTTTTAGCTGTAATGTACAATGGTATTGCACATATAAGCACTTAATATTGTGCTACAAGAAGTAATGGGCAGCATTTATTTTTTCCTGAAACTGAGAGAATGGAACTCCATGAAGTAATACTTCAAAGTAAAAGGGATAACAGAGCAATAACTCAGTAATACCTTTTATTTGTAAGACCTGAAAGTGCTGATAAAGAAGAAGATGCAAGAGATGGATGAGCTTCAGAAGATGAAGGAGAATCAGGGTGAGGTGGAGAGGCGCACCATGGAGAAAGCTGACACAGTCATGGAGAAACATCAGAAGGTCATCGCCGTGTCACAGAACATTTTAAGGGTACGGCAACTGTATGCAGTCAACTGATTGTTTGAACGCGTGCACCCAATTATCTTAAATTCCTTCAGCTCACATTAGAAGTGCTTGACAGAATCAATTGTTGACCTTGATTGCATTTTTTAATTATTCCCTTTTTTGTCAAGTGTAGATTTGTGTCTGTGTTTGACAACAGTGCATTTTTTTCCCTACAGGGAATAATCCTTGCCACCAGGGTGAATTGGATGGATAATCCAAAATTGAGAGACATTGCAATGGGGTTGGAGAGCATTCCAAATTGAGGAAATAAGTGGATACCCATAGAAGACATAACAAAAATATGTTGTGTGTGTGCATATTTATACATATTGTAATATTCTTAGTATAAGTGACATGGTAAAAATAATTTCAATTGTATGTGTATGTATGTAAATAGTTTTTTTTTTTTTTTTTTCAACATTTTAGTGAGGTTGTAAAAATCCACATCACTGGCACAACATCTGTTGTATCATTACATGGCATATTTCCATAAACAAACATATATATTTTTTAGTTATTGTAACCTTTTCTTCCCCTCACACATCCACAATGTCAAATAAAGAAGGCTAAGTTTTCATGCACTCTATTAGAAACATTTGTACATTTGCTGCAATATGAAGCCCACCAAATCATAACATTTAGCATAATTTACCAAAAACAATGCATCGAAAATGTCAAATGTCTTTGTTCCTGCAAGCGCGTACCTTTTTCTTTCTTTTCTTTTTTTTATAAATAAAGAATAAAACGTTAACAACGTGCTGCCCTTTTCTTCTTTGATGTTCCGTTACTTTTGGCCAAGCACTCTAAAAAAAGAAATATGAAACTGAGTAAAGCCTGCTCCACACAATCCTGTCTAAGTGTGTATCATTAGTCATCCGAACGGTAGATGGCGCTATAGTTCATATTCACGCATCGATGTTGAGAAGACGAAATGTTCTTCCTGTCGCTTGTTGTAAACACGTGTGTAAGTGAACCACACAACTAATACAGGAATATCTCCAAAACTGTCAAAATGCCTAAAGTAAAAGCGGAGAAAAGGTCTCGACAGCATCAGGAGGTCAAAAGCCAAGGTCGGTGAAGCTTCAGGTTTTGTTGCTATACCTGTGAACATTCATGAACAGATCCAAGGTTCTCAATAGCCAGTGCTGCTAACTGTTTTGGAGTACCGTAATGTTAACTTTAGATATTTGTACATAGTTATTTTTCGTGAGGGTTTGTTTTTAGTTAATGTGTTTTTAACACACTTGTATCATCACTACAGGTATTATGTTCAATACTGGCATTGGCCAACACATCCTGAAAAATCCTCTGGTTGTCAACGGTATCATTGAAAAGGTGGGTCTGTTTCTCAGATTGTAACGTTATAGTATGCCTACTTGATGATATATGTGACTTTAACACTGGATGTGCTCCAAAAATTACCTTGAATTTACAGGCTGCACTGAGACCGACAGATGTGGTGCTGGAAGTTGGACCTGGAACTGGTAACATGACTGTGAAACTCCTGGAAAAGGCAAAAAAGGTACCTGGGATAACCTTATGGATTGCCTGAATGTGATGTGAAATGTGGTGGTTGTTTGCTTCATAATTTCTCTGACCTCTACCTTGCTCTGATATTGTTCCATCAGGTTGTAGCCTGTGAGTTGGACACTAGGTTGGTTGCAGAACTTCAGAAGAGAGTACAGTGCACGTAAGTTGTGACAAAGGCATACTATCCCTGGACATCTGCGTTTGCCTCGGAGGACATTTATGTGATGTTTTCTCTAAAAGTGCACCTGGACATGTATACAAATTATTCACATGCATATCCAAGAGATTCATGCCATTTGGCACGCTTTATATCCTGAGTGGGATGTTAAGTATGCACTGATATGTGATGTGTGTGCTAAGTTAGATAAAGGAAGAAAAGTCTTGTGCATTTTGTCACACCTGTGTCTCAACATGATTGTCTAACCTGTGTCTGTAACACGATTGTTCTGTTATGTACATCACCCTCATGCAGGGTAAAGACTTGGTAGTGCTAGAATTAAAAGGGATAAGATGGAGTAGTTGGCTGGAACTAACAAACCCGTCCTCTTCACAGACCAATGCAGACAAAGCTGCAGATCTTGATTGGAGATGTCCTGAAAACAGAACTGCCCTTTTTTGATGTCTGTGTTGCCAACTTGCCCTACCAGGTATGACACATGCAATTGCTTGTTTAAAATAATTAGATTGTTTTTAGTCTTTTTATAGTTGGCAATGGAGTATTTTACCTGCATGGTAATTTGTCATCAAGGCACACAACATTGGCTGTCTTTCCTCTCCCCCTTCTATAGATTTCATCTCCGTTTGTGTTCAAGTTACTGCTTCACCGGCCTTTCTTCAGGTAACATCACTTCACAGCACAGGGGATGTTGTGGCATTTATGTTGCACAGATTTTCCCTGACTGATCACCAATGTAAACATGTTGAATACTCGACACAGGTGTGCAGTCCTGATGTTCCAGAGGGAATTTGCCATGCGGCTGGTTGCCAAGCCCGGTGATAAGTTGTACTGCAGGCTTTCCATTAACACACAGCTGCTCTCGCGAGTAGATCATCTCATGAAGGTATTGGATTGTAGTATTTAATCTGTCAGTCAGTGTCTTCATGTGTTTCCTCTACAGATAAGCACTGAATGTTTGTAATGTAGTTGGGTTGAATCAAGGAGTTATCAGAAGTTAATTGTGCTTTTATTTGTATTGTGAAAACGTAGGTGGGAAAAAATAACTTCCGTCCACCCCCTAAAGTGGAATCCAGTGTGGTTAGAATAGAACCAAAGAATCCTCCACCTCCAATTAATTTCCAGGTAAGTCCTGTTCTTATTGCCGTCATTGTCTTCTGTGTTTGAGCCCAAAAGTGTTTGCCCACTGATTGGTGGCTAGTGTACTAGGGAGTGATGGGGAGAGCTTACAAAGATCATTATATAATGTAGAATTCAAGGAGCTGTTGTGGCTAAGGTCTTGGCCAAGTTGTCTTTCATTAGATTATAATATGTGAATAACAGTGTATGTTAACCATAGCTAAATGGTAGCCATCTGATTCTGATGCTGATGGTTTATAAATAGAATGTCATCACGTTCATCTAGGATTGTTTGTGTAGGGAAATGAACGCAAAAATAGATGTGGTCCTATTTATACGAGAGGAAATAAGTTGATGCAAATAGGCGTGCTCTGTGCGTAGCATAGCACCTCAATGGTGCGTTCTGAGATTATCTTGACTTAATACGTCACAGTCTTGTCATTTATTCTGTCAACCATACTGGTCTCTTTATGTGGAACAGAAAGGCTCCATGGCAGCTTGAAACATTAACTAGTGAGATTGTCTTTGGCCAATAAAGGCATGCTCTGACTTGCTGCTTGTTTGTTTTGTGGTATGATTGTGGTGTTCGTCATTACTCATAGTCAAGTGTCCATGGGGAAGTCTACTGCAGGTCAAAGTAAGCACTGGCTCACTGGCCCGGGGGGAGTAAAAGAGCATTTTAAGCAAGTTGGTCGGCCAGTTACTGGCCCGTTTGTGTCCGCTTTTCTGCCCATCACCGCCACAAGTAATTTCAGTTCCAGGCCAACAGAAAGTGGGGTTCATTACAATGTAATGTATGTGATCGTGATTTATTGGGGCCAGTGGGAGGCTAATCTTATGTTGGAGCCGGCTACTGCTCTAGGTATGTTTGTTAACAGCATGTCTGTAACATTTATTTCCATATTCAACAGGAGTGGGACGGTTTGGTTAGGATCGCATTTGTTAGAAAGAACAAGACACTCAATGCAGCCTTCAAGTAAGTACTACTGCTTTTGTAGAAAATTATATAGTTTTGGTGGGGGGATATAAAAGTAACTGTCCTGTTTCCTCTCAGGTCCACAGCAGTGGAACAGCTTCTGGAGAAGAACTACAGAATCCACTGTTCCTTGCACAACACTGTAAGACTATTCTACTTAGATAAGAAAAAAGGGTAAAACATCTCGTTGGCCTTGCTACCTTATTTACAAAGCATCTTGTGTTTAAATATTTCACATCATCCAACAGGACATCCCTCAAGACTTCAGTATCACAGCCAAAATTGAAAGCGTTCTCCAAGAGGCAGGATTCAGTGAAAAACGGGCTCGTTCCATGGACATAGATGATTTCATGGTGTAAGTGATGCAGCAATGAACACAAACACTCACACTAAATAATGTTGACTTAACTATGACGAAGCAGGTGTACAATGAGACACATGAAGTGGAAGAGAGTGTTTCCTGATTTTACCTCAATCATTAACCATGAAGTCAGCTGTGCAGATAAAGAAATATGTTGAACTGTTTATTCTACAGACTTCTCCATGCCTTCAACTCTGCTGGGATCCACTTCTCATAACCCTGGTGGACCAACTGGATTGTATCAAAACAGCCCTCAGTGAGGAGAATAACACAGAGGACTCCTAAACTGATGGCAACGACCGTGAGCCAATAGTGGTGCTTCATCTTAGAGACCATCTTCAGATTCTGAACTGACGCTGCTGTGTAAAATGAACATTATATCAAAACCAGCACACAGATTTCTATAGCGTTGCAAATATCACAAACTATGTCAGGGGGAAGAGCGATAAGACTGTTTTAATGTGTGTAAAATAAGCAGTTACATAATTTAATATGTGTTCCTTGACCCTTGACTATACATTTGTTCTAAATGTCTTTGTAAATACCTTAACCTAACTAAAATGTTGAAATCCCACTTTAAAAAACAAAAGGCATCATCTCTACCTATTTACTCGAAGATTGCCCTGAAATCACAAGAAATACTTAATGCTTAAAAGGAGGGAACATGTGTGCACACGTGCCTAACAGTCCAGCTGTGGTTTTATTTCTGACCCTTGCGGTCACCTTCACAGGCCTTCACCCTCTTGCCCTGTTCTGCCTTGGTTCTCAGTATCCTTGTGGCTGCTCTCTCCATCTTGTCCTGTTCTGCCTTGGTTCTCAGTGTCCTTGTGGCTGCTCTGTCCCTGGCTGAGAGCTGCGGCTGAAGCTTTGTGTCTGGCCCTGGCTTATCACTCTGACTACTGCTCTGGTTCTGGCTCTGCGGGTCTGGGACTGGGTCACCGGTCTCCCAGTCGGCCTCGTACGTGCGACAGATTCTTGCTAGGCCTTACAGGGAGAAAGGAGACAAAGGAAACTGTTAATCTACTTAGCACTGTAAGAACAGAGGCTATATGGAACTTGGGTAATCAGGTTGGGTTTCCCCCTTTACACACTGAGAACCTGCAGCTCTTTTTCTATCCTTAATGAAGCAACCAGAAGAATAATCATTTGGATGACTTCCATGTTGACATTCACAAACCACGTCCATTAGTTATGATGTAAAACACCCGAGTCAAAACATACATGACCTGAAAACATACCTCATGTCAAATCAATCTTTATTTAGCCACCAAAACATTTGGTGTAAATGCTGAAAACATCAGTAATGTAGAATAATTCGGTCCTAATTTTACTCATGTTTTGTTTGTTTTTCTTTTATACAAAGCGTTTAGTGGTGTGAAATTCATGATCATCAGTACTACATGTAAGGGAGTAGTAGTTTGGTGAGAACTTGTTAGCCACCTCATGGTTTGATATGGCACAAAAACCCAAACACTAGACAAGTCATAGGAGACGTGGAGTATAACGAGGAAACTAACAAGGTAAACAATGAAAAGTGCATCTTAATTGCAACTCATTCTCTTCAACAGAAAGCAGCATTACTAACCTGCCCACTGACGTACAACGAGAAAACAGAATTACTGTAGTGAGAGAACGCAGGAGCTCAAAAGAAACCGTGAAAGCGAACATTCCGTGTGATGCCTGTAGAACATGGTTATCAGTGATTAAAGCCTGCTAAAAAACTGATCTTCAGAACAACTTCAACATCTCAGGAGGAAAAACTTAAAGACAACTACACTAAATAAACATAGGGGGAGGTATCCACAGAACCAAGTAAACATCCATACAAAAAAACAAAAAAAAAAGTAAAACATTAAAAAGAAATAAATAAAACAACAAAGAAACTAGAATAATAAAATAAAACTTCTGACAACCATCATGAACCTGCACTTACAAGGAAGCCTTTCACATTGCATGACTACCGTGCCCGTTCCGTCTGCCCACCCAAACTCCTTAAAATGGTCACATGAATGTAGACGATGAACACTGACTGTCTATTGGTAAAAACAAAGAAGAAACTACGAAGACGCTGAAAAGGATCACGGTTCCTTTTTTTCTTTTCTTTTCGTCTCGACATAATCTGAACTCTGCGTGGTCGGCCCTAATCATCTAGTGACACGCTCCGTTGCATTAAAATGTGCAGTAAAATGCGCACATATATGAACACAGAGAGCCTATCCACTGACTACAGGGCACGAGGTCTCTTGGGATTGATCTGCTTACTGGCTTGTTCCTCTTCTTGGAGTGCAGAGCGGAACGACCTCACTTTATCTGTTAATAAAAAGAGGGATGAAATGATTACAACGACTCAAAAGTAGCTGATCAGGGTTGTAGTAATAAAAGCATGCAGCTATAATTATTTTGAGAATTCGTCTAAAAAAAACAAAAGCATTACCTCTAAGTTCAACTAAGATATCAATTCGTTGGTCCAAAATCTGCTCCAGCTGGGAGGAGTAGGCGTCCACGTCGTAATCCACCTCCTCCGTCATGTCCATCAGAACCTTCTCCTCCTCCAGCCACCGGATGGACTCCTGCTCAAAACCAATCAAGATCAATTATTTGTTTGTTTGTTTGTCTGTCTGTTTGTCTGTTAGCAAGATAACTCAAAAACTAATGGAGGGATTTCGCTGACATTTTCAGGGAAGGTCAGAACTGACCCAAGGAAGAAACTATGAAATTTTGGGAGTGATCCGTAACACCGTTGGGATTTCAGAGCCGAATACGTTTTTCGCTTAGTGGTGTAATGCCATGGTGTGGCCACGTGGTGGCGATCTGAATAGTTTAGGTTCAAATGTATGACAACCTAGGAAGAACAATACAGGCGGAGGTCTGCGCTCTCGGAGTGCTTTTCTAGTTTTGTTGTTTTTTTTGCGCAATTCTGCATACAGAAACTGCAGCACAAACAACCTCCTCAGCGGAGGAAGTAAAGTTGGGCAGGTGCAACACCACAACAACCAAGGGGCAGAAACGGGACCAGTCACCTGGAAGACGGCCCTGTGGTCCTCCAGCACCTGCTCCTCCATCTCCACCAACTGGGACACGGCCTCGTGGAAGGTGAAGAGCTGAGGGGATACTTCCTCCTCCTACAACACCACACAAAAGACATGGGCACAAGTAGCATTACATATTGGGGGAAGTCAACAAGGATGGGCACACATGATGAGAACAAATACCAGCGTCAACAGAAGTTCGGCCTTCAGCTCACATTAAAGAGAGGAAGTTTGGATTCAGAATGGTTACATTCAGAATTTTTACTGCTGACACAGAACAAAAATGTCCCTCGGGGTCAGAGCAAAACTGCATTTTCCTCTCACGATATTTCTCACAATAAATGACAGCTGGAAGTAGCGGATAAAAAAAAAAAAGGGCTGTTGCCCCTTTGGGTCTTACATTTTGCTCACAGAGCAGCTTGAGGTCGTCCCTCTGCGGGGAGTTGCTGATGTCCCACTCCTCGTCCATCAGGTCCAGCTGGCTGCCGGCGTGGATGTTGGGCCGGCTGCTGCTCTCCACCACCGCGTTGGGGTCCACCGTCAGCTCCTTCACCCTGTCGCCATGCAACAGCAGAGGAGTTTCAGACACCGCAAGGAACCTCAACACATTTCACCTGGAGTCACACAGGTGTGTACAGCGATGCCACCATACACAGCCAGTAGCCACTAGCCAGCCTAACACCTCACCCCACCTAACAGTCTGTGTCATTACCAACCCACTCTTTGACTATTGTTTTTTAAGGAACACGCCAACATTTCAGGAAATTACCTTATTCGCAGAAGGGTATGCATCATCTTACCCTTCTAACTCGGGGGAAACCCAAAATAAGGAAATTTACCAAAATGTTGCCGTTTTCATTTAAAAACAACTTTTCCAATAACCTAATACAATACAGAACCTGTCAGATTTACAGTCATCGGGCCATCCTGTAGCCCATTCCCACACAGCTTTCTCCACACACCGTGACCTCAAGTGGCTGCTAATGGTGTCATCTTGAACGTACTCCACAAGTACAACCACCAACACCATACAGAACAACAGCATAATTACCAAACGTGAAAATAATTAAGCTTTTAACCAAATCACAAAAGAGTAACAATTTGAAGATGCAACACGTAAGGGTTAGGAGGCAAAATGACAAGACAGCCAAGAGGACTTTTAAAAAGCTTTGAAATGAAAGGTGTTACTCTGCCACAAGCGCAATGTCGACAGCAACAGCAATGACAAACACGGGCCCAACTTCCATATGAATGGAGAATGTTCCTCATGGTGCTTTTGTGCTACATCATCCGTATGAGAACTGTGTGCATTTCTTGCATGCTGGTGCCCTTGCATGCACAATGCACAACCACATAGAAAGAACAGCATGAGAAGAAAAAGGAGAAAAGGGGGGAAAAGAGAGAAGCTCGTATGGGTGCCGGTGAGATGAGTGGCGGGGGCGGGGGGGGGGGGGGGGGGGGGGAAGAGAAGTAGGAATGCCGTCATACTCATGGGCGGGAGAGAGCTCAGAGCGATTTCCTCCGCCCTGGGAGAAGGGGATGTCCGAGGGACAGATCCCAAACTCCTTCACTCTGAGGACCGCCGGACAGGACGCGAGAGGACAGGGACACACACAGAGAGGAGACGAGAGGGTCAGGACACAACAGGCGGTTTGGACAGAAAAAAAAAAGACTGTTCCCAAAGAACCCTCCATCACCACCACCACCACCACCACCCCCCCACCCCAACAACCTCTCCCAATCCTGCTCAGTAGAGAGAGAAATGCCCACTTCAACACTGGTCACTTCACTTCACAACAGAATGAACCAAAGAGCTGTTTCCAGGCTGCTGAGCGCTAAGCCTACCATGGGAATTCCTACTGCAGCTTGAGCTCGAGTGACGCAATGCTGAAGGAAATGACTATGTCGTACACAGCGTTGGCTTGTTGTTCAATCCTTCAATCCAAATTGTTTTGAGACAAAAGCGCATTGAATATGGTGGGACCTCACCTGTTGGCATAGCGTAGTGTGTTCAAGGTGTTTTCGCAGGAGGCCATACCAGGAGAGATGGTTGCAATCTGGGAAGAAAAGATAATGCACCAGAGAGAGAGAAAGAGAGAAAGAGAGAAAGAGAGAGCGAAAAAAAGAGAGAGACATTAGTGAGCCACAAAACAAGCCATCCTTTTCAGGCAGGACAAAGCACGCATTTTCAGTGCTATCTGGCAGAGGGTGAAGAGAGAGACGACCTGTGACGTCAGTGAAGACAAGTGAAAGGAAAACTCCCTGAAAGAGAGTACAGAGGAGAGGAATGAGGTTAAAAAAAGCTATGGAGGAACTCACCATGCATGTCCGGGAGTTCTCTCCGATGAAAGAGTCTCGGAGCACCTGGGTGAGTTTGCTGGCTCGGAAAGGCGTGTGCGGTTTGTTGCGTCCCAGGGCCCTAATACATTCCTGTTCAGACGGAAACATAAAGTAGACCGTTGAGCAAGGAGCCGAGCGCTGCTGCTGCTGCTGTTGAGGCTAAAAATAAATGTGGCAGGTACCCTTTAGAAAAGAAGGGGAACAACAAATAAAAAAAGGCTTTGAAAATGCAGCCAAGAAATCTAACTCAAAGGCCCCTTTGAGGTGAAAAAACTAAGGACAAGCAAGACAATTCACCCTTTTAGTGGCCAAAAATATAGAGCGTCTGTCTTCTTTAGCATGGCTAAAGGCACCGGATGATCATAAATCAGAACATCATTAAACTTCTTTAACAAACCCTCAATGAAGAAAACTCAAAACAAAAAGAAACATCCACTGGTCGTTTAAAGAAGTGTTTCTGCCCTAATACCTTCAGTGCAAGCAGGCTCTTGTTGATCTCGGCTCCCTCCAAGCGCGTCTGGCGGTCAGCGCTCGAGGTGTCCGCCCCGCGCTCGTTCCCCGCCAGGTCGATGAGGGAGAACTTGCCGTGCATCTTGCCTTTCCGGCGCAGAATGATCTGGAAGACGGCGTGACTGCGGGACGAGTGGGCATTGGCAGACGTCTGGCCCGATGTCCTGAGGCAAAGGCAGAGACAAGCAGACTCACATTAGGGACATAGAGACAGGCTCTTATACAGCAAATGACCTCAAGTCAACTAGTCTCACATACCTCGTGGAACAACAAACAAGAAACCCACAAGCAAACTAGGGGGCTCATTATCACATGTGCCACTTCCATTTCACAAGTGCGTACGGAACATCATTAACTCATGCTAATGATATTCTTTACAATGTCAACATGAATATTACTGGCCCCATGGTAACATAACGACTGCTCATGGTAACATGAATGATACTCATCAAAATATCGGGGGGGGGGGGGGGGGGGGGAAGGAGGAGCAGGAGGTGACCCACTCCACACATAGGACATCCTTGGTGCATCCTCGGTCATCTTGCACTCAAGAGAGACACAGAGAGTGTGTGTGTGTGTGAGAGAGAGAGAGAGTGAGTGTGTCGTACCTGCAGCTGTTCCCGACCTCGATGAGCTTGAGGACGTCCTCTGTGCAGCGCACATCGCGCTCCTGCAGCCCCACCACCTGCACCTGCTGCTTGCCGTCTTCCAGCACGCGCAGCTTCGCCTTGCGGTTCAACAGGTCAAACACCTGGAGCACAAACACACACACGCACACACACTCACTCAGGTAAGCTATGTCACAAAACAACTCCTACAAGTTCAGGTGAGCCATCTACAAAACAACTCCTACAAGTTCAGGTGAGCCATCTACAAAACAACTCCTACAAGTTCAGGTGAGCTTTGTCACAAAACAGTCCAGCAACACTGGAAATACAGTTATGCAGTTTCGAGGCCGGCAAAACCCATGGTCATAGCTACATGCATATCACAAAATACAAGCAGAACTAATGAAAATTAGTCACTTTTCATATGATTGCCTTCACGGCATTTGCATTGTTTTACAAACTGAACACGAATAAGACGCACAATTTACACCACTTACCTTTCCACTGTAGATCTCAAAGAAGGTTGCGTATACTTGAAGGTCCAGCTTCTTGTAGATGGGTTTCTTCAGCATTAGAAATACATCCCGAGCTGCACACAATACAGATATCAAACTGAGTGTGACGGGGTCAGCGTTAGAACAAACAGTAACAGTGCCTGAGTTATCACACTGACGGTACAATAAGCTGCTGGAAGTTACCTGCTAAAGCGTAGACTCCCTTCGAGCAATCCTGGTTCTTTCCCGAAAAGTCTCCCCCCATGGTCTGAAATGCAGGAAATCAAGACATGTTAGTGTTGTATGACAAGAGGTGTTTCAACATTATTTTTTTCTGGAAAGAAAACAGCTACATTTTCAACTGAAATGATATTTTTCTGACTTACATGGGTTTTCCCACTTCCTGTTTGTCCATAGGCAAAACAGGTTGCCATCCCCCGTTCAAATATGGTCTCCACTAGCGGCCTGGCTGTAAATCTGACAGGGAGGGGAAAAAGGTCTTTGAAACTTTTTGAATCTCTCGGTGTTCACATCCCTGCTTGTTCTACCAGTTCCTACGGCTGAACTGAGAGTTCCACTGACATTAACAAACTCGCACATAACAAATGCAGAATCAAAAGCTCAGTGTTGCTCAAGCTCACAAGCTCAGCTTAGGAGAGGTGTTAGTGTCGCAGTGTGCAACCAGGGGATCCAGTTAAGGATCCAGCATGACTTAATTAGACAGACATACACAAACACCAGTGGGTGTGTGTTGCAATGACGTGTTTTTGTCTCGTTTGTCCACAGGGTGGGGCAGCAAATGACACAAATGGGAATATTATGACATCCTGAATGAAATTCTAGTGTGCTTCAACGTTTACTGAGAGAACACAACAGCCTCCTCAAATATGCCTGAAGAGTTTCTCCAAGGTTATAGGCTTTGTGTTATCCTGAATTATGAATTTCTAACACATTTTGAACCACGTTTGTTAACAGGGTTGTTGAGGGTTTAGGTAGGTACTGCAAGGTAAATGATGAAAGTAGAACTGACAGGACACAGGAAAAGTTAATTACCTATAAACCATTTCATTTGTTGTACTTTCATCAAAGGCATAATCGAAACGGAATGTCTGGTTCTCCAGGTATCGCGTCAGATCAACTTTCTGCTTGGGTTCGTGGACCATGACGACATCTTTGCTGGGGATGGTGATCACATCCAAGTCCTTCACTGTGAGCTCTAAAAGGAGAGGGTAGATTTTGATACATCCACTTCAAGCAAGAGGACCAAGGGTCAAAGATCAGAAATAGCTTTCCATGAATGTGACTCAAATTCACAGAGTGGTCAAGACAGGGTGCTAATTAATGCAAAATTAATTACATGGTGACATTATGTTTTTTTTTTTTTTTAACAACATTACTTTTTGCAATTTGCAAGAAACAAACACTCTGTGTGGGTATATGAACAACTGATATGAACAGGGTATGAGGAAGACATGAGAAGGATATAAGAAGGGTATGAAAAGGATATGATTAGAACTTCAAAGTAATTTGACTGCATCTTTAATTGGCATTACAACTTGGACTCGTCAGTAAAATAGCCATGCAATTTCACTCAATACCTGTATGACCTCACAGTTTTGACCAGAGACAAGAGTGCTTGATAACGTTGTGAAGAAGTAGGCCAAACGTATCCTTGTAGCCACACCCCTATTTCTTGCATGAAAATTAACCACTAGGACCTCAGGATACTCAGACATTTTTGTTTTTCAATAAAACAGATTAAGATGGCAAGCCAACCAGCGAACCAAATATACGCAGACACACACTCATCTGGACACAATGAATCTTTCTACCAGGTAGAATAATATGGCTGCGTAGGACCCACCTTTTTTGTTCAGGGGACGTTTCCTGACACATACGCATATTCGATGCTCCTCAATCTGACAGGGGAAAAAAAAAAAAGAGTATTGGCAAGTGAGCAACTGAACCATATTGACATCATTTCCAGCAATGACTATCTCCTTTATCTGCCTTGACAACAATGTGCACTACAATCTCTCCAAGCATCTACAGCACACATTCTTGAACCACTACTGAGGCTACTTCAGTGACCTTGGCAGACCTTGAGTGCTGCGTCTCTACTCACCAGATCAGAAGTGGTTAAAGGCCTGTAGTCCAGGCTAGAACGGAACTCTCTGATCATCTGCAGAATCTCATAGTTTGGAACAGTGGTGTCAACCTCCTGCAGGATCAAAGAGAGGAAACGTGTGCCTTACAGACTATGTATATTCATTGAAATGCCCTATATATGCATGAATGCGTGCGTGCGTACATGTGTGTATGTGTGCGTTCGTGCGTGCGTGTGTGTGATTGGAGAGGGAGGTTGCATGGATTCTGACCTGCGCTCGCTTCTCTCTCAGCTCCTGCTGCTGCAGTCGTCGTCTCTCCCTCTTCTCCTGCAGCTTCTCCACTTCCTTCACGCAGTTCGACTTCCTCCTCGCTGCACAGCGAGCACAGAAAGAGGAAGGGAAACGTGAGAAGGGGGGGGGGGGGGGTTCAGAACAATCAGCAACCTTGCACTAAACAAAGGAGACTCGTGAAACCCTCTGAAAAGAGCCTTCCCCCCCCCTCTCACAGTCTCCCTCCCTTCCCTTCTCTCTATCTCTCTCTCTCTCGTCCTCCATTTTCCATCCCTCCGTATGTGTGGTGTGCCGGGGGCCGACCGACCGCCAGTGGCTCTGACAGCGGAGGGACAGGAAGATTACAGAGGCAGCTGGAACACGACAGCGCCAGAAAACCCATCCTCTTTATTCATTGTCCCCCGTTCTCTCTCTCTCTCTCTGTCTGTCTGCTCTTCCTCCCTCCCTTTCTCCCCTCAAAAAGAAAAGGCTTTATTCTCTGCACTGCTCTCCTACAGTCACTACGGGCAGCTGAGCTCCCCTGGGTATTCAGCCTGAAGCCTGTGACAGCAGGCGGGCCCAGACGAACCTGAAACCCACACTAATTAAATATGCAAAGAGAGGGAGGCCGACTGGAGGATCTCACACCAAATAACTGACCCAAGTTTGACTTTAGAGTATTGGCAGAAAGGCAGCAAAATGCAGTTTGTAGATGATTTGATGCTAATGCAGGCAATTTGACTATGCAAACCGCACTGTGGACAGACGGTTGAAATTGCCTGTGAGGCACAACAGCCGAGGAGAGTCTGGTAAGAGTTTAGCATGCAGCAGAAGGGCTTAGCCTAGCATTTAGCAGAAACCACTGTCAAGAGTAGACAGATTAATCTGATCTAATTCCACCACGGGACAAGTCAGGTCAAGACTAGGTCAGAACAGCACAACTTCACGGGAGATTGTTAACGTGAGGAGGGGTGAGGGGGGTGGCGAACGCACCAAACACGGAGGCGACCAAAACAGGCCAAGTGCGCCAATCCACCTTAAGAACTGTTACGCAATTAAGAGCCAAACACATGGGGCGAAAAGCGGCTTCCTTCTGACTCCACGGACTCCGAAAGCTATCTGTTCGACTACGGCTATGTCCAGAAGTCAAGCGTGCACGCTGGATAGTACCCTCTTCCCAGTAGCGTCTTAGTTAGCTCGCTCCTCAGTATGCGTCCCTACCTACATTTGGACAGCACTAACTAGTTGGCGTCAACTGACTCGGGGAGGGGGGTGTGTTGACGATTTGCATGACATGTGGAGCTTGACCTGCGCTGCGCAATGGATTATGGGATATCTGAGGCCAAAAAAGATGCATCGATGCACGCTTGGAAATCACGCCAAACGAAGTACCCAACTAGTGAGAGCGCTTGACTTTCGGACACTCTATTCTGACGTAACTTCCGGAAAATGCACACTGCCCAGCGTGCACGCTTGACTTCTGGACATAGCCTACAGCTCCCCATGCGCTGGGGCTAGGGACTCGGCCGGGGGGGGGGGGGGGGGCTTACCATTCTGTAGCTGCTGGGCGGTCTGGCTCTGGGTGGGCTGGGCTGGCTGCGAGGTTGGGGGAGGCAGGGCCGGCTCAGGCTGCTGCTGGTACTGCAGCTGGGCAGGCCGGGCACGGGTGGAGCCAACTTCAAACACACAACACAATGTGGCTTAGTGCACAGCAGAGAGACACGTTTGTTGGAAGCGTTGCTGTTCGAGTCTTACAACACAGAGGTGGCGTGACCATGCGGAGAATCAAAACACTAAACAGCTAGTAGAATCAACTAAGGATTTGAAATTGCTGCGCAAAGCAAAGGCAAACGAGACATGCTTACCTCTGTTGTCTCTGGACGGGACGTCATTTTTTACAGGTGCGATGGTTCGTCGGTTCTGCACAGGATGGTGCAACACAGAGAAATCAACCGTAAGATATTGAAAAGACTGTGTGCTTGACCTGAAGTGTAAGTCTGAAACAGCCGTTAGTGCAAGGACACTTCTTTATATGTAAACTCCTCCAAAGAGCTATAAATTCTCAGTCTGTGTACGGTGACCTAATTCTATTATCCCAACCAACACCACCCCAAAAGAGAAAAAAATCTTTCACAAAAGGGTATTCTGTGCTCAGATCTGCACAGCTTGCCTTTTTTTTCCCCAAAGAGGAGGTAATCCTATCTATTCCTGATCAAACTGGCTGATGAAATCCTTAGCGGCCCCCCTTCTCAATAATCTAATGTAACACCAGAACTACAGTGCCACAGCTATCTCTTCAAAGTCAAAAATGCACTGATTCCTTACAAATGTAATGGCTTCCCGAAAGACAGAGTTGCCTACCTTTGGTATCTTGTTGACCTTGGTGGCGCTGGCTGTGGTGGGGGGCGGAGGGGTCACTGGGCTCAGGATGACTTCCTCCTCGGGGGCCACGTCTGGGTTGAGAGAGAAGATGCTCTCCAGGTCAATCTGAGGAGAGACAGGACATGTTTTAGTCCAAATGCTGCTTCTGGGAGAGGGGGGAAACTTGATCAACTTTTAGTCAAAAAGACTACCAACAACTGGACATGCTAAATTTAGCATTTACTTAGCCTAAGCGCCTTTACAACTGCCAGTCAATTCCATGCGAGTAGCACTTCTTGCTACACTAACATGTCCTTGACGCACTGTACCTTGATTGTTTCCCCTGTTGTAAATGGCTTTTGATAAAAAGCTTCGACTAAATGACTGAATGCAAATGACAGACCTTAGGCTTTAGTTGGCTAGTGGAATGCTGAACGATGACATGAAAAGGAATCTATTCACAATGTGACAAAGCAGCACTGGATCACTGGCAATTCTCAACATAAAAAAAAACATATTTTCTTCAGTTATTTCTTTTAGCTTCACGTAATCCTTTATGCTTTTTTTTTTTTAATTCCTAAGCCCCTTTCCACTATCTGCAACAGAATTGAGTCTTGCTGCACCCTTGAATTTAAAAAGCAACAGAGCACTTGTTATCCCATGTCTGACACATCAAACACGTTCTCCACCTCCCCGTGTCCAAGTGTTCAGAACCACCTTAACGCTGTGTAAAGAACAACCTGCGCCACTAGCGCTGTCTGGTTTGGCGGCAGCGCACGCCTCTCAGCCACGTGCGCGCCCGCCCGCGGGCAGCCCGTTACATTATTCACAATGTTTAAAGCGCGGCGCGACGGTGCCGAGCCGCCCGGCGTACCTCTTTCCCTTTGGTGTCTCCGTTCTCGATCCACTCCACGGTGACACTGTCGTTCTCCTCGTTCAGGGAGGTGACCATCGCTTGGTGTATTCGTCCTGAGGGGCAGGGGGGAAGGAAGAGCGGGAGAGGGCAATGAGTATACAAAACATGAAGAAAAATAGGAAAAAAAATAAAGGGTCACCTTGGGACGCAGAGCGAAGTGCTCATGAAAATTTGACAGCGTTACAGGGCGCTGTGCGTGCCTCTTCCCTCTGGAAGCGCTCGCACTTCCATGTTTCCCACGCACAAGTTTACAGCCCTTGGCTCCTTCCGTTAAGTGCTGCTCTCTCAGTACAAAGTCTTGTTGGATTGATATCTGCTGTCTTGTTGTGACTTGCTTTAAAACACTGTAGTCTACCAGTGGAGATGAGCTAACCACTCCACCATCCATAACATTAAACACCTCTCTAAACAGATTCCTGACTGCACTATATACATTTGATGACAGATAAAAAAATATATTTTCAGGCATCTCTGCTCTTCTTCGCTCTGATCTACACTCCTGTATATTCCTACTCACTGTAATCATGGAAAACAACAGTGTCCATAATTTATGAGTCTGATGATTCTTTGAGCAACTCTCAGCAGGGTTCTGTCTCTAAATCCACATCAGCAACATAATCCTTACTTGAGCTTGCAAAAACATCAGATCAGATGGAAATACTGCATAAGCTAAGAGCAAGATGGCCACTACATTTCCAGTCTATTAATTGAGTCACAGCCAGAGGAATCACAGATGGGTTTCTCATCACATAAAATCAGAAGCATGTGACACCAATAGAGGAAACAAACTGTGTAATCAGGTTCAAGAACTAAGCACTTAAGAGGCTGTTTGAAACTGACATAAATGTTCTGGAATCATCTAAAACCACTAAGACCGACCTCAAATGTCTCCAATGCCAAACGTATATCAACCATTCACATTTGTTTCATCTGCATTGCCAACTGCTCATAATTGCATAATTTCACAAGTCAGTTCCCGCATCAAGTCCTCCAGCATTTGCCTTTCTACTGTACAGATCACCGTAAGCAATCTAGGCAAATGAGAATGTCAGTAGTCTATTCTTATTATTGCTTCAACAGTTCTGGTCATTCTAGTCCCAACGCATTAACCATTAGTCCCAACGCATTAACCATCAATCCCCCCGCACATTTGCATGCAAATATTTAGCAATAATTCTTTAAATTAAGCCCCACTAATTTAACTCCGAAGACCACTGGTCCCCTTTCAAACCTATTGTTTGCCCAAGCGCTTTCCGCTCTGATTGCAGCAACAGACGGATTGGCCTGTTACACATGACAACGTCTCTGGCCACTCTTATAACAAACACGGACTTATCTGATAAAATATCAAATGAGGCCACTGTAATGGAAACGAAACGCCTCGCTATCAAGAGGGAACGATAATCGAATTATGTTACTTTTCCTATTAATGCAACCAAGTCCAAAAGTTGTGACATCACCAAATATGCACATGTATGCAACTTCTCCACGTCAGGGAACATCCTTCAGTGTGGCTGAACGGCATACAATGCACATAGACTTGTTTCCTACACAACCACTGTTTCAACACAACATACCAACAAAAAGGTTTGACCATTGTTAAAAGGTTAGTCACGATTGAAAGGCTCGTCGCCATGGAGATCTTCACACATTACTGTGTCTACCTACCGTTAGCCAACCATCCACGGTGGTCGTGGAACAAGAGGGAGGTCGCGCCACATCCTGGACAGCTTGGTAATGTTGGGCTACCTGGCTAACTTTTTGCACGGGTTTCTCCAGAACTAAGGGTGGGTAAACCAACGTTCCATGATGATGAAATAAGTTGTGAATATGGTGTGTAACGTTAACAACAAAAACCCAAAGATAGAATCCACATATGAAGTCCCTGGAGGTTTAAGTTAATTAATTAACTAATTAATAGCTGCGCTGACTAAGATCAGCTCAATAAAAACTTCACAACATACGATATGTTAACAGTATCCCTTCAAGTAAACGTCAGCAAGCTAAATTAACATTACGTAGCCAAAAAACTTAAACACAACGCTAAGCCAGCTGCACAGGCATTAAGTTACTTGCTGATTCCTAAAAGTGAACATACGGTTATGAAATGTTGCACTCTCTTGATAGCCTGATAGAACTGTTTTGGCAAACACAAAGCTAGCGATCTACAGCACAACCAAATTAACCAGCAGACTATACCAAAAGACGAATTATTGTGTTTAACTATGTCCTTGCATCTCGGACTTTGGCTAAACGTATCGTTAACTCGAATCTGCAGGGTGGGATGCCATTTACAGAACATAACGTTAACTAACTATTAACAGCAACTGTTACTGCTTTGTGCAGTAACCAAAGCAGACCGTTTGGCTTGGCTGGATTGCAAACTGCGGCAACGCCAGATAACCAGCCAACATCACCTATTGTATTAATCGATGTGTGCACCGAAATAGTGTTAACGTTACCTAATAAGATTACGATAGGGTTAGCTTGGTAGTTGACTAGCAAAGCTAACATAGCTATAACTAGTCAAGCTGAACAAAATAGCCACCCAGCTAAATATATATAGGTAACGTTAACTGAGAATTAGCAACGTTAAATAACGTTTCTGCAAGACGCTAGCATGGCACTGCAATCCAGCAAAAGCGGGGTTGTGTTTGGGAGACAACGGTCGCTGTGCTTAATAACCAGACTGTTACTACAACAAAGATAAGGGACATCCGATACGATAGAATAGGCATGCTAACAACTTAGCCGAACAGTACTCGACGTAAAGGCAGGGCAACATCTGACCACTCGGCTAACGTCTGTTAGCTAGCTATATTAGCAAGTCAGCTAGGTCGCTAGCAAAGCCAAGTCGAAAATGACTTGTTAGAGTTAAACTTACCATCACTCCTTTTAATCTCCACGTAAATACCGACGGTAATTCTGCCGAAATTTCCCGCCATACTTTACCGGTGGAATATATGCATATAATATATATGTACAAGACTGTTATTATTTGAATTTATCTCATCTGTTCCGCCTTGTTGAAAGCCGGGAGGATATTACTGGGAGGGAGAGGTGCTCAGAATAAAATTGAAACGCATGCGCACAATGACCGAAACTGCGTCCCTGCAAGTTATCCTACTGTTTAGAAGTAGCTGAGTAAGGTGTAGCCTGGCTTTGTCGTTAAACAAGTTTTGGTCCATTATGATAGACATATGCATTGATTTAACTGTGCTTTAGATAACATTGACCAACATTATGCGCACTACTCAAACATAAGTTATGCTTTATCATATGTTGTAGGTCCCACTGTTGTGTTCCTGGTAGTCCCTTTCTGCCCCCTACTGCAGAATGGCAGAAATGGATGCAGCTGACTGAGGTAGGCTACAAAGTTCCAAGTTCTACTTCATCTGAAATGTATTATTGCGGTTTATACGATAGAGGCAGTGTAAACAGTTTAATATACAAATGTTTAATCAGGATGTGTAAAATACAATTAGCAAAACATTTAACAATAAACAAACAAATTAGATACCTTCTCTATGAAATAAATAACACAGTGTCTCCAGAAAGTTATAACAGTCTCCAGAAGAGTTATCAAAGTCCTTAAGTGTTCCAAGAGGAAATATGTCAGGCTGTACTCTATTGTTTGCCAGTAGAAAAGGGCTTAATGAGTCCAAGATCCATAGCCTTAGAGAGGGCTCCACGGGCAGCATCAATCATAGGTTGCCTCTTGGGGTTATCCTCCGCTTTACCGACAATTGTCAGAATCTCCAGCATCTCACTTTCGATCATTTTCTTTGCGGCCTCCTCATCAGAACTCATGATGTTGTAGACAATCACCAGACCTCTATGCTGGACTTCAATATTGTCATGGAGACACAACCTTTGCAAGATCTCAAGCCACTGCACAGTCTAGAGAGAGAAAAGAAAGAGAGAGAGAGAACTCTGTGTTCAACAGTATACTTGTAGATCTCAGTATACAAATGTTCTAGGCAAAAGAGAGAAATCTCAAATTAGAAAACATTTGCTCCTAGATAAAATGGCATGGGTTTAGAGAGCAGCCATGGCATTAGGCTACATACCACAAGGGTGATCTTAGTGCAGATCTTTTTATGTGCGGCAGTGAGCATAGCCAGTGCTCCAGACGCTGCCCTCTGGAGTTTGTCATCATCCTCAGCGCAGAGCAGCACAAGGAGCTTCAGCCTATCATTCCCGTCCACCAAGTACCTCTCCTGCACCTGTTGGGCCACATCAAGTTCAACACATAGTTTACTGGCTGAGTTGGCTGAGTCGCTGCAAGTCTGTGGGTTCATTGTACAACATGCCCTTGCACAACTTTCATTTTGACTGGCCTTAAAACAACCTAAGCATTTATTATTTCATTATTGCAACATTGAAGATATATTTTAAATACAAATATGAGTTTCAGAATATAACTAGGTAATTTCCTCACTATGTTCTATTATTTGAAGTAATTGAAGGCCTCTGTTTACCTCTTTGCAGGTGATGAGGTTGCACATACACTCAGTTGCTGCTTGTCTAATTTGTTCGTGGTCCTCAAACATGTAGGATTCAATGTCTGGGAGAGCATTTTCCTTGACAATTTTTAACCTGATAGAAGAGCAGAAAAAAGAGCACAACAAAATGACATTATTGAAGCCTGAGAATGATACTTAAGGAGGACTTTTTTTATTATTATATAAAAAAAAGGCTATTATTATGGTTATTATTATGGGACCAGGAAGTGTGAATAATAACACTCACCTAAGCTTTTCACTGAAACCAGACAGGTTTGTCAGACTCATCAGGGACTCGTAGTTCTGCATACCGTCCCTCTCTGTGTTCAGCAAGCTGACCAGTGGCCGCACAACCTCATAAATCTGCATTTAAAAACACATGTTATCAGCTTAGGCAATTGATTTTTTTTGTCAAAAAATCTGTGTCATTGTTACTAAACTGAGGTATAGTCTTACCCTCTCTCCTGGGAAAGCAATCTCTGGGTTGGAAATGGCAGCAATCTTTGCTAAAGCATGAGAGGCTTTGATTTTTCCGTCATCAGTTCCCTCCAGAGCCAGCGGAATGAGTGCCTGTGATGTGAAGGGTAAAATAACAGTGGCAAATGATCATGTGTTTATGTTTTTATTAATAATACTGAGCCGAGAGCATTTAAACAACACTAGAATACCAGGTATTCTTTGCTATAAGTGAAAACCTTTAACATATTGAGAGAACTGATGAAGATGTATTGCTTTCATCATTGTATTTCAAAGCTGTTTAGTTACCTTTCCGCCTCCTTGAGCAACAATGATGCCACGGTCTTTAGGGTCATCGGCTAAAGCCAAGAAAACTCTAGAAAGGAATATCATTCCATTTAATATCCTGCACATTGTCTATTGACAGTTGGGTAAAATTTAATTTGAAGTTGTCAAAATACTTAGTAAAGTAAAGTTTAGTAAAGCATTTCAAAAGTATTTCAAACAATAGCAATCTTCACCTTGCAAGCATTTCTTTGGTCTGGTCAGTGAGAATTGTGCTGTCTGCTTTAACCATGACCGTAAGAGCTGAGGTCACTCCAGCTTTCAACATCCTCTTCACTCTCTTCTGAATGAAGTCCTTTTTATCCTAAAACGTAAACAACCACATGACTCTGTCAATGGCTGCATTCGAGGGCACACATTGTCCACACAATGTAAACTAACTAATGCCGAAGCCGATAATACACAACATAGGTTTTTGAGCAATTTTGTGTTCCTCATTATTGTAGCCCTGGCACATTTCCATTGATATTGGGCAACAATGTATTTTCTGGAGAACTTTAATCATCCTTATGCAAATTATCAGGATCATCCAATCAAAAATAAATGTAACTTGTTATGTGTTTTCCCTGCAACATTGCTCAAAAGTTGCCCCATGTATTATCACTATCACCTCAGGTGCGCTAAATGCTAGTCCAAAGCTAGTCCAACTCTAGTTACCTTTGGGTGCTGCTCTGGGACGTGCTGCTTGGAGAACTTGGCCAACTGGACCAGCTCAGGGAGGATGTCTTTTTTGTCGTAGCTGTTGGTACAGTTAACCAAGGTACAGGCCACAGCATAAAGAATAGTCTTGTCCGAAGACTAAAAGAGAGGAGAGAAGGGAGAAAATAAGTTTGTGTATTTAATATAAAAAATGAGTAAATGATGATCTGCTCCATTATTTATTTGTATGATATCACAAAATGGTACCTTTGCAAGATCAAACATGGCTTTCATGGCAGGCTCATCCTCAACAAAGTCATCTTTTACGTCAGCATCATTTGTGAGGTAGGCCAAACCCTCCACAGCCCACTTCCTTGTGCGGGCATCAATAGCAGGATTACACAACCATCTGAAAATGAAGAGTGGCAATATATTATATTCACCATACCAAAGAAACAAATGCATAAACCCTGAATAGCATGCATTCCGTTACGTTTAGCAGACACTTTTTTAGTCCAAACTGACTTACATACTGTACGTCAACTTTATTACAAGGGATTACATTGTTACATTGTCCCCCGGAGCAACTTAAGTGCAACAAGGTTAAGAGCCTTGCTCAAGGGCACAACGGTGGAAACCAAATTGAACCAACAACTTTCAGGATACTGCACGCTCCTTAACCACTACACTATAATTTCTCAGTAGTCTCACCAATAGCCTTGAAAGGGCTTGTTGTTATACTCACTTTCTGCACTGCTTGGCCAGCTTCTCTGTAGAACCCTCTGCAAACTGTCTCAGGGCATAATCATCCCCACCAGCAGAGCCCAGCTTACAAAGACCCTATGGTTACATCAAGGATACAACATGAGTCAAACTCTGCAGGCATAATATACTGTAGATAGATAGATAGATAGATAGATAGATAGATAGATAGATAGATGTATTGCCACCTAACAATGTTGGTGGTATTTGTTGTTACAGAAAGAGATAGCTCAATCCATTAAAGGAGAAAAAAGCTAAACTAAACCAAAAAAGTAAATAAATGAATTGTTCAGATCAAATTTGCAGTATTCAGGAGTCTGATATTCTTTATATTAGAGGCTATAGAGGCTCTCCCTCTTTCCAAAAAAAGGGGAAGAAACAAGTCAGGGGGAAACAAATACTCACAACCAGAGCCCGGATCTTAATTTTTTCGTTCTTTGTCTTCTTGTAGATGTCCTTGAGCAGAGCCACGCCGTTGGTGGTGAAGAAGGAGGCGCGGCTCATCTTGGTGGAGGAGAAGATGAGGGCCTCCACCGCCACCATCTGGTCCACCTCGCGCTCGGAGCCACAGAGCGCCACCATCATCTCCATCACCCCCTGCCTGCCCACCAGCTTGTCACCGACCTCAAAGGGCCCCTGGAGGAGCCCTGACAGGGCGTTGATGGCGTGAATGTTCTTGTCCATATCGTTGGGGTCAAACTTTCCTCTGTGTGAGGGATTCAAGAAAATTGATGAGGTAAGTTGGTGAAATATTTATGATATTGAGCAAGTGTGGTGTGATTCGTTTATCTAATGATTAACCTCCCCCTGAAAGTAAAAATCAATATTGTTACGGGAAGACAGGGAACTCACTTGATGTATTCGTCACAGATTTCCCTGAAGTTGTCTCTCTCAGGGTCGCAACGCAGGTCATCGTACAGCTTGTTGAGGAGGATACTGGCAATGAGCTGGGTGTTCTCTGTCATCGGCAGCTGATCTGGCAGGTCAGGCACCTGGCCACACACCTTCAGGATCTTCTTCAGGCCTGAGAAAATAGCAGGATAAAGTTGACAACATTACTCTACCTTCAAAGACCAATGCTCCCGTACTGAAAGTATAACAATACGCAGAAAAGATTTACACCAAAGAACAGATAAGATGAAATGATTGCTTACCATTGTCAATGGTGAAAAGACACTTTGAGTGGTCCTGGTCTTTCTTGTTTTTACGTGGAACATTCTTAGACAAGAGGTTGAGAGCCTGATCTCTTCCATGGCCTGACACCTTCTTGCTTGCGACCATTTCCAGCAAAGCCATAAGGATAGCCTTTAGATCCCTGCTCGAATCTAGAGTAGACAATTGGAATTCAGTAAAAGTGGTGAAATGTTTGTTTTCTTTCCAAGTATGACATTGAAATATGAGGGCAACCCAAAAACATACGCAATTCCTTACCAAGAACAAGGGCCTCCTCTTTTCCATACTCCCTTCTGTCTTCTCCAGACAGGGAATCAGTCACGCACTGGAACAGATGTGCAGTGGCCAAGGCGATCTCCTCATTGTCCACTGCCATGATGCTGCACAGCTTGTCAATCCCAACAAGGCGGATGATAGCCATTGTCTGTTGGTAGATGATCGAAATATTTTATACCTTCTCTTTTAGAGGCAACTGGTTCCTCCTGTGTAACTGCTGGTATATATGCATTTTCAAGGCAAGCCAGTTTTGCCTTTTGTATACCACATTCATTTATATACCACATTTCTTACCCAAGGTAACTCAATGTGCTTTACATAATCAGAAAACAGCATAGAAAATAAGTCCATAGATGCACAATAATGGGTCGCTTTGAAGTAACTTGTACACATTGGTGTCCCATATTCTCTCTGTCTTGTTTGTATCCTTACCCTTGCTTTGTGCCCAGTGCACATTCCAGCCAAGGTTCGGATGGCTGCCAGGATCATCTCAGGTTTTCCTGTTTCGATCAGCTGTTGCAGCAGGGCCACACCATTGTTCTGGAAAATTCTTTCAGCGCCTGCCTCCTCTCTGGCCAGAACAATCAGGTTGTTTGCAGCCTAAAACAAAACAAAAAGAAAAGAAAAAAAGATGCAAAAATGCTTTTTCTCAAACACAGTCCATGTCCTGTATTTGGGTGGTTCTTCGTGTGTTGGAGGTACAAACCTTCTCCCTCCTGTCTTTCTCATGTTCTTCATCAAGCAGGATATTAAACATACTCTCTACCCTTGAATCAGTTGAGAAGGTGCTTTTGAGCTGTAGGAAGGGAAAACAACATTGTGACTCTTTTAACTTAAGTTGAACTACTTTTAACACAGTGCAGCTGACAGCTTGTCTTTAAACATACTGTATGAACTGTAGGGATAAGATATTCAGAATTATTTGGAGTTTCACCTTCTGTTGAATTTCTGCTCCAAGTCGTCTCAAAGTTTCAACGAAAGTTTTGTTCTTTGGCTCTATGGTGGCACATCTCTGGACATCCTTAAAGGCCATGTCAAGCTTTCCTACTTTTTCAAGAGCTTGGCAACGTCTGTAGAGGGCTTTGATGTCTTTAGCATCAACATCAATGGCTGTCATGGAAGGAGGAGGAGGAGGATAAACATAAAGTATGAATTTAATTTTCAAACTTATCTATATGAGAATATAATTAATATCTAAAAGTTTGATACCTTTTGAGGCATCTGATGCTGCTTGAACATATTTTTCCTAAAAACAAACAAAAACATACAAACAGTGATTTTAAAAGTGATATTTAGAAGCATTGTGTGTGTGTGTGTGTGTGTGTGTGTCTGTGTCTGTGTCTGTGTGTCTGTGTGTCTGTGTGTGTGTGTGTGTGTGTGAAATGAGAGAGAGAGCTCTTACCTTTTTGAGGAAGCAGGCCGAACGGTTTCTGTAGATGATTGCTGACACTTTTTTGTCTTTGGATACCTTGAGTGCTTGTGTGTAGCTTTCAATGGCTTTGTCAATGTCACCCCCCTGGAAATATTTATTTCCCTCATCCTTCAACTGGACTGCGTCTGCCATCTACAATTCAAAGAGCATTGTTCAAGTATAACCCTAATTGTAACATAATTGTTAGAACGTACATTTCCACTGACATGATTAAGATTAAGACAGTACTTCAAACACAGTTTACTTCAAATGAAGAGACTTTCCTCTTGAAAGCGAGAGAGAGGAGAGAGTCTCATGGTTTGAAATGTCTGTTCCATACAAGCATGCATGCAAACTGAAGCATTGATTTTTAAAGTCTGAGCTAATGTTCTAAATAGGTTATTTTTTTCTTAGAATAGTATGAAAAATAAACTCTCTGAGGCAGTGCCTCTAAATTGGCAAGCAGCCTTTCCTTTACACTTTTGAGTTTTACTTGTTACATTGCACATATTCCTCTGCACATATAAATCTAAATCAAATGAATAGTAAACCAAGAACCCAGTTGTGTTCCTACTGTAGCTTGGATACAAATACTCCTGTTGAAACTCTCTCATATTGATCTCTCACATTTAGAAATAAAGATGGTAAATTCTCACCATTCCACAAGTTGTCTCTGGACTCAGCTCAGTGTAGCAAATGGCCCAGCACATGTTATCTCAAACTTTAAATGTCCTTCCTTCTGGCCTTATTTGGGCAACATTTGCTCACTACTGAAAACCTACAGCTGATGGCAACCACAGAATAGACACGCACCTATCTGACCTCCCTCAAGAGTTCACAATGACCCCCAAATTATGCTGTCAAACGCTGTGGCAATAGACGCCATAAAAACAACAAAGGAGCAATCAAATATCACTTTACCTCTAAAGATATGTGTCAGTTTAATTCTCTTCTTTCTTGCTTGAGTTGTAGTAATGTCTCTTACCTTTTGTCTCAATGCTATAGACCACCATGTGGGATTTATATATATCTCACTCAGGGAGATAGGGACATACCAGGGGGGAGGGCACTTACACTCTTGGCAAGATAGGGGACCACAATTAGAAATTACAAAACAAAACAGAGCATAGCCATCAAGCAGTTCGAATGAATCTTTTTATAATAACATTTTCCAAATATATTGTTTTATTAAATGGAAGATACTAGTTATTTGTGAACATTATCTGTTTTCAACCAAAACATTGTCCCCCCTCCCCCTTTTTAAAATGGACTGGCTCTGATATTCTATTTAAGGAATAAGTTTGACAGCTGAGAAACCACCAGCAAATGTCTCTGTGCCTTGAATTGGTGGGTGCAGAGGGGGGTAGCAGCTCGGGACAGCTGTGGGGAGAGAAAGGTCCAGCAGATTCTAGAATGAGAAGGTTCCTGAATGTGACTTGAACAATCTGCAGGGTCGACTGTTGCCTCCATAAGATCTTCTGGGTCCTTCTAGTGGTTTTAAACTGTCCAAACTTTGAAGCAGTTTGAAGAATAGTTGAATGGAAGGGTTTTCTGTTTACTGTGTAATTTTGCAGCAATAATATCTCTATTCCTCACAAGCCTTGAAAAAAACCCAAGATAATATTGCAGAAACATATTGCTGTCCCTTTCCAAACTGAGGAAGAAAAGTTCGAAAGTATAAGGTTTTCTCAGTAATTGGAGTTACAGTCTAGCATTAGTGTAAAGGTCTCTTATACTATCCTCGTTTAGACAGTCAGATGGCAGACTCTCATACCAGCTGGCACAATAGTTTAACTCGAACAGGTGTTAACAGGTGTAATACACAAGACATTTACAGTTTTTCATATTGCTAAAACACATTTACTCCCTTTCACTGTTAACCCAAAACCCCATTCTCAAACTACATTTACAGACATTTCTTGTAAAATTAGACAATTGCCTCAGTTTTACATGTGCTTTATGTGTGTTTACTTTTTGCCACTTGTGGTTACCATTATGCATCACAAGTGCATGTGTTTAGAGTTTTGCAAAAAGAGACGATGAGATATGCAAATTATGCTTCACTTAGTGAAAATTGAATCTACAGGTACTGTGAAAACTAAAGAGTGATCGATTCAATAAATGGGTTCAGGCCACTGAACTTGTTCAGACGATGAGATTGAGCATTTTTATCAATTCAGAAAAACTGTATGAGGACCTCAACTTAGGTTAGCCATTATAATGCAATACACTTGTAATTTACAAGTTCAAGCACAAATGTTAACACTTTTTTGTCCAATAAAATGTTGACTGCCCAACAGCTCAGTGTCATATTAATCATGATTTTTTCATTTCATTATGCACCAAATGTTACAAATCTTGACTTCAGCAGGTCATTTAGCACCTGGACGGTCTTACAATGAAGCCTTGTCACTTTGTAGAATGCAGGATTTGTATTTGGATTGTTTTCCTGTGATATTTTAAGCCTTCCCTGAAAGGATTTGTCAGATGGATGGCAGCATAATGCTTTTTAAAACATCACTCAGCACTAACTTAGAGTTTCCTGTTGTGAAACGTGTCTAAGCTATATAGGCATTAATGCAACCCCCTATACCATCAGATGCTTTTTGAACTGGGCACCAGGGCACGGGCTCTAGGCAGGGGCCAGGATGGGCTAAGCCACAGTGCAATGGAGGGCATGATTTTAAATATACTACCAGAGCACTGTATCTGCCTGGCTGCTATAGCTGTTGGCAGGTACTGTATGGGCAAAAATATATTTTTTGTATTTTTGAGTGTACGGTGTTTGAGAACAACAGCTTTTTTCTGCCTGAGACGTGTCATAACCTGCAAATAGTCAACAGATCCATATCTGACCTGCCTGTTTCATCTCATAGCCTAAATACTGTGATATGAAAAAAGGACCAGAGGCGCTGCAAGGTTTCCTTTCGTGTCAGAAATAGACAGGTGATCTTTAGTCTGTTGTGGGTTCAGTCAAGAATCAAAAAAGAGAGAAGAGACTAAGTTTGTAGAAATTTTACTTTTTTGCAAGGCAAATAAACCGACGCGTTTCGACTTATCTTCCTCTGGGTTCCTAAATATCAGAGATGCACACAAAATGTCACAACTGAATTTGTCAAGTAGCTGCTAATACAAAGTGGAGAAATGTCTCTGACATCATCAATGCATGCCCAGGTCAAGTCAGCACCAGTCAGAGGCTGCATTCATTATTGCACTTTTATGATGTCATCACATCACCAAAAGTGGGTTATTGGCTTCACCAAAAATATTTACCAGTATTTTTAAACTACAAAAATACACACCTGGAAAGTATTTTGATAGAAAATACTTAAGGCGTTTTCTTCAACAAAATAAAATACAAATTACAACATACTGCCTCTCCCTCGCTGTTGGCTGCAGCAACTCAAGCAAGGCAATTTGTTTGTGTTTGTCAGTTTTCATCCAATTTGACCATGTAGCTATGTTCCCCACCCAAAATGTCTACCAGTCCAGCCAAATGAAGTAGGCAAGAACCAGCCCCGTTGAGCACTAATAACAAACTGGATGCTGCTCTGGATGATCTCTTTAAACCAGATGAAGAAATCATTATTTCCAAATATAATGACACATTTTTATTACTTTAAACATAGGGCAGCTTTCCACGTCTCCAGTCCATCTTATCTTAGCTCGGGCCCAGATAAGATTGCACCCCTACAGTAGATCAGCATAAATGAAATTTCCTCTTTGCATGGTAGGCTAGTTTACTATTTGTATCGGACAGGGGTTATTATGTGTCCCTAAGCCCAAGTAATTTACGATACAGAATTAGATAATTTTCTTGTAGGCCAGATCTTTACTTATATGAAAGTACCTTTATGTGATGCTCATTTATATTCACAATAATGTTGCCAGCTAATATAATTAGCTGTCCTCGTTGTTTTTTTATAAGTCCTCCTTTGTAGATTTTTTCCCCAACTTTTTTATGTTGCCATCATCCAATTCAAAATGCACTTATTTACTCCCAAGCAATCTATTTTCTCTGTTTCAACAACGTTTCCCATGCGCCATTTTTCATGTAATATGTGGTTCAAACCATTAATACGGTGGTGTATTGCTGTCACACTAGAAATAAATAAAAGGCTCAGTATCAGGTAATTACGTGAAAGTTTCAAGTAATTACGTGAAAGTTTCTTGTTATAACAAGATCTTTTTCACGTTTTAACAAGATATGTTTCATGTTATTACATGAAATTATCACGTTATTTCGTGATAATGATATTTTCACGTTATAACGTGAAAATGTCATGTTATTTCAAGATAAGATATTTTCACGTTTTTACAAGATATTTATCACGTTATTACATGATATTATCACGTTATTTCATGATAACGAAACTTCGAGACCAGGCTGGAGAGCCTATGGCTGGCATAGGCTGAATGAGAACAGGCTTGTCTGGCTGCTATTGCAGTGCTGCTTGATGAGTGTTTGCTTTTGAGGATGTGTGTAGGCTACAGCGTACATAGTCGCCATCTGACCAAGTAGCAGGAGCAGGGCTGTATATCGGCAGAGAGCCGTAGGCGGATAGAGGTGAGCAGGAGTAGCCTGCTCACAGTCTGTGTATCGGCAGAGAGCCGCTAAGGAGGCGGACAGAGAGGTGCAGGAGTAGCCTGCTCACACAGCCTGATAGTTCTGCTTCTTCTTCCCACTTAACGCAACTTAACGCAAGAGGGAGAAAGGGCCTTGATACATTTGTGAATGTTTACGCAATTTGGGCGCTTTGGCTAGCTTGCATCTCAGGTCATCGTGGTAATTTTTAGGGCTGCGGGGAGAGGCCGCTGGGAGTGAAAAGTGAAGCGCTGCAGTCACACAGTGCAGGCTTTTTGAGATCACTTCATCACAGTAGCCTAATCATCAGCACGGCCCAAAACGCCACACCGGGATTCTTCCCGACTCTCCCGATTGCCACTCCACTGCATACAGGTGCAGAATATTGTAATATTTGTTTCGTGGTCGGAGGAGGAGTCAAATCACACACAGACAGGGAGTCACGTTTTACAATTTATTTAAAGTTGACACACACAACAAACCTTCCGAATGCACCCACCCTGCATTCATCCGCACACAACCCACCTAAAACAGCCCTCTCTATGGCGGAGTTATGCTAGGGGAAGGGACTGGCCATTAACCCGGCCTGGGGCTAACTATGCCCGCACACACACGCACAACACACACACACACACTCACACAGGCCTGTTAGTTCGTGGAGTCCCAGTTGCCACAGCTAGCCAACAGAGTTCAGGTAATCCACAGTAGCGATAGAGTCCACAAGTAGCCACAGTTAGCTCACAGAGTTCAGGTAATCCACAGTAGCGAGAGTCCACAAGTAGCCAAACGCTCCGGCTGGCCGCGCGACTCACACCAGCCCGAGCTCCCTCTCGCACGCCCCAACTCGCAACTCTTTATCCCTGATAATCATCCACAGTCGACAAGCTGCAGGTGCACTGAAAAAAATGATTAGTAGAATTTACTTAAAAAAATCTTTGTAACAAATTGCACTCAATAAAACTAAGTAAATGTAATGCTGTAATATCAAGTACAACTTACTTGCCAGAATCAATTAAAATGTACTTGCTACTATCATTGACATTTCTGAAAAAAATAAGTAAGTTTTACTTGACCATGTCAATATAGAAACACCATGGTCATGAAATATGGAGTAAATCTTACATGTTTATAATAAGTAGATTTTACTAGATTGTTTTGTATTATGAGGTCTTACACACTAAAGTTATGTAAATGTTACTTGTTTTCTTCTGATAAATGTTACCAAATGGCAAATTACACCGATCACACTATTTAAGTAAAATGCAAACTTTATTTTACCAATTTAAACAAAAATGTTCTACATAACAAATAAAATATCACTGATATTTCAAGTTAAGATAGGCCTACAACAAAACCACTGGGGTGCAGTCAACTTGATGGAATAAATCAAATAATGAAAAACAATAAATACAATTTCACATATCTCTCACTCAGGTGACTGCTTTTCTGTAACTTATTGGATGTAGCATTAAAGGGATAGTTCGGGTTTTAAGACACGAAGTTATATGGGTTCCCTGTCAGCAACGTTGTGCATCAGCACTGACTTACCCCCCGACAGCGTCCTGTGAGCCGAGATCCAGCCGGTTTTTGATCGTTTTTGATGCCGGACTATTTTCTTCAGCAAGTTTCTGGGGTCACGAAAGTAAAGTGTTTTTCTTCTCAAAACCATATGCGTTCAACAGAGTGATATATTTGCACCACAAAAACGTTGTCCAGCTGTCAGTAGCGCGCAGTGATAGGAATCGCGAAAAATAAGTAAGTGATAACGAGGTTTGAATTTTTCCTGGACAACGTTTTTGTGGTGCAAATATATCACTCTTTTGAACGCATATGGTTTTGAGAAGAAAACCACTTTACTTTCGTGACCCCAGAAACTTGCCGGACTACTTTCTTCAGCATCAAAAACCGGCTGGATCTCGGCTCACAGGACGCTGTTGCGGGGTAAGTCAGTGCTGATGCACAACGTTGCTGACGGGGAACCCATATAACTATACGACCACAAATATAAAACAAAAAGGGAATAGGCTACTCACTCGTTTCGACAGTCAGGTGTAGCAAAGTGGTGACTTCTTCGGCGACAAGCTTCTTCAAGTACCTCAGCTCAGACCAAAGATTCTTTTTCAACCGTCTTTGCTACCAGGCATTGTCAAACGGCGCATGCGCGAATTCAAATGCGTGACGGTTTATTTAGTAAAAGTTACTTAAAATGTTCAGGTGTTGGTAATTCATTTAGAAACTACCAGTAAATATCTAGTAAAAAATACTCTTCCAAATCAAGAACATTTGATTACATGAATATGTTGTGTATAGTTTAATGTTTTTTTCTAGTCCCCACAGAAACTTGATATAACACTGTAATAATTGCTACATTTGAATAAGTAAATATTACAATGCCTAAAAGTCATTTTTTTGAGGCTACCACTCCTCAATCAATCAGTCAATCATTCAATTTGTTCAGTGGGGGCACAGCCGTCGTAGCCAGTAAACTACAATATTCTGGACAATGCTCGGGTGTTTGCATTTATAACAATATCATCCACAAGTTTAGTAACTGAAAAATCGCCATAAACCGAGCTTAACATAGAATTTGATTGACTCGTGAGCTAGTAACCAGCCTTTCTTGCCCCTCCTTCTGTTTAGTTTCATTATCATGAAATAACGTGATAATTTCAAGTAATAACGTGATAGGCTACATATCTTGTAAAAACGTGAAAATATCATATCTTGAAATAACATGATATTTTCACGTTATAACATGAAAATATCATTAGCCTATCACGAAATAACGTGATAATTTCATGTAATAACATGAAACATATCTTGTTAAAACGTGAAAAAGATCTTGTTATAACAAGAAACTTTCACGTAATTACTTGAAACTTTCACGTAATTACCTGATACTGAGCCTTTTATTTATTTCTAGTGTGACAGCAATACACCACCGTAATTTCGACCCATTTTTTTGGAATTGTGTTTTTTACTATGACGGAGTTATAGGCTTCAAAGAGCGAAAGGAATGACTCCTACACTCCGAGACATATTGAAACATTGTGCAATTTCATGTCTTGCCACTGGATGACGCTAGCAGGAGGTGCTTATACAGTAAGTTACAGCAATGATTAACCACACAGTCCATGTATTTAGATTTTTATGACACATGAATTTTCAGTTTCTCTTAGTATTTCGCAAGAACAAGAGCAGCCTTCCGATGAACAACTGATTTGTTGTCTGACTATTAAGGCTTTTCAAATCAGAAACTAGTTTCATTCACTCCCCTGTAGATGGCCATGTAGTCTCGTCTACAGCCCACACTATCAATGCACTACGGTGCGGCAGGACTTGACATAAACACTTGGCCACGACACCACACGCCCAAAGAGGTGGAGACTGGCGCTTGCGAATGACTGTGTGTGCCTCTTGGCATTGATACTGCGAGCTGTCATAGAAAGCTGCGGCAGCTTTCGTTTTCTCTGACGTCTACACATCCTTCTTTCACATATATCTGGATGATAATTATCTGTGGGTTAGCAGGAGCAGCTAGACTGACACAACAGATACCCAAATACGAAGGTAAGGAACATTTATACGACCAATAGACTACTTATTTAGAGATTTTAACCTACCTGTCCATTCGCAACACCTGTCTGGTGGTAGTAGGCTATGCCTATGTCGCAACATGGGTGCACACTGCACATAGTCCTTCAGTGAACATGAAAGTGGTCCACCTGACCGTGCACTTAGTTTACCATAATGCTGATTTTCTATGGAAATGCTTTTTGTGTTACCTGGGTACATCACATATGAAAATGTTAAAATCACATCTTACTATAGAAGATTCCTTATGTTTGTTCCTTATGTTTGTTCAGCCTGAATTCAGAATGTAGAACAAAGTCGTTATTTGGGGTTATATTTGGCGGGTAGACCTGAAGTTATCTGACTTCGAAGGGTGTCGCAAATTATGCTACGTTAGGCTATTTGAGAGAGCAGGGCACACTTTACACTGCGTATTTTTTGCAAACAACCGAAGGTTCATGAGATTCATGAGAGCAACATTTCACTAATGTCAAGTCCATCATGTGCGTCAAATCGGTTGAACCTAACCAACCAGTCTACGTATTGTTAGTCTATCCTTGGTGGATAGAATTACTTATTGTTTGATCAGTTTGTGAAACTCAATAGGCTACATGGGCCAAGACTACAGCTTATCACAACAGTCAAAATTTTGGATTTTGAAACTAGGCACCCCACTTTCCTTTGGAGTGTAGGTTTGTTTACGCACTGCGCTCGCTCGAACTTAACATTGTATTTCTCTTACTAAAGCATTATATCATGTAGATTCATGTGTCTGTGCCTTCTCTCTCTCTCTCTCTCTCTCTCTCTCTCTCTCTCTGTTGGCCTACTGATAATTTAAGCTTTAACTGAGAGATCATCAGACATTGATCATTAACATAATCATTAACATAATCTTTCAACGCCTGAAACATGTGGTCCCCTGTTTTATGTATGGCAATAAGCACATGGGTCATACCTGGAGGCTACCCTGTCACATGATTGTGTTGAAACAATGGAAGGAAGACAATCCATGTTGGGTTGTACTGCACATTCCAGCTCTGTTTATACTCAAGTTATTTTTTAATCCCCTGGATACAACCCAAGTCAGTCATCTAAGAGAAAGTCTATAAGACATTGTGGTTCAAGAAGGCAACATTCTCAGGCACTGTTGATACACAACTTTGAAGAAGATGTTTTGATGTTGAAACAATCGAAAAGACAAACAAACAGGTCTGTCCACTCTCAGGGTTTTGTTGTGGCTACTTGTTTTGAATGTTTAGTATTGTTCTTATTATCCTCAACTGACCACTTAATTAGATGTCCAAGATCATAATTCCAAACAAACTTTTAATATATCTGTATTTAGAATTTTGAAAAGGGCAGCCACGTGGTTATTTGGCCCAAATCAAATTAGGTCTGCCTAATCAACATTGCCCTTCCCAGCCCTTTTCCTCCTCTCTGCTGACGCTAGTTTGCAAACTGTTGCATAGCAGCAGCAGCAGCAGCAGCAGACCGATTGGCCAGTGCATGTTTCGAATCTCTAATCTCCCACCCATGTCCGTATCGCTGGCTCCTTCAGTGCTCTGACACATTCCTGCCCCGCCACGGACGCCGGGGCCCTCCCCAACTCTCCGCCCGCTTCCCCATCTCCTCCGAGTGCATCCACCTTCATTAGGTCACAGCTGTGAAATATCTCTCTCAGAGTGTTGATCAGATTGTAACTGTGGGAAGTCAGTGGCCACAGTTAGCCACAGATGGTTGTGTGAACTATGGGGTTAGGTACAGGTGCTATGTGATTGCGAAATATCTTTTGAAAGAACAAGTTTCAGGTTCATGGTTATATTTAGAGTGGATGTGAGTGGGGGTTTTTTGCTGTTCTGGGCCGTTGCATCAGACTACAAGACTACAAGAGAAAAAAAAATGCAGAAAAAGAAACTAGTTTCCTCTTCCTGTCATTAAATTGATCACAAGGTTGGTACATATTAATAATGTTGTTTGTCATAGGGGAAGATATGCTGTAGAGGGGAAGATACTGTCTTTATGATGTAATATATTAGTCATAACGGAAGGTATGCAGTAGGCAGGCCATATTAAACATGACGTCTCCGAATTAGTGATATAAATGTTTCAGTATGGGCGAACTCTCTGATATGGGCCGTGCATATGACAACATTGTGGAACTGTGAGACAGTAAGCAGATGTGTGAGGTTGTTTTGACTCCACACTGCAGATATGTGTGAGTGTGTGTGTGTGTGTGTGTGTGTGTGTGTGCTCCTATTGTGGTCAGGGTCAGTGCTATTATCAGAGGCGGCAGAGGCAGTGAGACAGAGTGCTGTGTTTGCCTTGTCAGAAAGCCCAGACTCAAGGGTCCTTAGACGTCTCCCAAAGTCCATTAGCTACTGTGAGGTAAAATTTAAAAACATGAAATGACATTGAGCTGACCATTTGACCTTCGATGATTTGAAAATATTTCAAAAAAGGAGTATAGATTGAAAGGTTTTGTCTCATGAATTTCTCAGTTGAATTAAGCTTAAATGCAAATGTCCTGAAAAGGTGACTGACTTTACAGTACTGATTTCTGTATGTTAATGTTTTTATCATTAAATGAGCACCTGTTTATTCTGTAGGCCTATAGGGAGAGAAGTTGATCAATCATTTGATGCAGAAGCAGTCTTTCATTTTGGATTGTTTGCCAAAGATGATCCTGTCAGACTAACTTTGCATTGGAAAACAGTAGATGCAAATTAACCCTTCGTTGAAAAACTATCTGCAGAACAACAATGTCCAACTATGTCTATTAGATATCACCCGGGAAGAATGAGAGAATATAATTAACAGACATGTTTATTCATTTATTCACATCTAGTAAAATGTAAAAAGTAAATGTAAATAACTCCGTAGAAGTCTTTAAATGTAAGTTAGCCTGAAGTGTGAACAAGAGAACAGACTTAAATCAGTCGTTGACAATAGTAGAAGTGACAGCTGATGGTTCCAATCACCCTCAGCTATGGCTGTTGTCGTGAAGAGTTTCTTCTACTTGATGGAGGATCAGACCAAAGGTTGGCCGAGTCGCAATCACTGGGGTGTCTTAAAATGAAATAAAAATCATGTGAGCGTCATCTTCAGACAAGTTGCATAACTTAAGTTGCATAATAAGTTTAAACTTTGCTGTGCAGTGCTGATAAATTCTGTATGCCCAAGCCAGTACATTGGCATGGCTCACCTGTGGACATTGAGCCACTGATTTGCATGTAATAGCTCAGATATTCAGACATGCATGCACTTTCTATTATTATTCTTTTTTTTTTGCTCATATCAATCTACAAACTCATAAACATCGTCAGCTAGACTTAGCTGACCTCTATATTGAATGTCTCAGGGTTTTATCAAGTGTGTGGTGGTGCGGTTCAATGCATTCCTCAGCTAAGACACCCCACCCAACCTACGCTGTTTAGTTAGTGCAGGCTCAGTTTGAAGAAGGAAGCTGGTAAATGTTTGATGTCAGTGGATGTCACTTTGAATAGAACATTTCGCCCCAAGACAACAATATTGGCTTATCTCACAGGTCATGGCCAAGGTTTTTTTGTGTCACCCGTGGAAACCCTTCTTTTTCTTCATTTGGTCTGACTTGAGATTCAGTTTACTTTTCCACATGAGCCAATATTGACTGTGTTCATTTGGGGTTGAGAGTCATTGTTTTTTGTGACTCAAGACTTGGCTAGATAGTTTTCTCTCACGTGGTATTCGGAATGTAGAATTTATTTACGTTTTCTGGGCCAACCAGCACACCAAACTGTTATTGTTTGTAGTTTGTTGTTTTGTTTTAAGTGCTATTCTCTCTCGTGTTTCTTTAACTAGACCTCCAATTCACCTTGAAGCTTTTGCGAAGGCTGCCAAGGCAGAGTCAAGTCTCCCCACACACTATTTCATTTATAAAGGAGAAAATGTGTTATGTCATCACTGCATAGAGAACCCTTCTGTAGCCTCAGATGGGCTCTGTCCTCCTGACACCGGTTGGCCTCGATTATGTGACTTATTTCTCAAGGTGCGCTACACTGATCCTGGGTCTCTCCTCATTATGGCACAGGGTTGAACAACCCAGCTTTAAGTGCGTGTAGTGTAGTGCTTGTATGTTGCAGTGTGCCATGACTCTTGTAACTACTGCCACAGTGTTTTCTTTGGTCACCTGCACTGTGTTCATTGAGGACTTTGCATGCATGCATGCATGCATTGCAAAGGTGGTGGCAGAGAGTGAGAGAGAGACTATGTCAAAGACCACATACAGAGTCCTCCATTGTTCCCTGTGGTGGTTACATAACAACACAAGTAGTCAAAATAGACACATATCCTCTCCTTTTCATCTGGTTCTTGATCTTAATTACCACGAGTGGCCACCGCTCCCCGTGAGCCTCCTCCCCTGGCTTCCTGGAAGGTGCTCTGGCTGCCAGACCCTGGGACTCAGACTCAGCAGGCCAGCTCGTCACAACCAACCGGAGAGAAATAAATGAAGAGAAATGTGTCTGCGGAGGAGTTGTCGCAGCAGCAGCAGCAGCAGAGGTAGAAGCAGCAGTGCTGTTGTGACTCCCCTCGCCTTCCCTGCAGAGAGCTGAAGCAGGGAGTGGTACTGTAGCTCTCTCTCTCTCTCTCTCTCTCTCTCTCTCTCTCTCTCTCTCTCTCTCTCTCTCTCTCTCTCTCTCTCACCCTCTCTCTCTGTCTCTCTCCTCTATCTCTCTGTCTCTCTCTTTCTCTCTCTCCTCTCTCTATTTCTCTCCCCTCTCTTTCTCTCTCTCTGCTCTCTATCTCTCTCTCCCCTCTCTTTCTCTCTCTCTCTCTCTCTCTCTCTCTCTCTCTTTCTCCTCTCTCTCTGGGATGGCTGGAGGAGGGCAGTGCCAGTGGGCCCGATGAAAGCCCCTCTGTGTTGGCCGCTCTCTGAGCTCATGGTGCCCTTGCGCAGGGAGAGGCAGGCAGGCAGCAACTGAGAGGCACGGACACGTATCTCGTTCCCGGCCGCCGCTCGGCTTCTCTCGGTGGCAGTCAGAGTTGACTTGGAGTTTTGGGATGTCTCATCTTATGCCATCTGGAAATTAAGTGGGATTGTTGATATTTCTAAATCCCTTGGATGATCAAACAAGTGACCACGTAGGTCAGTTTGCACCAAAACAACTCTAGTTTGCACAGGCGTCCACAGGAAAAAGCTGAAAAGTTGACCGTTTCAGACAAAATGTGCCCAGTGTGTCTAGTGGCAATTTTGACTTTCTCTCTCTGACCCGCCACATTTTTCTATTTCTCTCTGTCCCCTGTGACTCCGTGGGCACAAACTGACCCAGTCTGCTCGAAGCCCACAGCTCACATGCACTGGAGAACGCTCCCTGAATAGCTAACTAAATCTGGCAGAGCAGAACTTTCTTCTCAAGACGATTGGGAAAGATCTGTTTCATCTGTAGTTTTCCATGTTTGTTTACTTTTCTATGATAATAGTTTAACCTGCTGTCGCGCCTTGTCTGTAAGGAGTTATGACTGTCTGCAATAGTATTTTCCGGTGTTTCGGTCATATTTGTTCTATAAAAAATTGTATCTTCCCCTTCATCTATTTTTTTGCATACAATCTTTCCACAGACACCAGTTTATTAATGTTTTTTCACCCCTAAAAAATGTTTCATAACACAATGTTCTGGTGCATATTTTTGCTTCCCATAAGTTCACCCATGAGGTTAAGCCAATTATGTAATCTGTGACACTGTACCCAATTAGTGGAGTGAAGCGACAACCGCCAGCCAAGAACAAAGACCTGTGCCCCGCCAGTCAGGGGTCCCGAAACATAATCCTCCTTTCCTTCAGTGCCAGAACAGAAAAACAGAATTACTTCTTGACCTTGACTGAATCCTGCAAGTCTGTACCCCTTGATGAATTGCTTGAAGTTGTTTCTTCATTGTTGCTTCATTGTTGCCATCTATATGAAATGCACCTTTAACCACTAAAAAGATGTAGAGACAGACATCAACATTTAGTCTACAGGAATTCCCCACTGAATAATTAGTGTAACTTGTTGTGGATTTAGTGTTTCAGCTCTTCAGAGGGAAATTGTGTAACAGAGTGCTTGATTACAGAGGGTGAATCCTCCTGCTGCTTGCTAATTAACCCTAAAGGTCAGCTTCAAAAATAGTTTGATTGCATAGACTGAACATAGAACATAGACAAACCCCCTCAACCCCCAACCCTTACCCCTCCTACAACCCCCCACCCGGCTTGTAGAAGTAAAGCTTTGTTATTTGAAAGATATATTACTATACCACATCACAGTATCCAATTTCCTGCAGGACTTGAATCACTATTGATGTTCAATAATACCTTGTAAAACATCAGTAGATATGTAAGGTTGTTTAGCTTCAGGGCACTGTCTATGTCTGGACTGTCGGTAAATTTTGAGTATATTGAGTCATCAAAGAAAGACTGGGCAAAGGCAACATCTCCCAGTTATGCATACACCACCGCCTTCCACACACACACACACACACACACACACACACACACACACACACACACACACACACCACACAAACACACACACACACACACACACACACCATGCTACAGGCGTATGTATTTCACTGGCAGCTTATTCAATGAGTTATACACACAACTTACCCCCTACAGGGCTTTGATTATTTTACTTCTCTTTGAAAATCTTTTTTTTGTTGTTGTTTGTTCTAGTTGCTAGCACATTTTGTGTGAAAAGCGAGGACACCCGAGAAGCTGTGTAAGATATTTATGATGCCAATAGAGAGGAGTGTGGCATGTGACTGTCACTCGAGTTCAGCTAAGAATCAACCATATGTGAATGGGCTTTGAGATCACTGTGTGCTTCAGCAAGGAGAGCTGTTGCCTGGTGACGTTAGTCCTCTCCAGTTCAAGTGGACTTGATTCTCTCTCCGTGACAAAAGTCACGAAACCAGAAGCAGGTTTATCTGGCAGCAGCTTCATCTCAGACTCTCTAGCGCTCTCATGAGCTCCCGAAACTGATCTGAGGCCAGTGTTTGTGCTGAGCTCATGGGCTCATGAGTTTGCTCTGAGGGGATTGCAGCTGCCTGCCACACACACAGAATGGCTCAGTGGTGGAGGGAAAATCGAGAGTGGATCATTTGTCTCACGGCTATGGGGGCTGTGTGGGGATCTCTTGGCTTGTCAGTCACAATGTCCCGGTTGTTTTACACACATTGGACAAGCTACTGAAACACCAGCTGGAGCTGATTTAATGATGCAGAGAGGTGTCTGTTGTGCAAAGCGATACACACAGAAGTACAAAGTCATCGTACATATCATCATGATATTTTGTGGCATATCTTTTTCTACCATCTAGCAGTGGGTTATTTTCTGTTGAAGTGGAGGCAAATCGTTGGCACTGTAAAGTTGCATTGTGGGGGGAAAAAGCGGTGCATTTTGAAAGGCACACACAACAGCTCTTTGACAGCGGGCCTCCCATGGATTGTTCCAGAACGTATTCAGTGCAGCCTAGGTCAGGGTTTTTCAAAAAATGACTCAGGCTTCAGAGAGACAAGGTGCTCAAACTCTCCACTAACTGTGGTGCACAGCCCGAGGCTCAGTACACAAGGCCAAGGGCAAAACTCCTTTGATGAATTAGATGACAGTTGTGGTGAGGCTGAGATACAGCAGACTTGTCAATGCAGTGAGTCATCATACTATACTGTATGTAGGTAAATAAAGCAGATTCTATTTGAGGAATGACACGTCTTTCTACGTCTGTCTTCTAATCCATCAACACAGTTGCTGACGTATGTTGCCCGTTATCATGGCACTGCTTCTGATAACGCAGAAATCCATGAAAACATGACATTAGAAAACACTAGTAGGAATGTAATCATTATTTTTTTTATCTCTTTACCGTATGCATTAGTTGTGTTGTAGCATATCTTTTAAATTAAGATTTGTCAGGTGGCATGCTTCATTTGAGAAGTTTGTCCAAATGTCTTCAAAGGCAGCAAATCCCTTATAATCCTGTCCCTAAAATCATTCACAAACCTGTGCAATGTTCCATAAATAGCATGGGTTTACTGTAAATGATTGCCTCTTCTCACACGTCTGCCTATGTCAGAATTTGTGTGGGGGTCTGAAATGATTTCTTGCCCTCGGATTTCCCCTTTCAGTCCTCTGTTGTTTGGAAACCTGCCATCATCAAATCTTGTGGCTGCGCATGTCCTTGCTGGGCTCACAGTAGCGAATAACAGAACACAGAGATAATACTTACCAAGAGCTGTGGCTGGTGCTGATGTCCTAAGCTTCTGTTTTCCACTTGTGCTGTCTGAATTCTGGATTTTTCTTCTTTCTGGTCTTTCATTCCTGAAGTTTTACTGTAATCCTTAGCAGTCTGGAGGATACATTTTGTGTAAGCATTATCCTTGAGATGCACTGTAATTGACAAATGACTGAAGAACAGTATTTGGATTCTCTTTCTTTCCATTAGCTTGAGCCTAACTCTAAACCAAAGTCCCAGATTTATGTAATGAGGATGCATTACAGTAATGTTCTGTTACTCTTTGTTATTCAGAGTACACTTAAACATATAGTTACATTGTAGCAAACATTGTTTGATGTACAGTAGTGTGCCCAAATATTGAAAACACACTGTGATGTTGTAACAATTAATTCAACCAAAGTTGGCACAAGCCGCATACATCAGCGATTCACTTGTCAGCCATTTTATATATTTAGCCTGTAATCACTACAAGTCACTGAAACATCCCATGGTCTTTTATCGCTACATCACTGCTAATCTCTTCCTGTCTGAATGCAGGTTTACTCTACATTTGACCTTTGCGGCCACTTATGGTCTTGGTGGCAGATTATTTTGATTATAGGACCAACTGTATGCCTCTCACGCAGCAAGCATCCAACAAGCTGATTTAGATGTGGAAAGAAATGACATGACCGTCATGTGACGTGTCATGAATCAGGTATTGAAAATAGACCAAAATAGGAAAACCATTAAGATTGTATCTGGCACCTCTCTAATCTATGACGCCTTTATGGATCTCAGCGGGTAGAGGCTGCAGTGCATGATACAGATGTCCTGAGTCAATAGTGTATTGCTGTTGTATCCTGCTTCATGTTGTGTCGTATTCATTTGGTTTGTTTGTTAATTGGCCACTGTGGAAATTCCCCAATCAATATCACAAGGAAGTTTTATATATTTAATTCTTATAACTAAAAAAATACTCATTTGAACAAATTCTTACATGTCTTAGTAGTAGAATCATTAACAAGTTATACAATCAATGACTTTGGTTCTCACTAGTACTACTTGCTGCTTACTGCTGAAGTATAGTTCACTCAGCTTCTTCTTTCCAAATGATGGTGCCTGTTGTTAGTCTCAAAGGGACTTGTTATGTAGTTATGGCAGACTGCATGGTTCGTTGTAACATACAGTATCTGTCTTGCTGCAGCTGTACAAGAGGTCTGTTGTCTCTCTGCTGTTCCTGTTCATTGATATCTCCTGTATGTCACTTATGGATAATTCATTTGGTCGAGGGTGGCTATATTTGGTAGCTGTGTGTATGGGCTGCTGATTAGAGTTGTTGACCAGGCAGGGTTATGTAATGGAAGGGTCTCTGGACCATTGACATGCGGGTGTTGGACTTCATGCAGTACAAGCAGCTGGTTTAAGAGTCTTCCTCCCTCTCTCTCTCTCTCTCTCTCTCTCTCTCTCTCTCTCTCTCTCTCTCTCTCTCTCTCTCTCCCTAACTGTGTGTGTGTATATATATATATATATATATACTGTATATATATATAATCCTCTATCTCTCCCTTAATATCTCTCTTTCTCTCTCAGTCACTCGCTCTTTCCAGCTTTCCAGCTCTTTGATTCATCTATATGTCTCATTCACACACAAACTATTTCTCTTCCCTGGCACCCATTCACTGGCTGCACTTATATCTATCTTTATTGTAAATTGCCCTCTTTCTTTTGACCTACACACATACAAAAAAAGAGAGAGAGAGAGGATGTGTGTGTGTATGTGTTTGTGTGTGAAAGTGTGTGTGTGATAGAGAGTATGTGTGTTTGTGTATGTGTGAGACAGAGAGAGTGAGACCATGTGTGTGTGTGTGTGTGTGAGAGAGAGAGAGAGAGAGAGAGAGAGAAAGAGAGAGAGAGAGAAGCATACATCTGTGTCTGAACTTTCCGTTGCATTAACATAAACAGTGGAGCACACTCACGCGCTCTCGTCTGTAAATGCTCCGATTGTCTGGAGGAGCTGCTCTCTGAAGTCAGCCCTTCAGGAGGGACCGCTGTGGCATGTGTGTTTATGCCTGTTCCCAAAGCCCACCACCACTCCTGCGCACACACACACACACACACACACACACTTGCTATTGCAAGCAAACACACAATATAGCACGCAAATGCAGAGATACACACACACACACACACACACACACACACACACTAATAAAGGCCTGCACACTCTCTACTTGTTTCATGAGGTGCCATAGTTAAATCGCTCTGCTCTTCCAACTGCTCATTTCTCTTTCTCTCTCTCTCTGTCTCTCTCTGTCTCTCTTTCTTTCACTTATGCCTCCCTGGCTTTCCTCCCTTTCTCTTTCTGTCTAACTCTTATTGATTTCATTATTTTAATGATAATGACAAGTTTTCAGCCATCTGTAATTGTTAATATTACTGTAGGTCTTCTCTCTCTCTCTCGGAGGTTGAAGGAGTATGCTCTGTTGTGTTATGACTGCTCTGACTGCTGGCGGTTTGTTATGGCTGCAGGTTTTGATTTGTGGTTTGGCAGGGATGTGGCCATATCCCCCCATTACAAGTTGCTCAAAAGAGGACCTATGGGAGACATGCACACACACACACACACACACACACACACACACACACACACACACACACACTTTGTAATCACGAATGCACTTAATTTCACTTTTTGAGTCATTTGCTTGAATAGCCTATATAGACTATTTACAGATGCTTAGATTATCTGTTGACACACTGTTAACTACAAGCTTGATGCTAGGGTTAAAGATTGCATTTGGTTAAGGTTAAGCTTATGTTGAGTTATTGTTCAACATCAATTTTATGTACTGCACTTGAATCTCAATGAATGTTAATTTTAATGTATGTTAAGCCTCTGTGGGCAGCCTATCCAGGAAAAGTATTACCAGTATTGGAAGACTGAAAAATGACTATGATGGAAAACTCTTTTAAGTTTGAAAAAAAAAAAAAATTGGAAAACAGCTGGTTATTGTTAGATAATTGTTGTGTTACATCTGTATCATAACTCCATGTGATTAGAATCAAGTGGAATGTCCTAAGACACAGTGTTGTGCAGTGCTATGCAGAGTGACGTTTTTAATAGACCTTATTTTTTGGACGTCCCATCTCTATTTTTTCTTTCCGTCGCTCGCACTATTTTGAACGAAAAATATAATGTAATAGAAGGGCATATTTAACGGGTTCAGTGTGGACAGAGAGCATTCGGTGCTAAACAACTGTCGCTCGCACTGTTTGCAGTTAGGATATGTTGTCAAATGGTTCCATCATCGAAGCAGTTTTGGTCTAGTTCACGTCCCAGTTAGGATCACATGAGTGACAGTTATTACTTTCCTTTTGTGTCTAATACAGCTTTTTGATCTTGTTGGGAATATTAGTAACATAATACATGTAAGATGTTTTGTGATAAAGTATTTAGCTGGATCTTGAACTGAAAGTGCATAAATCTTTGCCTTCAGCTGAAACTTTGGGTGTCCTCCTTTCTTCCTGACGGCACCACAGAAGTGAGCAATGCAGTGGCCTTAAGCAGAGGAGACACGGCAACACTCTTGGCTAAAGCGAGGTACGTACGTATGTATAGGACAGGACAAGCTTGGAAAAGACGTACTTCGTTGCTCCCTGAAAGGAACATCACAAGTACAGTCTGAACATTCAACGACATTCAGTTCAACGTCTTATCTGTTTATCAAAAGACATCCACAGAACAAAGTAGTTGTTGAAAAATAAAAATAATCGTTTGAACATATCTGCCCATCACTAGACTACACACCATTCAGTCCTATACAGGACACAGTCTCCTGTACTTCTGTCTTTAGCAAACTGAGAGCCCCCATGTTGATAGATCACAGCCAGTCATGTTACACCATAAAAGGATACACTTGTAGAAGACTTAAAAAGAAATGTCAAGGAGTTCAGAAGATTAATCTCAGGCTTGTTGTCTGACGCTTGTCTCCTTCAAAGATGTCGTCAGCCCCTGGGAATGGAGTTGGAGGGACACGCAACTCCAGCGGAGAGAAAACGTACAAAAAGGTAGTTCTTTCTTATCTGTCTTAGCTGTTTTAAAACGGGTTTGCTCTGCAGCGTCCGACAGTCTGGAAAGTATTTTCTAAGAAGCAGAGTGTTTTCAAGGTCAAATATGAAGTCATTTCAAGTTAATCATTAGAGACCAGAGTCCTGGATTAGGTGGGAAAAAAGACTGTTTACTGTTGCTGATCTTGTGAATGAGGGCATTGATAGATTTGTGTTTATGCACTAGTTTTGTAAGCGGAAGCCAGACGCCTATAGGGTACATTGCTTATCATTGTTTGTGTACATTCAAAACAGGTAGCAATGTTTATTTTAGACTAGCCCTAAGACTAACCCTAGGGCATACAGACCATTACATGTTCTGCATAATATTTTAAGAAAATATACTTCAAAAAGGTAAATATTTTTGAAGACTAAATACTTATATTTACATAACTTTCATCAAATTATTTAATGTCAATATACTTTCGTTTTTTGTAAAGAACATTTCTATTTCTACATCAAAGAATATGTCTTGTTATTCTCACTAGGTGTTTGTTTAGATGTCTAGACACTTTGTTAAATTGTGGCTATAAAGAGCAACATGCGCTGTGCACATGCTGAAAACACACACACACACGCACACACACACACACACACACACACACACACACACACACACACACACACGGTGGGAGAGGGGGAGAGAGAGAGAGAGAGAGAGAGAGAGAGAGATGACTAAAATTGGAGAGAGTCCTGCTGATTTTGCCCACTCTTCTGTTGTCCTTGTGTTCCAGACCACTTCATCGGCACTGAAGGGGGCCATCCAGCTGGGCATCGGGTACACAGTGGGGAACCTCACGTCCAAACCTGACAGAGATGTGCTCATGCAGGACTTCTACGTGGTGGAGAGTGTCTTTCTGCCCAGGTGAGCCCCACTACGCGCACACAACAAGAAGCGAAAGAAGAAAGCGAAAGACTCTGACTAAGGACAATCATTCTGAAGTCTTACACTGAATTGGCCACATGGCAATACAGTAGTTGTTGCTGTTGCAACAGATTGTGGACAAATAGTTTGAGCAGCTTCCCCTGCATTTACTGGTTTGACAGTAGTTATTTATTTCAAGTTACCCTTGGTCCTACACTTAACCCAAACAGAAACTCTGGATGAGAATAGATCAGATTATACTGTATTGATCTGTTGTTGTTGTTGCACATAGTACAAGTACAACAAAAAGCATCTATTCCAAAAGTGCAAATAGAACAATACAGGAGAGATGTAAGGGTTGAGAGACAGACTATACAAGTTATTGTGAAGTGAAATGAATTATTTTTGGCCAATAAATAAGCACATTATATTATATATGATGATAGTATAATAAATATATAACACTATTTTTAACCCTCCCTATTGAACTTTTATTACTGACTACCCCATATATTCTAATTTCAAACAAAGCAATGACCTCACCTGATCATTGGCTGCTGTTGTAAAGAAGGGTGGATTTTTTGTGCCTCGGGATGAAATAGAAATATGTTGATTGTTCAACTGACAGGCCACATTTCATGCTTCTTGCTTTGTATGTCAGTATGGGTTAATATATAATATACATAGTTGTTGTCAACAGATGACTGAGGTCGAGTCAGTATGCAAATATCTATGGTATGTGACATTTAGTTAGTAGCTTCCTTCCTCTTCACTCTGAAATGACCAAAGAAAGGCAAGACACCATTAATCCAGCTTTTCATTACTGACTTGACACGAGAGCTTGACCCCCCATCCACACAAACACACACACACACACACTCACACACACACACACACACACACACACACACACACACACACACACACACACACACACACACACACACACACACACACACACACACACACACACACACACACACATTAAGAGCCTTGCGTAACCCACTTAAAATGGATTCAGAGTTGCACTATGTTTTTAGACAGTTTGATTACTTCAAGGCTGTTATAAAAGAATTATGCACCATTAGCTAACCAGTGAGTAGGTCATTTATTTAACAAGGCCAATGCTATTGTCTCTTGTGGCCTCAAAAGGCTGGGAAATTCTTAATGTAGGCTATTACAGTTTTTTGCTCTCTCCCAGGGCTAGGTTACACCTGTGTCACATTGTGTAATGCGAGTCGATTTTTTTCTAGTGAGTGAAAAAAAAAGTGCTCAGCCGCCTCTCCCCAGGTGGAAACACAACACTGAGCAGCTTGTCACAGAAACATGCCCCCTCATGCAACACAACACTGGTTTAGCCAACCTGTAAATACACCGAGGTGTCACATAGCTTAGAAGTGGCGAGGAGAGAAAGGGAGGCCCTCTGGGCATCGAGCAATCTGTCTCTGGCTCCTGGGATGAAGTGTAACTGTGTTTGTGTGATTGTTTGCTGCTCGCTTTTCTGGATGTGTGGCCGGTTTTCCGGGTTTCGTGTCTGACCTGTGCTCGGTTGTTTGTTCCGCAGCGAGGGGAGCAACCTCACCCCAGCCCACCACTACCCCGACTTCCGCTTCAAGACCTACGCGCCCATGGCGTTCCGCTACTTTCGGGAGCTCTTCGGGATCAAGCCGGACGACTATCTGGTATGACAGCATCTCTCCCACACCTCAGAGTTTTAAGCTAAGACTCTCAGGACCTAAGACTCTCAGGCATCCACGGCCCTTTTCCGTCTAGAACACCCTCGCATGCCCCTCATACTTCCTGTTGGCCTGTGCTGAGGCAAACTTTGTTTGGTAAAGAGTAACTGCCGCCACTTCTCATTTTCCACTGTCACTTTGACCTTAATGAATAACGAGGCTGAAGTCGGCGTCGTGAGCCTCTGTTTTCTGTCCAGATGACCAGTTTGCCATCGTGGCCGTGTGGTTGGCAGTGGTGATTTCTGCAGAAGCAGAGTTCTTCATGTCTGTGTGTAGAGTCAGGTTTGGTTGAAACCGGTTTCTGTGGAAGAGAGAGTGTGTGTGTGTGTGTGTGTGTGTGTGTGTGTGTGTGTGTGTGTGTGTGAGAGAGAGCTGGGGATGGGATCCTGTTTGCTCTCCCCTCTCATTCTGCTCAGCCTCCACCCTCCTTCTGGCTGATGTTTGGCCTCTTTCAGAGCTGTGAGACTATGTATATGTGTGTGTGTGTGTGTGTGTGTGTGTGTGTGTGAGAGAGAGAGAGAGAGAGACTGCAGTGGGCTCTGTAACAGCTCTTGCCTCTGTAGCTCCCTCCTTGCCAGCCAGCACACTAAGCGGATTGTGGGCAGCACGCAACTAATTACCCACACTATCACCATTATTGTTTTAATTATCTCTCGTGAGCAGTGCGCAATGTGACACGATCCCTCTTTAATTACCCCAGGGAGGGGTAATAGAGCTTTGCCAGGGTGTAACAGAGTGTTCCTGGCAAGCTACCACTGCATTTAACTCCTCCCATGGTGTTCCCTCTTCCTTCCACAGGGACTAACTCTCTCCCGACTTATCGTTATTAGACCAAGGGTTGGGACCGCTGTACCGCTCCTTATCACACTAGTGTTTCTGGAGGTCAAGTGCTACATTTGTACTGGACTGTTTTGCTTTCCTCACACGATTCAAATTTTACTGTATATCGAGTATTGGCGCGGTGTTATTGCATATTGCGGTTAGTTTGGGTCTCTGTGTAGATGTTGGAACTGAAGGATGAGGAGCGGAGGACAGATTTCTTTTGATTATGCGTTTTGCATACTTAGAAAGCAAAACAGTGAGAGAAGGCAATTAAAATGGAACAGACACATAAACATACACTCCCCCCGACACACGCACACACTCTCCCTCACATTCTGTTGCTCTCTCCCTCTCACCCTCTCTCTCTCTCTTTCTCTTTCTCTCTCTCTCTCTCTCTCTCTCTCTCTCTTTCTCCTCTCTCTTTCTTTCTCTCTCTCACACACACTCTCCCTCTCTCTCTCACACACACACACACACACACACATACACACACACACACATAAACTGACCTGTGGAGCTGAATGCAAATGCCCATGTGTTTGTTCTCCCGGCACAACGTGACTATTGACTTCCATTAGTCAGGGGCTCTCGGGGGAGCCGTGGGCCGTCTGGCCAGAGCCCGGCCCCTCCTGCTGGCCCCCCTGCCCCCCCCCCCCCCCCCCCGCCTCCCTCCCCTTCCCCCCTCCCCCTGGGTGTACCAGAGGCCCAGGCTGGTCCGGGAGTGGGCACAACACACGCACAAACTGCATCATCATGGACACTGCGCACATTATTGAGCCCGAGGCCGCACCCTTTACTCCCAGGCAACCGCTCGCTTCCAGCCAAACCCTGCTGGACTTCTTTTTCTTTTCCTGTTTGTGTTTAGGGGCTGCCACGCTGGTGCTGGTGAGGTCACTAGGCCAT
>NC_085001.1:25124673-25152173 GCF_963854185.1 Sardina pilchardus
TTTTTCTTCTTGTAAAGGCAAGTCATTTGAATGGGTTGGAGGTGACTCGAATATCACCCCATGCAAAACAGAGATTGTATCAACAAATGTGCACGTAGTACCTGCCTCCTTGGTACATTGCGCAACAACAGGTGTTCAAGCTCTATGGATGGGATCCAATCTGACCCATGGAAAATGGCAATTATTTGTGTTTTCATTGAACTTCCAGTCATGATGAGATTTTATTGTGGTTTTGCGAGTCAGACCCTTTCCTCCATCGTGTATGCAAACCTAATACTGACCAGAGCTGCTGCTTTGAACAGTTGTGGTCATGGGTAACATGAGAAGGAGGACCTCCACTTCCTGCCAGCAAACACCTGTCTGTGTGAGTGAATTCTGTGTGTGCTTTGGGGATTGCCAGTAATGATCCTCGCTCTTAGGTTCCTTGACTCTGAAAAGGCCAGTCCCTTTGCTTCCTTGTGTGTTCTAACAACTGGTTTTAGAGACGACTCCCTCAGCACACAACTTAAAGGCCAGCACTGGCAATCAGCGACAACGAGTGTGAGTTGCACATCTAAAGTTCTAGTTGATAATATTTAAACAAAGGAAACAAAGAAGGCCTAAAAACAGCTGTACCCATGTGTACAGACAAACACGTTGAATGCGATTGACCCAATTGTTGAATTTTAATCAGACTAAAAGTCGCCACCCGGAAAAAATGGAACAATATACTCTCAACCCTTGCTTAAGAGTTCAATAGAGAAACCGCCAATCAATGTGTAGCCTAGGAAAACAGAACCAAAACACATATCTGAAAAATGTGTCTTGGAGAACAAAACACTGGTCAAAGGGAAGAAAGACATTCCTTGCTTAAATGCTGCAAACAGACCTTTGACATTCCTTCCATATTGTTTTTTTAGAACTCTTTTTCAATTTCCTGGTGGCATGTTCTCTGATCCCTGGCCAGGTGCTGGAGAGCTTCAAGATCATGGACTACAGTCTGCTGCTGGGGGTGCACGTGCTGGACCCCAGCCAGAGGGAGGGCGAGACGGGCCAGGTGGGTGTGGACGGAAAGCGCCCGCTGGGCCAGAGGGTCCTCTACTCCACGGCCATGGAGTCCATCCAGGGTGACGGCAGGGCAGCAGAGGCTGTGACCACTGATGACACGTGAGTGACGTAGTCCCATCCCGATCTTTTCCGTGTGTAATCACTGTGTGTTCCAGGGCCATTGTTTTTACTCGCCCCTGCCATGGCAACCATGTCAACAGACTAATGGCTCAGAGCCTGGTTCATGGTCTGTATTAGTATGGCTGTCATCTTCCCAACTTAATATTGTAAACATTCCTATTAAATGTATCCATTAAACTTTAGTGTGTGTCTAAACATTCGTCACTTGTGTGTGCAAATCACAAGTGAAAGGATTCCTCACATGCTCCTTGCGGTGTTATTTTTTGGCTCCCATAAAGGTTTTGCTGAGCAGCTAATAACTTCAGTCGTCTCTGGAGTATCTGATGATCTTTTTGTTCTCAATTGGTATTTGCAGAATGGGTGGAATTCCTTGCAGAACACACAAGGATGAGAAGCTGCTTATTTTCCTTGGAATTATCGACATTCTTCAGTCCTACAGGTAAGACGAACGTGATTCCCCATGCGTCATCAGCGAGGTATTATATTTCAGTTCCTGACGTTAAATCTAATGAAAAAGTAAAAGAAAACAATTTTGCAAAATGCTGGCAGAGGTATATTTTGGAACAGACATCTCACAAAATTGATGAAATGAAACTTGGCCAAATGAACTGGATAAAATTGCAAAGGAAAGAACAAGAACAGCTCAGTCTGCTCCCATGTACTGTACCCATGGAGTTCAGCTCGTTCACTGACCATCACTAATTCAGCCGTAATGCAATTTCGGAGGAGAGAAAGAGGAAGTGGTCAAACTTCTCCACCCTGTTCCCTTCGTCGAAGTTCTCCAGAGAAACTGACCTCCTCTTTGGCCATTGTGTAATCCGTCCCTGTGCCAGATATCTCAGATCTGTTCCTGCTCCCTGTCCCTCATGCCAGTAATTAGACATGGAAATGGCACTGACAGCATGACTGGTTACATAACTTTAATATTAGCTCTCTCTCGCCTCAGGGCAACCATCTCTGATTTCAAGGTCTTGTGTTTTTTTTTTGTAATTCTCTTGGGAGGGGTGCGGTGGGTGGCGTTGTTCATGAGTTTTTGTGTATCCTGTCTTCTGACACGAGCCTTTGTTCTTCTGTTTGTTTTCTTGTTTGTGTTTTTTGTGAAGGTTCATTAAGAAGCTGGAACACTCGTGGAAAGCGCTTGTCTATGACGGGGTAAGTAAACACCGTGTGTGCCCGGCACCGCTGCCAGATGAAGGCCTCATGCATATTCTGGAAAACAGTCGCTAATGAAACGTCAACTGTTCTGTTCACCTTTTTTTCCCCAGGACACCGTGTCGGTGCACCGACCAGGTTTCTACGCAAACAGATTTCTCAAGTTCATGAGCACGAGAGTGTTCCGCAAAATGCAAAGTAAGCCTACATGTTGTTTTCTTTTTTTTCGACTGTGCATATCACATCCAACCTATATCCCTTTAGAACATTCTAGTGCTGAAAACCATACAACCTACAGTAATTAAAACTGGCTGAAGTAAACCTTTTTTTCTCATTGCCGCAAGAATATACATAATACAGTATGCATATACTGTACACTCACCATACTATACACCGCCCAAGGAGGCACTTCAAAAAGGATTATACAGTCATAGTCTTGTTCCTAAATTGCTTTGAAAAATGCAACTACCTCAAGCATCAGATGCCTCAGCATTACAGGGAGTTAGCCAGTGGACCCAAAAGCATGCCTTTCAAAACGATCACTTCAGCTCGTGTGAGCATATCACATTTACAGTGGAATGTTTATTCATTTTCATTTTATTTGATGTTTTTGAAACATAGCAAGGGGATCCAGCCCATTGTTTAGATGTTCACCGAGATGGGGAGATAGGAATTTGGTTTTGTTGTCTTTTGAACTGAGACAGAGGGATGGTCTGACACCAGAGAGTGGTAAAAGGGATTTTTATTTTATGCTCTCCATCTGAAGTTTCAAAGTACCGGGGAAGAGACCATTACATAACCATCCCCACTCATTAATGCAGCAGGGGGAAGCCAGGGGGGCTTTTTTTCCGCTAAGACAGCCTGCATGTGTAATGAGAATCTCTGAAATCTCACTCGCCCCTCTCCCCTTCCCCCTCGGTTTTTTTTTTAGCGGCCCGGTTCTCCCCCAGCAGACGGACGCGCAACTCTATCGCTGCCTTAAAGTCGTCCTCGCAGGAGATCCTGTCGTCCCAGCAAGAGGAGAAGAACGACGCCAGGATGGACAGACTGGGTGGGGCCCGGAGCCTGGCCAGTTTGGATGGACAAGGTAGGCGTGTCAGTCAGAGGACGCCATTGTCCTTTGTGCTCAATACTTGTGTTCATCTTAAGCCTACCTTACACTGACAAGATTTGGGAAAGATTCTTGAAAGATTGGAGTCTTTTAACTAATGCCCCTCATTCAGACTTCAGACTACAGTCTTTCAAGAATCTTGCCAGTGTAAGGTAGGCTTTAGTTAACAAACAAACCCTGTCTTCTGATTAATCCTGTTTAGCATCACAACACAGCATTTCCATGGCTAACATGGGTCTAATGTAATTGTTCATAAGTTTCTGTTCTGATGTTCTTAGAAAACCTTTACAGAAACAGTAGATTAAACAGTAGTAAAGATTAAGCGCTTAAATTATGTTAAGCTGACTTGTAGGCTAAAGCCCAGCTGGCGGGATGAGATGATAAAACATCAGGGAGCATTTATTAAGGCTTGGCCTGTGATTAGGAAAGGTTCAGATATGGTTTACACCCAGTTCCCGCCATCAATGCAGCCAGCCCCCCACTCGTAGCTTTCCCTCGCAGTCTGTAGTCGAAGAAGGATGTTATCTGGGTGCCTGCCTCTACTTCTTGGAATTATTATCATGGCCTGCCAGAGGCCTGCTTCAGTCATGGGCAGGACCTCACACGGACAGAGTGAGAGCTTTCACCCATGTTAACCACTGACCTTCCTGTGAAATGACAGTACAAAAGAGGAAGGAACTGTCTTGCCCTTATTTTGCAATTAGATGCATTGTTAAGAAAGAGCTGCCTCAATGAGTAATCTTCCGTTCAAGAGACGCGTGTCTCCTCCTGTGTATTTTTCAGAGCTGCTGAAAGGTTTATGTAGCTTACATGTTCAAAGACGGATCCTGCTATGCCATTTACTGGAAGAGAAAAACAGAACCTCAGCAGTTTTACTGGGTTCCTTTTACAAAGGAAGGCCAAGTGTAGGACGAGGCAGGCAAAGTGCTGATAAAGTTAATTCACCTCGAAGCAAGTTTACTCAGGTTGAGTAAACAATGACTGCATTTACATGGACATTGAGTAGGTTTTTAAGTTTTCTAATGTTGTGTTTGCTCATCATATCCCATGAACTTATTTATCCAGGGTTCTGAGCACAAAATCAGAAAACATAAAATATATATATATATATATATATAACCGAGATACTCATTATGTCCATGTGAATGACTGTATTTCAATATGCACTTCAGTATACTGGTTATGATGGCTAATCCCGATTTTGATCAGATTGAGGATATGATGTTATGAACATGAACACAGAGAAACCTGGTTATTAATATCCTTGTGTACATTATAGATAGTATCCCGGTTACTGATTACAATGTTTTTGCCAAAGATTCTAGAGAGCGCCATTCTATTATCTTTTGTTCTAATCAGCGATCTATCTTGCACATAGTGCTGTAGAATATTTGTTAGCAACTGTCAGAGATGGGGCTGTGTATATGTTTGGAGTACTCCAGCTAGCATAACTGGGGGCAAGGGGATCGGGATAAGGGCTTATCTGGGATTCTGAAATCGGGATATGATGTTTATATGCGCAAACACAAAATTGGAAAACTTAAAAATCTTATAATAACTGGGATGTTCATGCAGTTAATCAAATAAAACCTCCTGAAACATTTACGGATATTGTCCATAAATATTTAGGCTATACATTACAGAAATACAGACAATGTGATGATTAGGAGTTTCTGAATGAATTGCCCCTGACACGGACACTAACCTTTGTTGTAGTTCATTCATTCTTGTTCAGCTGAGTCATTTAAAGGGAACTTTCTACTCTTGTGAACCAGTTGCTAAGTTCCGTAACCCTTACATTTTCATGTTGCAGGTTTTGACTCCTACGTCCGCCCTGACCTGGTCCCTGTCACGCCATCCCTGTATGAGGCTTCGTCCATGGGCACCACCATCTCCTCCTCGTCCATCTTCGTCAGTGAGCAATACCTGGACGACCACTCCAAGGACGGGTAATGCCCTTAGAACATACACACAGGGTGGTAGTGCTCTAGTGGTAAGGGGTCTGGGCCAAAGGTCAAGAGTAACCCCAAAAATTTTACGTTTGATTCTAGGGGTTGTTACCATTGTACTCTATAATTTCCCCTTAGGGATGAATAAAGTATATCTATCTATCTATCTATCTATAAGCATTTCACTGTAAATCCCTCAGGATAAGAGCATCAGCTAAATGACTGATACAGTTTTTATATATATATATATATATATATATATATATATATATATATATATAATTATATTAAAAATATTATTTTTAAAAAAGACCAGTGCAGGTGAAAATACATTGCTGTCTTCTTGCGTAATCACTGTTATGGCACCGACCCTGATTATAGGTTAACAGATAAGGATGTAGAGAAACAATGTTCTCTTTGGAGGAAAGAGCTATTGTCCTCATAACGCATAGAGAAATACGAAGAATTGGGAGAAAAATAGTGCACAAAAGACCAGCCTGTAGGATCACTGTGTATACGCGGATCCGTCATCTGACCCTTTCGCTGTTCTCATCCATTCAAAACACCACGCCACACACACCACACCCTCCACCTGGTGTTGTTCTTTCACGGTCGCTCCGTTGACGTCTCGCTAATCTTGATCTTTTGCACCAGTCACGCACCTGTTTTGCTACCAAACTCCCTGTCAAAAGACTCACTAAATATTTAAGCAGGGTCTAAAAGGGGGGTCTGACTCTGCCATTGTTTGTTGACAGAAAGTCTGACAAAAGAGGGTGTTTGATGTGAAGGTGACTTGAGCCTAGGGAAGCAGCAGGCTATTGCTGTTACAGTGGCCCGAGGTGCTGGCTAGTGATGGTTGATGGGTGTACCCAAACACAAGCCGTTATCACTTCCCAATAGACCATCACAAAAGAACAGGCCAGGGGTAATTTTTTTTACATATTTATTTAAGATGGTCTGGATAAGATGGTATTTTGTTTGAAAATAGTGCCCCCATGACTAGACTGAGTATAAAAGAGCACCGCGCCAAAAACAGAGAAATAATCAAATGAGAAAGTGCTCGTGTTTCTTTCAAAGATTTCTGGTAACCACTTAAAACGTCAATAATGTCATTTAAGTAAAGCATGGATTGCTGCACGGATTGAGACAGGATTTGTAGCAAATCCATCCAACACAAATGATGTAGAGCACTAAATAAGGTAATAGGCACCATGCTCAACAGAGTCGCGTCGATGCGAAAAACTGGGAAACGATTTGAATAGATGCAGGTAAATATATGTTAATGAGTAGCCTCTGAGGCTAGGCATGTAAAACTAGACATAATCTGTTTGCTTACATCGCAAGGCAGGAAGTGAGTGGTGTACCCGTTGCCACGGTTTGATGGAGTTGGTGAAATCTTTGGCCGTAATTACTGGCACTAAAACAGTAAACACATTCCTGCAATAAACTCGAGCAACTGGAGTCAGGTGACTTTCTGTGAGCAGCAGCCAGCCGGTGATCTTGAGGCCTCTTGGTCTTCAGCTGCCCCCTGTCGCTTGCTGGGAGCCCATTATGTAATGTTTTTTAGGGCAGGGTTTTTTTTTTCATGGCACATTTTTATGTGAGAGGCCACGTATATTTGCTGTCAAAAATGATTACATTTGCAGTGAAATATCAGCGAAGTTCAGGCTTATTTTATAATCAGCCGCAGCCTCTGCGTTGACGATCCATTTCACATCTATGTGAAATTCAAATTGATTAACTGTATAAAAATGTCATTAAGAAAAGCTCTCTAGATCAATATGCCTGAAAGCACTGAACAAGTACTAACATGTTTCTTTCCACTGGTTACATGTTGGTTTATTTATTTTCTTTTCGAGTGTTTTTGCTGGGCTATTTGTATTTTCTACATTTTTACGCTATCATCTTTTAACATTATGATCATTCACATCCTGCAACGTCACAATAGGAGGACTCTTCCCCCAAGAGTTCCCTTGTCACTGCACTGTATGCGTTGGGGTGTGCAGCATTCAAATGATCATTGAGACATCTGCCCCAGCAGCCTGTTAGCTCCGCTCTGTTTTTCATGCTCATTTCCATGGCTGTGTTCCCTCTGTAGGGATGATGCGGCTTCCAGTTCCACCTTCACCTTGGAGGACAGCGCCATCTGCCTGACATCAGAGCAGAGCACCATGGACAGGGATGACGGGTCTTTTGATATCTACTTAGTAAGTTTCGGAAGTCATAAAACGTTTTTAACTTATACGTGTATCGATCAAAACACTATTATTATTCTGGAATGTTAGTTCATGATGTCCAACATGGTGTCTTATTTGTTTTTTTGTCTGCGTTTATTTTGCAGTGAAATCAAATGTCAGAAGACATCGAACATCATCGCTGCGCATTTATTCAATCATCTGATGGTTGCGACTCTTCTCTGGCGAAGCAGAGGTTCCTACCCAAACACTACTCTCTGCTCCGCCACATCCATCTACTCAGCTGTCAAGAGATGGCATGCCATTCCTTGCCTTTTGCCAAAACAAACAACCAGGGGGGAAACGACTCTTGATGCAGAAGTGTGAGAAATCCATGGGAAATATCAACATTTATGACATCCATTCCAGACATGAAGAAGGCAGTGTACCTCCTCCTCGGCTTCCCTCCCAGGACAATATACAAGACTCACGTTGCATTTGAAAGCTGTAAAGACCCACCGATGTGTGTGCATCACCTGATATCCACACAGCGCCAAATAGTGAGGCTGATGTGATACATGCTGCCCATTTCAACGTAAAACAAAACCAAGCAGAGGGAGGCAACAGAGACAAACCTTTGCATGGGTTAGAGGCTGCCTTGACAAGTGACTTTGTGACTGGATATTTGAGCGCTTGGAAGCAGGTTGGAATAGAAGGCTGATGCTCATCACCTTCTCCCAAATGGCACTTTTTCTGTAAGGATAGTATGTATGTTTGTATTAAACATAGTCTCATATATTTGGTTTAGGTGAGTTGCCAAGCCTGAACTCTTTCAATGAGAACGCACATTTAAACAAATGTAGTATGAGCATTGTTGTGTTAATTTTTCGTCTAAAACACAATGAGACAATGAAAATAATTGTTGACCTTTAGATGAGTAAAGAATGTTTTGGGGTGAGGGTGTCATGACTGAAAATGCATTTTCTCAGGATATCCTTTTCATATTTCTGCATCCTGTTTATTACTTAAAGATAAGTGATAGGCTAGTGTGTGTACCATGTTCAGCTCCGCAGCTGACCTGTTTCTAGAGAGACCATATCAAAGTTATCTCTTTAAATTCTATAATTGCACATTTGTTGGTTTTGAGACCATAATTTATTAAATCACTGTCAATACACAAATGTCTGTGTTTCTTCTATGAAAGTGCTTGCACTTGTCATATTATGTCATTTTCATACCCTCAGAATGACTATACAAACCACTCACAAAAAGTCAGAGATATTCGGCTCTCAGGTGAAATTTCAGGATCAACCTAAAATTCACTATTACCTTTACAGGTGGAAATAATGTGATCTTCTCAAAATGTTTGAAGGTGCATGTCCAACAGTTCAATGTTTCAGCACTTTCTGTACTGAAACATTAGATTTCACCTGAAAGCCAGATAACCAGAGTAGTGAGAAAAAAATGTCTTTTGGGGATTGTACTGACTGAGGGGGTGTTAAAATATTTTTTTTCCGAATTGAGAGGGGTGTTAAAATCTATTTTCAAGAAAGGTGAGAAATGTTAATGTGTAGATTGTGCTTCCTCACATCCTCTATGAACAGTTCTTTTGCTAAATTATCTGTAGAGTTTTTCTCCCCCAAGATCTGAAATGAGAGGCACCTCGGTAGAGTTTTGACACTGGCTGATCTGGTGTTTTTATCCAGTTTGGCTATAGTTAGACAAAACTCATCACAAATCTAACGAATCAAATTCAGTTCAACCCATATCAATCCATTTTAATTGCTATACAGCTTTACAACTCACAATAAGAGGACAACATAATGTGCAGAAAGTAGGCATATTAAAAATATAACATGATGTCAAATGTAAAAGGCTGTCTCTTAGACGTTAACTTTTACATTGAAGTGTGGAGCCTGAAATTATTTTGTAGAGGTGAAAAAAATATTTTTAGAGCTCCTTTTGCATTCCCTTGTAATAGTTTTGCATTCCCTCGCAATACTTTTGATTATGAGAGGGAAAGGAAAACTTGTTGTGAGGGAACAAACATTTCCACAATGTCCCCTCACAGGCAGGTATCCAATGCAGTGTATATATATTTTTTACACTTTTTGCTACTGGGCTCTACAGTACATTTTCATAAATTGTCATGAATACCACTCATATCTTGCAGATGTCTCCCTGGATGTAATTTGTTTACAAACATGCAAAGATATCTCCGAACAGAGATGTCAACTGACAAGGTAGTATTGCGCAATTTCGTATAGTAGGCTATGCACAATTGCCATGAAGAAATGTGTGATTCTCTGGGTCAGAGAGAGCAAAGCAAAGCTGGTTCTCCATTAACAGGGTACAGTAGGTTATGGCTGACAAGGGATAAGAAGCCATTAAAGGTTCGGTCCACTATTACATTTACAGTTTTACATGTATTGTTTAGGTTCAGCTATTAAATAACACTCCTCCCTTCCATGCTGCTGAAGCATGTCGACTGCTTCTCATCCTTTTGTTTGTACAAAATGACAGCACGATGATGACAGATGCAGTCTTTTGTATGGTCCATTGTTGTTCATAAAGTGCGGTCATAGTCATGTCTAGGCCTACTTGGCCTATAATTATTGGTTTAGTAATGCCCAAATAGGCTGATTATAACTTACCTGCAAGCAACACAATAACACACTGCAATCGATCCTTAAAATAATTGACCCAGACTACTAAAATTGGCCAACTATACTGTGTTGTAATAAAATTGTGAGATTTCTAGTATTACCCTAATGTTTAATCGTAGAGGGTAGGCTTAGTAATTGGTTTAATTAGAGGATAGAGGATATAGGCTTAGTTGGTATTGCCAGTCATGTAGGCTACAGGCACTGAACTTTGGCAAAGATTATTCTAGAAATGGCTGATCTCACAATTTTTGAGTCCATAGACTTCTCTCCAAGATGATTGAGTCACATCCTTTAATTTGGAAAGCAATCAGATTTTATTTCTGCAATGATCAGAATGCCCTTTATTCTTGATAGGCCAGTAGCCTATTCATTTTTATTTAAATATTTATATTTTTGTATTCATAAATGTAGATGTTTTGTGCAAGTCTACTGTTTGTATGCTAAAATCTAAGGGAGTCCTTCCTTCACTGAATCTCTTTATAACTGGCTATTTTAAGCTGGCAGTCTGTTTCCTTTCCTTTTACTAGACCTAAACTAATGTAGCCTACTTTTGTGTAAAGAAAATGTTAGGGTTATAAACATCATAGATATATACTGTCAGTATATGTAAAGTAAAGTAAAGTAAAAAAAAAAAAAAAACAGCTAAAGAAAAACCCTCTACTACTAGGCTACCCTCTATTAATTTTCACAGAGTCGAGTCGATAGTCTGTTGCTTAGGTCTGTTCCTGTTAGTCAGAGCGAGTCGATTGGCTGTCTGGTTATGTGGCCAGAGTTGACATTATACAGCGTGCAAACATGTTAAGGTTGGCCAAGGAAGGTCAGCATACCTGCAAGTGTTTACTGAATGCTTTTACGAAAACATCGTCCCATGGCATCAGATACCTGCAGAAAGAGGTAGGTCGATTTGTTTGACAGCATGAAGAGGCGCAACACCTAAATTAAGATTAGTTAGCAAGCTAACTGGCTAGTTCTAGCTAACAACAAATGTTGATGGCATAGCTAGCCAGCCAGCCGACCACTTCCTTACTGTAGGTATTTGGTTAGCATCAGTAATGAATTCATACCATGATAACTTTCTGAAAAGTGAATTCATTTAGGTCAAGTATTTCTCTACATTTGGCATATCTGTATGAAACCATGCAATTTGTAATACGTCATACTGGTAATCCCTGAATGGAAACTGAAAGAATTTCTAGAGCGTAGACTATCTTGTAATAATGTTTACGAGCGGCTAACGAGAATCTTTTATTTTATGTTTGACATATATTCTCTGTATATTCATATATTATATTATGACCGATCACATTTGACTTGTGTTACAGAGTGGGTGTTCTGGCCTACCCTACCTGACTCGCCACTCATCAAATGCACATTTTCCCCAACATCTAAGTAGGCCATCGTCAATGACCAGAGAAACACTGGACCCGATGGTAATAGGATAAGTACATGTCGCCTGTTGTAGGCTACAACGTGCTATAAAGTTGAAATGCCATAGTGTTATTAAGTGTTGTAGATAAACCAGATTCCAAGATCACTGATGACTCGATGGATTCTACCACAATAAATGTTACAATTATTTCCTTATGTTTTGTGTTTACAGTGGTTACAGGGGGAACAAGTGGCATATGCTCAAAAGAGATGCTTTAATGTCACACCTACACATGCAGGAGAGAATGCACTGCAGTCAGGGTAATTTTGCTGCTTATTTTGTCTTGAACCATTAGACAGGAGTCCGAAGAAAGCAGGACCACAAATGCTTATAACTGTATTATATTGGAATATTGTAGAATTGTAAATGTAGGCCTGCATTTAACATTATGGCTATATTGTGGACGCATTCTCATTTGGATGTAAAACTGCCTTCTGCTTGTATTCATCTGGCTGTTTGATTGAGCCCCATTAAATGAGTTTGTGACGATGCATCATCACTTGGATTTAGTTTCTTTCTTGCCCTGAGTAAATTCATCTGTGCTTTTTTGACAGAGAGTTTACTGAAGCTGTGTATGATAAATTAGCGGAAGAAACATTGGATGCTTTGGCAGAATACTTTGAAGATCTTGCAGATGAAGACTTCACTGGAACTGACTACGACGTTGTCTTTGCTGTAAGTTTGGGAATTCTTCCTCCGATCTTCTGTATGCCAGTGGTGTGCCAACATTCAGGAGTAATTATTTTTGAAGTTAGAGAAGCTTAGTACATAGCATAAGAACCACCCATTTAGAGGTCCCCATGTGCTTCAGTCAGATGTCCAGTAGGGGGAGTCATTGGCTTAAGTTAAACTGTATAGAAGCTTCAAACATGGATCATGACCGTGTTCCTATCATTTTGAGAACCTGTTCTTTATTCACCATTTTTGGAAGGACTCAAACTAACAAACTCGTATTACATAGTGTTGTTTCATGTTAACAGTTTAATATAAACTGGCAACTCTATGTGCATACTGTATGTTCGAATACCATATTGGAGCTGATGCAGAGTACAGTCATTCAGATTATACAGATTTGATACAGTACTTTTTAAAAAATCTTTTGATGTTCACAGATGCATTGTCCTTTTAGTTGGACCTGTCAGCATAGGCTAATCCTAAAATGTGAAGGGTCGTGGTGGGGATTTAAAAAATACAGGTGGTGTACTAAGAACAGATTATTGGAATAGTAATACAGTGTCTGTGTCCCAGTGAGGGAAATGTCCAGTACAGTTTGAGTTTAGGTTAGTTGTGGCCACAGCCTGTCAGTTGTTGGTGATGGGAGTTCAGTCAAGTCTCAGCTTTGAAAAATGGATTGAGTTGGATGTAGATCAGTGTTGACTTGAACCGCATGGCGTCTTACATATTTGGGGTCTGATAACTGAAAAGACAGTGGATAATGCTGTGATACATTGCACCTTAAGGTAGTTAACAGTATAATAAAACATGAGAACACGTTGACAAGTTGATTTGACACACACACACACACACACATTTGCATGTGCACACACACATACATACATTACACATACACACACACATACCGGTGTACACACACACACACACACACACACACACAACATACACATTTGCACGTGCACACACACACATTACACATACACATACACACACATACTGGTACATGTGCGCCCACATACACACACACACACACAAACATATACATTTGCACATGCACACACACACACACATACACATTACACATGCACACACATACCGTTACATGCGCGCCCACATACACACACACACACACAAACACACACACACACAACAAACGCACATCTATTTTCTGTCCAGAGCTTTCCACTTTGTGTTCCATGCAGGCAGGCCCCTGTTGCTCTCTGTTCAGTATTGATTTCTGCCCTACTCCAGTGCTCGCAATTAGGTCTCGCCGTAGGTGGCATTGAGAGATCGGGTCAACCGAAGCCAATGCATATGTCAGCCGGGGAATTCATAAAAAAGGAAGTCCAGTCTCTCTCTACTACACTTCCCAGACCAATGCATTACATTTCTTATGATACAAATAACCACTTAAAAAGAAACAAAGCTGTTTCTCTTGTTTCTGCCCTCTTACATCCGGAAACCACATTATTGGATTGACTGTTTTACTGTAACTACAGGCTTTGTAACGTTATTATGACTGGCATGATATGAAGTAGATGCACTTCTTGGAAGAACTAAGTCAATAGGAACCTGGTACCATGTTCAGTCTGGAACCGCCTGTTCAGTCTGGAAGCTGTGCTATGTGGTCTGCCTGGTCTAGCCCCCCCCGCTTTTTGTCATGTGAAATGGCCCTCATCCATCCCTTTTAAATCTGGCTGGAAGTCTCTTTCCATCATTTTAATGGTCTTCTCGAAACCCCCTGCTAACATTATTATTCAGTCTAGGCCTGTACGCACGCAGCACTTATGGGCGCAGGTCCCCCCCCCCCCCCCCCTCCTGGAAGGCCCTCACCCCAGATTTAGATGGCCATTTAAAAGGAAGGACAGCAGGCCCCATTTGACAACTGCAGGAAGAGAGCGCGCCGCTTGTAATGTACTCTGGTATGACATAGGATGGTGTCACTCAGAACCATGATGGTAGGAGTGTGTGTTTGTTTGTTTGTGTGTGTGTGTGTGTGTGTGTGTTTGTGTGTATGTGTGGACGAGGGTCGACATTTGAGGGGCTCCCTCCCCAGGTGTCAAGGTTAGAGTGCTCCGTGTGAGCCCGGAGACTGACAGCTGCCGCCAGGAAGACTGATGAACAGAGGAGGTGAGGGTGTGTGCTGGCCGGCCACGGGGCCTTGTGCCACTCAGACCCATAACGCAGTTCAGCTGTAGTTCAGCGGGTGCTCCATGCTCCTCGGGAGCCCTCGACACCGCGATAAGCACTTAGCTTGCTACGCTCATGTCCATACCACTTTGCTCCGATTCACTCAGTGTTGACTTCTTATGAGGAATTCACTTGGGCTTCACTTCCTATTTAAAAATGGGTTAATTGGAATCTTTTATGGCAGGAAAAAAAGGTGGAAAAAAATGAGGGAAATATGAGCCAATTAAATATGGCTGCTGCAAATATGGCCATGCAGTGAATCCAACAATTGTCAGGATTCATTCATTCATTCACTCACTCACTCACTCACTCATTAATGTCAGGAGCCAGTAGTAGGATGCAACAGCATCTGACACATCTGCGACGCTGCTGGTTGTTGTCATTTCTGCACGGCTGTGAGCAGACGTTCCAGTTCCTCACCCGCTCAGGAGCGCCATTACACCTCCAGTTTGGTTTGTAATCAAGCCTCACACTTTAGCGCTCTGTCCGTCACGGTCTCTAAAACCCTAAAGAGCGGAGTGACGGACGGACGGACGGTCAGCGGCCGCGGTGTCGAGAACCGGACTGCTGATGAGGCGCTGCTCGGGTTTGAAAAACCGTTGTGATGATTCATCGTTGCCATGGCCCAGATCCCGCAGGGTCCCCCACTCACGCTGGACTGTCACAAGACTTCTGCTTCTAGCGTCTGAGTAACCGTTTGGCCGAACACGCTGTCAGGCCTTTGCACTTGTCTTGTGTTTTTTTTTTTCCCTCCCCCTCCATCCTTACATCATGCATATGTGGCTGTCGGTATTTTTCAGAGTTCCATTTTGTGACCTTTCCTGCCTTTGTGCTCCCCCCCCCCCCCCCGGTCCCTCTCCAGGAGGGGGGGCTGTGGGGCTGTGATGCTGGGTGTGGCAGGCTGGCTGGCTGGCTGGCTGGGGACTCTGGAGGCTAGTGCTGACAGATTGATGGGTCATTCACACAAGATTCTCACCAACCCCGCTACCCCGCTACACCCCACACCGCGCCACTCGCATACACACACACACACACACACACACACACACACACATCCTTCCCCCAGTTATTAATCTGACAGTGGGGGGTGGGGGGTTCAGGACCAGACTGTGTGTGTGTGTGTGTGTGTGTGTGTGTGTGTGTGTGTGTGTGTGTGTGTGTGTGTGTGTGTGTGTGTGTGTGTGTGTGTGTGTGTGTGTGTGTGTGTGTGTGTGTGTGTGTGTGTGTGTGTGTGTGTGTGTGTGTGTGTGTGTGTGTGTGTGTGTGTGTGTGTGTGGTTGACTGTTAGGACTCCTGCTGGGGAGCTGCCCGTCCGTCTCCGGCTGCCCAGAGTGCCACTGTCTCATTTAGTTTGACAGTGTCTCCGACTCTGCAGGCTTCATTCGGGGATAAATATATGCACTTGGGGGATGGAATGTTGCCATGCTACATTCTCTCCTTCCCTCTCTCTCTCTCTTCTCCCTTATCTCTCTCTCTGTCTCTCTCTGTCTTAGTCTTCCTTTCTATCCTTGTTCTTGGCTGTCTCTCCCTTTCTGTTCTCGTTCTTCGTCTTTATGTCTACTTGTTCGCTCTCTCCCCTGTCTCTGTCTTTGTCTCCTCCTTTCCTCCTCCTCATCCCTCTCTTCTTTCTTCCTTCATCTGCTCCTTCGCTCCGTCCCTCCGTGGTCTCCGCCCCTGGTCTTTCTGTCGTGCCCTGTGAAGGGATGATGAATAAAGCGGTGACTTTTTAAATCACGGGCGGGACAGCTGCTGTCTGAGGTCCCCGCTGACGGATCGGGCCGTGTTCCCGACCTGGCAGCTCACTCTCTTCTCATCTGCCACGAGCGACGCGCGGAACCATAAACAACAAACAGCGCCCCCCTATCAGAGCCCCTCCGCCCCCAACATCACTCGGCGCCCGCTAACGCGCCCGCCTGCCCGCCCTCCCACCCGCTCTTTCCGCTTCTTCATGCGGATGGATTGCGGAGCGCTAATGCGCGGCCGTAACTTTTTATTGGCTCTCCATCATTGCCGAGGGGAGCACATGCAAAATAGGTGCTTCGTAAAGTGGTTGCTGATGTTTTTCGTTGAAACGGTTGTGTTTTGTGGGGCCTAGTGAGGTGGAAAACGATTGTGATCGGCCCCACTGGCAGAGGAGCTGAAGCTCGCTCCAGATCTGTGGAGTGTTACGGCTCACAATTTAGCTCAGCAGATTAGCTGTCTGTTGAGGGGCGTGTCACCTGTTTGGGGCAGCCATCTCTCAAGAGCTGGTTTCCTCTGCAGTAGTTTAGTGTGGAATTTAGTGTCGGCTTCAGTATACCCCATTTTTTTTTTATCGTAACTGACAGTGTTTGGTCCAACATCAGGCAACCAATCATCATCATTTATGAATCAAAACCTTGTGGTCTGTTGGTCTATTTGAGATAAACCTCTGTGTTCAGGATGCAAGCCATTGAGGCTTGTGGTAGAGCAGAACCAGGAAGTTCATTGGAAGTTCAGGAAGTTAAGTGTGTTGTTGACCATTTCACTCCAACTCAAGCATTCAAAGTATGACATCAATGTTATTCTTACAAGGGAAGTTGACCATGAAGTACTGCCGGCTCAATACGATTTTGAAAGGACTAAAGAAGATTGATCTACAAATGCTATGTGACTCAGAGGTTCAGTGGGGGGAAAAACTTAGCTCAACTTGTTCCATAAGGGCCTTGGCCTTTCAAGGAGTTCCTGAGGAATATCAGTGGTAAAGTTTGAGTCTTTAGGATAAAGCTCTTCCTTTGTGTCCCATAACAACTTCACAGCCCTTATCTACAAGCCATAATCTCTTAAAACATCTCTTAATCCCTCATAACATGAAACCAATATCCATCAACAGCCTCTACAAACTTCTAATTGGAGGACCTTATCTCATGAAGTCACTAGGGGGGGAGAACAAGAGTTTTCAAATCTGTGGAGTAATAACTGTAATTAAAGGAATGGTAGAAAAGTTATTTAATCAGCCATGGCTTTTAGGGTCAGTCCCCTTATAAAGCGTGGTAATTTATTGCTCGGGGAAGTTCATATCCCAGCACTCAGCCGACGAGTTGGTGATTGAACAACACTATGCAACAAGAGGCACGCTCAGCATATTTTTATAACACAAGTCAATAAAAACCTGTGCAGCAGGGCATGGAGGGGTAGGAGGCTTTTTGAGTGTGTTGTTGCTGCTGCTGTTGTTGTCGGCGTCGCTGTTGTTGTTTCAGCCACAAATCTCAAGTCAGTGTTTACACTTGACTGGGGTTTCTGGCTGAGGCTCACACATGCTCTTAGGTGCGGTGAGCCTGACTGACTGACTGAGTGTGTGTTACCCTCATCTTTCTACAGAGCGGTGTGCTGACTATCAAAGTAGGGGGTGACCACGGCACGTATGTCATCAACAAACAAACTCCTAATCGACAGATTTGGCTTTCGTCACCTACAAGGTACTAAGAGTTGTTTTATGTTAAATCACCTTTGTTTTCTGCTTATAACTTGTGATACTAATGTTGCCTGGGGTGAAATTGTTTTTTTGCCAATTGTTTACCTAAAATTATTATATATTTTTTCCCTCCAGTGGGCCTAAACGTTATGACTGGACTGGTGAGCGTTGGGTCTATTCACATGATGGAAATGCACTACATGAGCTTCTCTCAAAGGAGTTCTCCGTTATCTTCAAGTGTAAAATGGACCTGTCGCCTTTGAGACATTCCTGACCAGAGTGACTGTAGCCTAGCCCACATGCTAATACTTTAGCCACAGAAATAACAGTATACAAACTGGGTATTTATTCATCACAAGAAACAAACTTCATGTCGTATATCTACAGATCCTCACTCCTTGTAGAAGTCCATGTAAAGTTAAAGATTCTCTCAGAATGACTGCCTTGTTAAAAATACATATATATATTAAAAACTGCTCTGACTTGAAGTACATGCCAGATGTATCAAATGAATGTCATGTGCAGTTGAAGTTGGATTTCCTATTCTAATGTACAGTTTTTCCCAACATCCTGCAGCAGATATTATTCTGTTGACCGTGTACTTGTTACAGTATGTGCGTACTGTATGTAACAGGTTAGACTTTAAAACACGGCAAACGTAGAAGGAACTTTCACTGTTCATAAGTCAGAAATTCTGTCAGTCCAGATCCTAAAATATTTCCACTTTGCACCGTGCAGGCCCACACACACACACACACACACACACACACACACACACACACACACACACACTAAACTGGGCTTTTAATTGAATGGACATTATGTGTTTTCCAGTTCTGTTGGAGTGTTGCCAAGAAATACATTTGATATTTGTTTCAGAATGCTGCCAGCATCTGCACTCCAGAAAACGGTAGTTCTTGATGAATGGCTATAAAACAGTCACTGCAAGCTTCCAAGTCAGTCTCAAGACTTTCACTTATTATATTTCTTCCCCCTCTCAAAATCATTTAAGCATAACCTGTTGGGACTGTGGGGGTTACACGAGGCAGATGGTTAGGAATATACTTCTTCTATATGAAGATGGCAGACAGGATATATTTTTTACTTCCGTTGGTATAAACCTCTGCAAATAAATAAACACCTTGGTCACTGTGATTGATGCAATTGAGGGGTATTTTATGCGTTAATTTACTGTGTACTGTGTAACTCTGACAGTAAGACACTGAGACAACTTCTTCCTTATATTCAGCTGTTTACCCAAATGCAATCTGTAACACATAGGACCATTAACCAATGTAGTCAGTATACCATACTTTCTTCTCAGGATATGAAGAGTTATTTTGTACCTTTGGTTGTATGCATTATTACAGATTCTATGAATGTGAATAAAATATTATATGTGCACATGTGTCCTGTGCTGGCTCTGTTTCAACTATCATCTGTCTTGATGTCCAATTTGGTTAGCTGGATGCATAAATCAAGATATCAGACATCTTTGAGCAGTCAACCCCATCAATCTCAACCAATGGAAGTCTGATATAGGGGGCTGTTTGAATATCCTTATTTGTTATTGGTTGTTTGCTAGGATTTTCTGTCCTAATAGATTTACACTGCCATCATTAGATTTCCTTCGAGCAAATCATGGAGATTAATCCACCTCCCTATGTAAACAGGTCTAATGTAAAGATTGCAGGCAAAAAGCAAAGTGTGCAAATGTGCAAAATTGTATCATGAAGGCCGATGTTTATCATCTTGATAATCAAATGCATGAGACTAGCATGAATGTAATATTTCATGTGGATGATGCTATCTCTGTCTCCATCATACCCATCAAATTTGCTCTAATTTTGCATCACAGACAAAATGATGAGCCTCATTAGTGGGACCACTCACAATGATGTATAATTGCTGTATTTTTCAGGAGGAAGAAAAAACATGCAAATTTCTCTGGCAACACTTGACACAGTAGGCCAGAAATAGCTTCTGAAAGTTTCCATGGGAACATAGCACCATCATTGACAACAACCAATGTAGAAATGACGCTCAGATGTTTCGGCGCTCAATGAAGCTAGCCTTGTGAATCAACCGCGTCACGACGGCCCGTTTTTGAGCAGACGCAATGTTTAAAAATCAGGAGCAAACCAATGCGAAGGCAATGATAAATCTACAGAACGATTTCCCAGCATGTGAATAGTCTATTACACACACGGCCTTTCTGGAAGGACACGTTTTTCTGTTCAAGCCTTCCGGCCCATATAAGGACATTGCAGATAGGACCAGCCAGAATGTCAGGACACTCCCATTTACACCTGTTGGTGTTTTCGAAAGGTAACATTATGACACTGTAAGTCATGTCTACCCATGTTTTTGTGCCAAGCGCTTTGATCTGAAGAAAAGAGGAGTCGTATTTAAAAGGTAGGTTCAGTTATTTTGTTGTAAATCCACTTTCAACTTGTAGGCTACCTGTTACAAAAAGAACAGTGTGTGCTCTTTTTCACTTCCTTGTTGCGAGATATCCACTGTTTGCAGTATTAACTCCGGGAACTCCAGTCGGTGTTAAAGCTACTGCTATTTGAGCCTATACAGTCACTTACATCGAACCGCCAAGAAAACTAAAAGTAAGCTACACAGAAGCGTGCTATTCATGGGTCAGAGATCAGCTGAAGTAGGAGGAAGCAGCCCTGAACTTTCCTTCATTCCCATGCCCCCTCAGTCAGCAAAGCTTCCTTCTGACTGTGTCAGGGGAGAAAGGGATCCACCCATAGTTTCATCCGCGCAGTAGCACAGCCACAGTGCCAAATCTAGCAGTCTGTCCGTGACTGATGGTGATCGAATGCCTCATGCAAGGTTGATATGGATACAGCTTCTTTTGCAGAATTGGCCTGGTTGTCGGATGCGAGCGGAATGGATGGCTTGCAATTCTCAGTATGTGAAAAATTACCAGCTAGTGACTGTGGGTGTGTGGAGGTTAGGTTATGCCTCATCCCAAGGTTGTTCACAGAATTCTTGTTTACTGTCAACATATTGATCCTGTTCTCTGATAAAGGTAAACAAGCAAAGCACAGCTATTTTAAAAAAGGGAGATGGAGTCTCCCTTTCCAAGTTTCCTCTCCAAGATAAAAGCCAGCACAGTCTACCGATTGAAGGCACTGTCAAAGATGAGAAATTAATCCTTCCAGTTTCTGGCAAATGCAGTAATTTGTCTCAATTTTCCACTGGCCTTTTGCCATTGCTGAACCTACTGCCACCCTGTAAAATTAGATTCCTCTCTACTTAACATGGAGATCACATCCTCTTTTCTACCAAATGTGTTTTTTTATTTTCTGCTATTATCACCTCACATATTTAAACTACAGGAAAGTGGAAAAATATACATATTTGGCTCAGAGAGATGTGTGAATTCCCCAAAAGAGGTGACTATTTGGATAATAATTCTGAGTTCCTCTCTAAAAGATTTTGAAAAGTAATGCGTAATGGAGTTAAACGCTTTTGAATGTCTTTTAAATGCCATTGATTGATGTAATATATTAAATCATTGCAATTTTATGAATGGCAAGAGACCGCAAAGTTACATTTCATTAATCAGGGTGATTTGTTGACAGTGGGGCAAAGAGGCATAACGTCCATTTATCTAGGAAATAATGTTTTCAGAATTGTTTCATGGGGATGTATTGGTGTTTTTTCGTGTCTGATCTTTGTGATGTGTGATAGCCACAACATTTTATAGTTGAACCGGGTTCGCAACTGAAATAGAAATACATTGCTTTGTGCCAGTAAGATAAAAGCTAGACATTTGAAGGCTCTGAAGTTAAGAAATCTGTCAAAGCAAAGAATTTACGAATATATTTTTAGCACACTAATGTTCTCTGATACTGTTCAACATGCCAAACTCACATTATCTTCCTTAGCAACGTCCTGGATACATCAGACATGTAGGCAGCAGTATTATTATTTTTTCTTGCTGGGCTAGAATGCTATTAGCATTGCAAACCAAGCTTTGATATGAAACAAATTGGCAGAGCTGTTAAAACACATTTGGTGAAGTTACAATATATACATTTTGGAGCCTAAACCCGAACTCACGCTGCAAAGCACTAGAAAAACCTACTTGACAGATTGTTCAGATTTACATGATGTGAATGACATTGCGTTGCCCTCATTTGGACATAAACTCATGCCTCTGCAGAAAACGATGATGTAGCCTAATGATTTTGGCCATAAGCTATACCCAAACAAATAAACAAGCAAACAAACAAGCTGAAAGCATGGCCACACACACACACACACACACACACTTTCCATGAGTGGCAATAATAATCCACGCCACAAGCAAGTCACTGCATTCTCCAGTGCATGGCAGAGTCCATGCCAGAGTCCATGCCTAATGTGCTCCCTCACCCTGAGGTGGTTCTGCTGATTGCCTTTAAATAAGCCCGGGGTCAGGGGGTCAGCCCTGGGCAGCCTTGGTTTATGAACACTGAAGGTGAGGCCTGCCCTGTGTAATGAAAACGTTTGTATGGGCTTCAGCTTGCACCTCAAGGCCGCTGAGCAATAACAGTGTGGATGAGGGCGGACAAGTATTTGCTGGGCTGTGCTGTGCTGCAGTCCATGCATACCTCAGTCTGTGTGAATGGGACTTGACTAACAGCAGATACCTAATAGGACACACACACACACACACACACACACACACACACACATACACCCAAACACACACACATTAAAAGGGAGCTTTCCCAGACACAGGAAGAGGTGTCAAGAGAGGTCAACAATGTGACACATTTGTATGCTTTTGTACTCAATTGTATACAACATTTGTAGCATGTAAAAAAAAAAAACGGCCACTACAAGTAGGTGCGTGCGTAGGAGCTCTTCCTGGGCAGAGAGAAAAATAGCGGTCAGGACAAAAGAGGATGATGCATGAGCTCACAGACAGCATTTAGGGTGATAAGCAGCGAGAATGAAACGGAGTCAAATGGTATTACCACTAGTGGGGCAGGAGGGCGAGATAACACCGAGCAAAGCATCCTCACCGCACCGAGAGATTAGGTGTTACAGGAAGGGTAGTCCTGCAAGAGATCAGTTTCCTGGGAGCCCAGGCTGCATTAATCAAGGGGGGCGTTGTGTGCGTGTGTTATGTGCATAGTTAACAGCACAGCGGCGGTTGGAAAACCCAAACAGAGGAGAGAAGGAGAGCAGAGCGGGTGGAGTGTCTATGATGTTGCAAACTAATGGTGATGCATTGAGCAATTCCACAGGTTTGACGTTACACCTCAGTTACAAGTTGCTACACGGGGCTGGCCTCGCTCGGAGATAAATGAAGGCCGCTACACGCCTGCATGTGACCACAAGAATGCACGTTCACGTACAGACACTCACACGCTCTCTCTCTCACACACTCATATACACACACACACTCATGCACTCACACACACGCACATGCACACATACTCACACTCTCTGTCACACACACACACACATACACATACAAACACACACTCATGCAGACACACACACACACACGCACACACACTCTCTCTCTCTCACACACACACACACACACACACACACACACACTCTCTCTCTCTCTCCGTCTTCTCTCTCTCTCTCACACACACACACACACAGACACACACACAGACACACACACACACACACACACATACAGAGTAATATGCAGTGAAGTATCAGCATCTATCTGACAAAGTGGCAAACATGCTGGGGGCACCAAGAATAAATTGTGAGGTGCAGTTGATTAAAAACCTCTCTGGTCTAAGTATTGATGGCTCAGAGACATCTCCCACATGACAAAAGGACCATGGCTACTGATTTATTAATGTAGTCATTTAAGAAAAGAGATAGATATTGAAGAACTGGGGAAGGGCAGTACCAGGGAGAAGGGTGGAGGTTGCTACTTTTGTATCAAAGCCTGGAGTGAAGCAAAGGCAGCAATATCAAATTGTTTTCATTATCGATCCGTGAAACTACACAGAGTAATTTGTGCCGTGTGGTCAAACTGTGAGTGCCATTTGAGCATGTGCTGTTCACCTGAATGCATGCTGTTTGTCTGAATGTACAGCAATTGGGCCGTTTAAGTGGATACTTAATCAAAGCTTCAAGTCTCCTCCAGTTTAATTGGTTCATTTTGCTGATTTGGCGTTCTCCCCCCACTTCAGTTTGTGTCCATCTCACCGAAGCCTTCTCCCGAGGCATGATGAAGGTGTAGCTTTAACACTCGGGTCATAGCATTTGCCTTCATCGCACTGGCTAGACCTCATGACCAACGTACTGTACCTCAAAAAGCTGTGGATTTACATTATAATATAATAATTATAATATAGGGAAGATTTAGCACCACTCGCCAATTTGACTGATTTGGACATTGTTCTCTCAGCAAGTGTTCATGTGCTTAATTCCCAGATATTATGGGATGCCGTGCCTGATCACAGCCGGTTGCTTTTTCCATGATGGCATTAAGCACAAGTAAATTGCTATTTTGAAATGGCGTAGCATGATTTTATTAAACCACTTAATTACTGTAAGAGATCAGTCATATTTTGGAACAACAATCACAGCTGAGCTGACCCATTTCATTTTGAACTCAAATTTACTTCTCAGCGGCTGTTATGTAAATATGAATGCAGGGAGTGCTGCCTCTCACAGCATTTTAACAGGGTCAGCGTCCACCTTTTGGCTTTGCTGACCAATGCCCCAAGACATAATGAGAGGGTTCAGCAGAACGGATTGTCTCCAGATAATAAGATAGCCTGATTCACCCTCATCATCATCATCATCATGCTTAATGCCCAAAGCAGGTTGTCTAACAATAGATAGTGATTAGTAATGAGGATCAAGATGCATGGTTGCCCCTGATAGAGCAATCTCTCTGCTCTGCCTGTGTCAGTAGCCAGTCGCTGTGTATTGTCATCATGGTCTGTTGTGTGTAATCTGTAATGTAATACAGTAACCCATTAACTGATATTTCAAAGAGATTATATTTGTAGCACACACACAAGTAGTGTTTCCCTAGAGATAGGCTATAAAACTATGTATTGTTCATTCATTACTATTGTATTTATTGCTATTATACATATTAAGTGAGATGTTTAATAATTAATGTGGAACAAAAAGCTATATTGTAAACATGTTTTATGTCAAAAGTGTTGAGTTTGGAAAAGGGAGGGGTATGTAATGTATTTATTTTATAGCAAATGAGGGGACAAGGACAGCTATGATCATTATCCACATTATGGAGCTCTTTATGCAGCCGTGGATGTATGTAATTTATGCCCTCTGTAATGAAGTGTCATCAGTTTGAGTCAGGGATTAAGCTGTTAAACAGCCCTGAAAGGGAACTCTGTCATCTTCCAGGTCCAATATTGGATTGCCTCCAGTGGTGGGGCCACTGAATTATATATTTCTCAGACAATGTAGATAAATTGCTGTTGTCTGTAATTGCAGATTCTCTTGGTGCCACCATTCGAGTCCATTGACATTGTTTGAAGGTCTCTCCCTTCTGCAACTTAACGATGTTAATGTATGCACTGTTCAATTCCGCTCTGGCTATTTATACGTGCAATCGTTGGAACTGAATGCAAATAGGCAACAGTATTGGGCACATGTACCAAAATTACTTTTCTTTTTAACTGACCCAGTTAAGAATTAAATCCAGCCAAATTGGAATTCAGACCGAGCTCACAGATCTCCTTTAAACCTTGGCAGAATGTGCAAGTAATGGTTCCTTTAACTAAAAGCAGACACGAATATGTGTTAAAAAGATTGACAAAGACCTGCCTCATTCTTAGTTGAAGGATGTTGAAGGGTGTTGCTGCTTTGTTTAAGGAGAGGCACGTCTCCAGCTTCTCGGCACATGCTTGTTGATGTGACCTTGCATACATCAATCAATCCAGGTCCTACCCTCAGCCTTTTGCATGTGATTTAGCCCTGCGATCGATTAGAATAATCTGAGAATTGGTCTTTGTGGCCAAGAATGAGAGAGAGGGAGAGAGAGAGTGCGGGAGAAGGGGAGAGAGAGAGAGTGTGTGTGTGTGTGTGGGAGAAGGGAGGGGAGAGAGAGAGAGAGAAAGGGAGAAGATGAGAGAGAAAGAGAGAGAGAATAGTCTATGAAAAACAAATATGAAAAGTCTTTCAGATGCCTTTGCGGTAGAATTTTATGGTGGACATTGAGAAACTGGATTTTGTGATTTGTGTTCTTGACTTTAGAAATATCAAAACACACCACAAATAGTTAGGTGTAATGTGGCATATCTTTCCTTATCATTAACACCTTTTTTCACACATTCATGTTGTTACCTTTCCAACTGACATTACTTCGTTAAAATGATAGTGTTTGTGAATGCTTGTTGGTTTGTGGTTAGACTTGTAGGTGTGGATGTATTGCTTTAAACTGATTTTCTTTGTCTGAATTAAGGGATAAAACATATTACATGAATCCCTGTGTCGGCTTGCGTTTCGACATGGCACAGTGGTTTGTTGTAAAGCAGAGAAAAGACTTGAGCTTAGGAGGGAATTACAATGTCATTTGGTGCAGATAGGGACAAGATAGGATTCCTGCGTGGCTTAATTCGGCCCTGAAGTATTCCTGCCTCTGTCCTGGCTTTATGTAACTAAAGACAGCAGATTGCATGGGATCAAATGCCTGATTTTTGTTTGTGCGGCATGTGTGTCTGACACATTGCTGTGGACGCCACTGTTTTGAATCTAACATCATCTTTGTCCTATTGATTGATTGTCTCTAAGCTGTAAAATGGATAGCCAGACGCATAGATAATGTAGACTAGAGACTAATTTACTGATAAGCCAAGATCTGTTGGTAAACTGTTGGATGCTTTTAACGTCCTGTACAAATATGTGACAAAATCTGACAAATTGAGTTACAAGTCACAGGCCGATTACTTCAAAAAACATTGAAAATATAATTTTTTTCTTTTTTGGTGATGGAAAGAATAGACATTCAAAATGATTAATTTTCATAGTCAAGACAAGAATGTAGAGTTACAAAAAAATAAATTTGTGAAAAAAGTGGGCAAATCCTACTTCAAATGTGATTTTCTCTGGTTATTATTGCTGTATCTTGAAAACAATTCATGATATGACTTTGACCAGGATATTACTGTGTCCTCTGTCCATTGACACCAAAATGTCAATTTTGAATATTGGATCACTGTGACTTATTTTGCCAGATCGGGTCACATTTGAAGAGACAATATAAAATCAGTATCTATCACATCACTATCGTCATTTCCCTTTATTCCTACCTACATGTATCTTTGGAACTCATTGGGAGTGTTTGGATGACCATTAGTTTTTGATATTCTAGGTTCTTTGCTTTGAACTATTGAGCCTAAATTACTGCTACAGCTTTTCAATGCAGTTCTCAGATCTGAGGCGTGATGTTAGTCCACCATGCACCACGCAGGCAGTTTAGTCCAGTATGGGAAAAGGCGCATTTTGATTTGACTCCGTCTTGATTTGACTCCATGACTGTGGACGTTGAGCGAGTCGTCCTGCTGAGGCACGGCCACTGGTCCCTT
>NC_085001.1:25157173-25162173 GCF_963854185.1 Sardina pilchardus
CATGAACATGTGCGCGCGCGCGCACACACACACACACACACCCCACTCACACACACACACACACACACACACACACACACACACACACATATATACACACACACACATACCCCCCCCCCCACACACACACACATATACACACACATGCACACATACACAGACACATAAACACACACATGCACACATACACAGACACATATACACACACATGCACACATACACACACACACACAAGGCTCCCGTCTTCTTTCTAATTTCAGGAAATAGAAAAAAAATGCTTTCATCTCTTTGTGAAAGGCAGTGGGTTTGTAGTCATGAGTTGGTTTGCGTTTGTCAGTCATCACTTTGATGGCTGTTCTCAATGGCTGTTTAAGCCAGAAAAATGTTTGTTCAAAGACTTGTCTCAGGTGTGTCTGTTTGTGTATGCATGCATATAAATATGTGTGTGTTCGTGTGTGTGTTGTATGTGTGATAGCTTGTGTGTGTACCTGTCAGCTGTCTAAAGAGACGCTCGCCGGCCTGGGCCACCAGTGCTTAATACTCAGCCATGATGATGTCTTCAATCTAATGAAGCGAATCGGCCGTGACACAATTTATGGCTCCCATCCCTTGGAGAGGGCCCCGCTGTGAGCTCTTTGATCAGCGACCGAGGAGCCCAATGTGACTGATCGACCCCCCCAACCCCCTCAACCCCCCCCCCCTCTCCGCGGTCCCATCAATGACTCCCAGCAGACATTAAAGCGTTAGTGTCCGGAGCTGGAAGGGCAGGAAGACTCACGTTTATGAGAGGCGAAGTGAGCCGACCAGAGGCCATCAATATCTGTCACGGGCGATTTTGGGGGACGAGGACGACGCGTCGCCGGTCGCTCCAGCCCAAAAAACCGGGACCGGGAGTTTACAGCAGCTAACCTTTAGGCGGTTTAGCGCTGTAATATTGATGGGCGTTTTGAATAATTAAACGTTCTCTGTGTGTCGGGGGGGGGGGGTTGAATGGAGATTGGAGTTCTGTGCTTGTCGCTGTTGGCAAAACTTGCGAGTTGTTCGCTCTCGATTTTTTTTCCCTGTCCCCTATCTCAGCGTCTGATCGGTGGCTGTCATTGCGAGGCGTGTGGCACGGACATCAGCTCAAGCTGTCCGCTGTTAGGGGTTTGACAGGCAGGCGTGCTTGTGCCGCCCGGTGCTCCAAGGTGTCCGAGGTGTGGTGGGTCGCGATAACGCCGGCGACAGCGGAGGCGTTTGCGCCTCGTCGGAGCCACGCTAAGAGCTCTGCGCAGCCATGCTGCTTTGCATGATGGGAGCTAAGCTGTATTGTGTGTGAGCGCAGCGCAGGGGAAGAGAAATAGGACTCTTGGTTAGGGATGTGTGTGTGTGATGAGGCAGGCTGTTGTACTGAAAAAGTACAATAAACACAGTATAAAGGAATGCATGAATGACTGATTGAATGTGTGTTTCAGTGTGGGAAAGAGCAAACAAACCGAGCCAGGGACAGTGTGTGTGTGTGTGTGTGTGTGTGTGTGTGTGTGTGTGTGTGTGTCTGTGCCTGTGTGTCTTTGCCTGTGTGTGTGTGTGTGTGTGTGTGTCTGTGTGTGTGTGTGTGTGTGTGTGTGTGTGTGTGTGTGTGTGTGTCTGTGTGTCTGTGTGTGTGTGTCTGTGTGTGTGTGTCTGTGTGTGTGTGTGTGTGTGTGTCTGTGTGTGTGTTTCTGTGTGTGTGTGTGTGTGTGTGTGTGTGTGTGCGTGATGGCTCACCCATGCAGCCCTGACACAGAGGCCGAGGACCCCGGCTGTGCGGCCCTAGAGCTGCATTGGACACACTTCACTGGAACTGGACTACGCGTCCCCTCCCCAAGCCAGAGAGCATAGCCACTAGTTTGTGTCACTCCTGGACTCAGTGTGTGTGTGTGTGTGTGTGTGTGTGTGTGTGTGTGTGTGTGTGTGTGTAACCCTGGCATCATTGGATTATGGCGATGGCTGTGACTGTTACATAAGAGCGGTTGTGTTGTCTAACACAGGGCTTAAGACATGGGCATGCATGATCGGCAGCCAAGGAACGTGCCGGAGTTTTGGGTGATCTGATCTCTTGCATTGGGCTGTATTGGTTTATCCAGCCTGTGGAGCCCCAGGGCTTGCGTGCTCAGTAGGGGTATGACCGTGCGCAGAAATCACGGATCAGTTTGTTCTGAAGTCAGAGCTCAGTTAATTTTCAGTACTGTAAGCTTGTAGGTACCGCTAACCGGAAATTCACTGACAATATTGCTCATGCGCAACGGAAATAGTATTTTGAAAAGATGTCAAAAGTTTTTTGACAATAGCTGACTACACTGACATATGGTCCGCCACTTAATATGTTTGTGTGGGAACTTGAATTTGAAACATGGTCCGCAAGCAAAAAAAGCCTACTGTTGGTTACTGTTAAAGTCTGTACTTGGTACATTGCGTACTGTACATTTACGGTACAAATACGTGTACCTCTACACCTCTAATGCTCAGTTTCTACTGAGAAGCTTCAGAGATGATCATTGTGATGGTGATAATGGTGGTGGTAGTGGTCTTTGCTTTAACATACACACTCAACAATCCAGGTTCTTCTAAGCTGCTCACCTCTCTCTTGATTTTCTCATTTTGCCGTGACCTCCCATGAAATTGCATTTCTGTCAGTTGCTGTGCGGCAGCGGGCTAAGACGCGCCATGACACATGACCCCTGTATAAAATTACAGCGCCTAAACACCGGCTTGGACATTGGACACACCGCAGCTGATTAAAGATACCACCACCAACCCTGAACAGGCATTTATAACGTGTGTATATGTGTGTGTGTGTGTGTGTGTGTGTGTGTCTATCCACCAGCCTTCTCTTGGTTAGCACGCATGTGTCACCTTGTGAGGACATGGGCCCCACGTACAGTACAGTATATCTCCAGCGTGTACATCTGGCGCTGGGTTGTGTAACCGTGGTTGGGAGGCACAGACGCCGCGAGCGCCGCATCTTGCTGCGTTCCAGACAGGAGCATTTTTTTGTCAGTGGACTTTATCACTTATTTTTTCATAGCCATGTCACGAGGCATTTGGTTGGATGTGTTTAAAAGATGAAGAGAGGATTACAACGCAAAGACAATCACCCCCCAGAGAACTATTGGATCATCTCTCCCCCCGTCTCTCTGTCTTTTTGCCTCCCAAACTCCCCATCCCTCTCTCTCTCTCTCTCTCACCGCCTCTCTTTTTATCCCTCTCTTTCTCTCTGTCTCCCTCTTTCGTTCTCTCCCCCTGTCTCTCCTACGTCACTATATTGTGTCCTCCATTTTTACTGCCCATCCTCCTGTCTTCTTGTCCTCTCTCTTCCCCCTGTCCTCTCCGTGCTCTGTCACACCCACGTGGCGTCTCAGCTGTAATTTAAACTCGATGGCCGTCGCAGCAGGCGGCCTGACGACACGTCGTGAGCCGCCTCACAATAATTAAAACGTCATTAAGGCTCGATAGGTGAGACTCCTGCGTTGGCTGTAATGGACAGCCAAAATTGCATTAATATCAACAATGACATCAATTACGGTGATTATGTTTGACTCGTCCACCCTATCCCCAGCCTCCTCTCCCTCTCCCATCCCTCTCTCTATCTCTATCAGTCTGCTCTCTCCCTCTCTCTCTTCATCTCCCTCCCTCTCTCACTCTCTTTCGCCATCCCCCTTTCTCTCGTTCTCTCTCATCTCCCTCCCTCTCTTTCTCTCTCCATCTTCCTCTCTCTCTCCCTCTTCCTCTCTCTCTCCTTCTCTCTCTCTCTCCATCTCTCTCTCTCCCTCTCTCTCTCTCACTCTCTCTCTCTCTCTCTCTCTCTCTCCCCGCGCTGCATTCTGATCATGCAGAAGTGTTAATTAGCCCCGACCAGATGGAGCAGGAGGTGGGAAGCGAGCGAAAGGCACTGACTCCGCCTGTCTTCGCACGAAACGATGGCCTCACTTCCCGAACGCAGCCCCAGCAGGGGCCAGGGATGGGCCGCACAGCTGGACGTTGCGTCATGCAACTGTACCGCGCATGGCCCCTGAAACGGAGACAATAGGGAGCCAGAGGATGCCATGTTAACGCATGGTGGCCATTAAGTTCACCAACACCCATTGGAGGGGGCTGCCTTCTAGAATAGCTTCTGCCAGTTCTGGCATATTAAAAGCGCGTGAGGTAATTATGCTGGGATGGATGTCTCCAAGGAGTGCACCGTTGGTTGAGGGGTCGCGTCTTCTCCTCAAGAGCGTGAAAGGTTCCGTAAACAAAGGGTTGTGCTCTATTCGTACAGTGTTGTCCTCTAAAAACAGAGGGCAGGGTGTACCTTATCGTACAAGACTGTTTTCTAAAAATAGGAGACCATATTACTGAGGTAAAACGGCATAGTGGGAGGCAAGCTGAAGCTGGCCGCTGTATTCATTATTTTGGCTTGCACAAATACACTCTCCATTTCTCTCTCTCTCTCTCTCTCCATCTCTCTTTCCATCACTCTTTCTCACACACACACACTCTCTCTCTCACACACACATACACACACACACCCACACACACACATTGCTGAATTGCAGTGCGGTGCCCAGTGATGTTTGGCTTTCTCAGCAGGTTGCCTGCCTCTCTATATCCATAATCAAGGACAAATATTTGACCTCGGCAGGCTGAGGGTGCCCTGCCCCATTTCCGCTGCACAGGAGGGCCTGGCTCTGGCCAGCTCTGATCTCTTCCTCCTCTCCCCTCCTCCTCCTCCTCCTCCCCCCCGCGTTGCCTCACTCGCGCCCCCGTTTTTTTTTTTTTACTGGCTTTGGCAAACCTTTAATGTCACAGCCGTCGTTAAAAAAAAAAAGACCTAAATGAGGCTCTCGTACTGTTCCATGGCCAAGTCTTTTTTTTTATCCTTCTTTTCAGCGATGGCGTGTAGTACACATCCTATCTATTGATGGTGCCATGCTGATGGGGAGGGTATAAAAAAGAAAGGACACGAGCTCGTGAATGCTACCTGCCCTCCTGGTGAACAG
>NC_085001.1:25164673-25214673 GCF_963854185.1 Sardina pilchardus
TGCCTTGTTTGCACTGTGAGTGTGTGTGTGTGTGTGTAATACAGTATGTTTGTGATTGTTTGCTCGTGAAAGTCTGTTTGATCCGAGATGAGATCTCCGCTGAGTTTGACTCGGCCTCCGCTGCAGATGCTTCCCTGAAATAGCTTAATCTCAGCCACCATCATGAGCAAGAGGGAGCGAGAACGAGCCAAAGAGAGAAGCTGACTGTGAAAAAGAGTGGAGCGATGCATAGTCAATTGAGTCAGAGATGGAGATGATGAAACCCAAGTGGTGGCGAGAGACCAGAACAGCAGTGGGGGAAGTGGGGGTGTGTGGGGGGGTGGGGGTGGGGGTGGGGGTGGGCTTGTGTCTTCTGGTTATGACTGGTGGGGTGACATCTCTCTCACTCTGATCTCTCTCTCTCTCTCTCTCTCTCTCTCTCTCTCTCTCGCTCTCTCTCTCTCTCTCCGTCAGTCTCTCTGGGGCTCTCACAGCTGAGCTGTTATCAGAGGCTGATCGCCTAACTGGAGCTCAACCCCCAGATCTGACCAGGACTCCCGCCCCCCCCAGTACCCCAGCTCTCCCCCCTGTCACTTCTCATTAGGGCTCTGCCTGTGCCCCTTGTGTTTATGCGCTGCACGCGGTAACTGCCACCTCACATACATTCCCTGCAGGGCGAGTCTCTGTGTGTGTGTGTGTGTGTGTGTGTGTGTCTCTCTCTCTCTCTTGCTCTCTTTTTCTCTCTCTTTTTTTCCCCTCTCTCTCTCTCTCTCTCTCAACCCCTTCCCCCACCCTCTGCCCTCTGTCTCTCTCACAAACCTCCATCTCCCTCTCACAGACCAGCATGTAATAACTTGTTTATCAAACCTCGGCTAGCAAGTTGAGTAAGTCCAGTATCTAGTGTAGTGCGTTGTATATGTTGCTCAATTACTTTGTAGTCGTGTGCCAGTAGTGATGTGACTGTGTGTGTAATATATAGTAACACACAAATAATAAAATGTTATAAACGTAAATATTTAAAATCCATAACTTTTGTTCTGGCATACAGTATGTACACACAGTTTGCCATTATTATGTCTATGGACAGTGAAGTGGGCCTTTGATGTTTCAGAGTGTAGCGCAATTTGTCCATCTTTCCGTCAAACATTAAACTGTGTACACATAACAGGTCTTTATGTGTATATATGTGCATGTAGGGGTTGATTATACATAAATTAACATTGTAAACATGTTTGGGATGGGATGGGATGGGATGGGATGGGATGGGGTGGGGGCGGGCGATGTTGAGTTGTTTGGACAGACCTTGGCTGACAGCAGTGGTCAGCTGTGCTGCTTTAGTGACCGCATGACTGGGCAGGCCTCCCAGGGGAGCCACTCGTTAGGGTCACCATCGATTAGCGAGACTCTGTGGCTTGACTAACGAGCCGGTGGACGCTTGGGGAACACAGTCAGTCGGCGCTGAGTGACCGCTCCCTCTGCTGCCATTCATCATGAGTCCCCCCTAGCGGCCCCTTCTGTCTGCAACCCCTGGGCCAGCGGACAGGGAGGAGGAGGAGGAGGAGGAGATGAGACAAGGGGATGAAGGTCTTGGAGAGACTTTGAAGAGTTGTATTTATTTATTTATTTATTTATTTATTATTTTATTGAGGAACACGAGAGTGGGCTCAGCTGCTTTTGATATCCAACATGATGGTTTTTTTTTTTCTTTATATCTCCCCAGCACTGAGTAGAGTCTGTCATCTTGTACAGACACAGACACTGATCACTTCGGTTGCGAGCGAGACAGGTTCTTGTTTTTCCTGAGTCAGGGACACGGGGACTATTTTGGGATTCTTGAAACGTTTGTTCCGTTTGCTAGTGTGATGAGTTTCAGCAAACAGCTCCCCACAAAGCAAAGCGAAAAAAACAAATACTTCAAACGCCTCACCCACACACCACACGACTGTTCAGCTACAGACATTCGACAACTGAAGGTGAATTTCGTGAAAAATGAGCTGCAACTTTTCAACGGACACCTGTCCAATCCACTCCAGTGTTACCCAAATACTAATACTATACTAACACAATTCATCATTCATCACCTATACCCACTTCACTAAAGAAATATCACTGATGTCTACAGCCATGTTAAAAAAATCAAAGATTTATTCGCTAATATACTGTATTGTCACTATAGCAACAAGGGTAAGTAACAAACGTTGCGGCCTTGTGACCTTCGTCTTCAGCCATGTTAGAAACATTACAATTGACATTTGTGTCTGACGCGCTATGAGAATGTCCACAAGGCTGGCTTAGGCTGTGAGCTAACACAGATGTTTTGTTATAGGGACCAGTACGCCTCAGATTTGTTGATTGGCAGCTGCTCCTTGGACAGCTTTTACTGGAACAGCGAGCGTCCGTCCCTCTACCTGTCCGACACACGCCGGTCACTGCCCTCATTTGCACACCTTTGGCAGGTATTTTCTGTTTGATTTTCTTTTGTTATTATTACTCTTTGGTTATGGCTTTTGATGTGTTGAACAATTAATTTCCTGGCTTTTTTGTTGATGTTTTGATTTCTGTGTTGAGTTAAAGTATTATACTTTGAAGTAAATATAATTTGTACACACACACACACACACACACACACACACACACACACACATACTGTACACACACAAGAACAGCATCTCAAGCACCACATCTTACAGTATATCCACTGAATATCAGAGTTTCAAGCGCTCTCAGATCTCATCTTTTGCTGTTTTAAAAGTTGCTTTCTTTGAAGCTACTAAATGTTTTGCCCACCAACAGTATACGCATCACAGACATGTTGCCATAATAGAAGGTTAACTACCTTTAAAAACATGTATTCAAGTTGTGAGATACGGTTGGACAGGGACAAAACACCAGTAAAGTTGAAGCATATTGCATGTTGGTATCAGACACGGGCCTAACCCAAGCACAGGGTCAGTGCATGTGAGTTGCTGACTACTCATTTTCCCTGTTTGTTACTGTTACACTGAGATGACTACTGTTATGTATGGACCACGTTCATAGTGCAGTTTTAGAGTAGCACTACAATTACGCTGAGATGATTACTGTTATGTATGGACCAAGTTCATAGTGCAGTTTTAGAGTGGCACTACTGTTACACTGAGATGACTACTGTTATGTATGGACCAAGTTCATAGTGCAGTTTTAGAGTAGCACTACTGTTACGCTGAGATGATTACTGTTATGTATGGACCAAGTTCATAGTGCAGTTTTAGAGTAGCACTACTGTTACACTGAGATGATTACTGTTATGTATGGACCAAGTTCATAGTGCAGTTTTAGAGTAGCACCAGTTATCAAAACCCTCTTGTGTTATCTTGGGATTCCATTCCATCTGTGTACTTCTGCAACAGTATCAAGCCTGTCTTCAAATAACATGGCCTCCATCCTTCAAGTACACTGTACATACTCGCTGTTATCATTCTTGTGTGTAATGAACTGCTTGAATTGAACAGATCCTTAGACTAGCAGGTGACGAGTCCAAGGTTGCATTTGGATCATGGGAGCTCATTAATCCTCCCACAGATTGAGGAACATGGCCAGAATTCACAGTGCACCTCTGTACTGTCTCAGGCCCCAATAAAAGTGATCTCTCTGTCTCTCTTTCTTTCTCTCTCTCTCTCTCTCTCTCTCTCTCTCTCTCTCTCTAAATAGGCTACGTTCACTTCTTCTGTGAGTTATGCAAGACTGCATTTGTTTATTGAACTGTAGTGTCATGGTAATTGTAAACAGCATAGTTATTTAATACTATGGACAGCATAACTAAGCTTGTAAAACCATTTCTCACGATTAATGAGTTCATAAATGTCACTATTATGAACAGACAATTGATGTATGATCTCATATTTACACTGTAGAAGTTCCTACTGTCAGCTGTTGTAAATAAGGTGACCTCAGCCGTTCAGTGTGAGCGTGCAGGCGGCGGCACTGCAGCACAGGACCACGTGCTCACTCACGCCCACACCCACGCCCAGTGCGATGCTTCCCCCCCACAGCGCTGGCTGGCGTGCGTGTGTGTGTGTGTGTGTGTGTGTGCGTGTGTGTGTGTGTGTGCGTGTGTGCGTGCGTGTGTGTGTGTGTGTGTGCGTGTGTGCGTGTGTGTGCGTGTGTGTGTGCGTGTGTGTGTGTGTGTGTGTGTGTGTGTGTGTGTGTGTGCGTGTGTGCGTTTGTGCGTGCGCGTGCGTGTGTGTGTGCGTGTGTGTGTGCGTGGGTGCGTGTGTGCGCGTGTGTGTGCACACGTCCATCTTTAATTCTGCTGCTGATGTGCTCTTCCTCGCCGCGCCCCGGCGTGGCATTTCCCTGTCCGAGGATCCATCGCCTCTGATTTATGCACGAGCCCAGAGGGAGCCTCTCCGAAGAGGAGACCGTAGGGGTGACCTTCATCCATCGATCTCCCTCCTCCTCCTCCTCTTCCTCCTCTTTTAATGTGCAGCTTCCTTGTTTTTTTGTCTCTTTTCTCGCCCCTCTTAACCCCTGTCACTGACGTGCCCAGAATCGCTCCTGGTGCTCAGGGACTGGACGTTTGTGTCGGAGGTGACGCCTCGTCGTCCTAATCACTTCGATTAGCGATGCGATACATGTATGGGAAGTGCGGAGTTAGTTACGTGTGCTGTTCTCCCCCGAGGAAATGGAAACGGTTCATGTCAAATTCCCTGACATTTTGCCACCCATTTAGTGTATAAGGTTAAAGAGAGAGTTTTTTCCTCCTTGTGAGTTGATGCATAACTTCATCTTTAAATCATCAGTGTGTCAAAGTGGAGTTTTCAGGAGTATGGAGGCGGAGGTGGACAGGGGCTATGAGGTGTGGGGCCCCTGTGATCCATGAATTCATGACTGGATTTATGCAGATGTCGATCCCAGAGCTCCTATTCCTGGCAGTGCCATATACGCTGTGGATGGAGAGGTGGACTTATTAGAGCAACATGCACATGGATCAGGTCAGGCAAAGGGGGAACGGGCAAATCATACAGTTGAAATGTATATGAGGGGCTACTTATGCAGATTAAAATGCAAAATTGAAAACCTCGTATGGAAATGCGAGCCATAGGTGATCCCTCTGGAATTAGATATGCCTAACCCTCCCTCTAGTGGTTCAAAGTAGTACTGCACGCAGGTGCAAGCATCCTGATGTGCCATGTCAGTCACACGCATCAAGGAAAAACTTTGGAGAAGTTTCTTGATGTTCCAGAAGCCCAGAAAAATGCTGACCGTGTCGGACGTCAAGTTAATAGTGTCACGCTGTGATGGAAATGGGGACGGAGGTGGACAGTGGCCCAAATAAGGAAATATATTTGAAAAGTGAACCGCCGTTTCCATCCTGGCCAAGTCGCTGTCTCAAGCACATCACTAATTTATAGCTCGCTGATGGCTGCGTAGTCTAGAGGGTGCAACCTCGCCCTGTCTCTGTTGATGCATATTTCAGCAGCAATAGACATTTTCATTTGAAGTTTTATCCCGGCCCATGGGAATATTTAGCCTGCTGCAAGCCATTATAAATAGACTGAAAAACAGGCCTGAGAGGCCATCAAAGCCTTATGATGAGAGAGCATCTAATTGAAGACTACATGCCATTGTTCTAATTGCAAGGTCGTGACGGTGGCATTGAAAATGCATCCACCGAACCGGAAGAATATAAGGCTATTGTTTCACATGGGAGTCATCTGTGGTTGCCGTTTGCAATACATTTGGTGCATGTATTTTCCCAGAGGTGTGTGTTTATCACATATTTACCATAATTCAGTCTCTTACTCACACACACACACACACTCACACTCACACACACACACACACATACACCCTCCAAATACATATTTACTTCCTTCGGTGGCCTCCGAGGCCTCGTTCTGTAGTCTGTCTTTGGTCTTTAGCCCCCGTGTGTGTCTGAGATGTGCAGATGTGTATGTGTGTATGCCCCTCTCACTCAGGGCTGTTTAGACGGAGGACGGGGAGGCGGGCGGGCGTGACGAGCGTCTACTTCCTCACCTCCTGGGATTGGCCCCTCCGGCCCTCCATCCACCCGCCCTCATTAGCATCCGCCAGACGTCTCATATCTGTAGAACCTTTGGGGGCCGGGGCAAAATGAAGCTGCGTCAAATTGCACCAAGCAAACATTTAATAGCCCACACAAGCGTGCGTCGAGAAAGATATCTTTTTTTAAATGACCTGCCTGGAGTGCCATGTCTTTTTTCGTGGGGTCCTGATTTGCATATTGGGTTAGAGGAGGTTGTCCTAATTTTGATAAAGCTTCATGTCTCTGCATCAAACACACTCACACCAACTGCACTCACATGGGACTTAGTCACGATTAGAAGTGAGTCATAATCACCTTAGATGTTTTAGCGTCCCTAGTGGCGCTTTCCCACTTTTGCATGAAGTCATCCTTAATCAGTTTAAAGTGGATCAGAATGTCTCTTTAGGTGAATCTATATGTTTAAAATGAAATGGCTAAATTGGTATCACTTAAATGGGAATGCTTGTTGTGATGACCATACTGCCTGAATATAGCAAGGCAGTGATTGGCTCATATTCACAGGAAACCTCTAGGTGTCTCAAAAACACAGGCTGATAACTGAAAATGAGCTGGTGAAGAGCAGCACGACGAAAAGGCCACAGATCTGTTAACCGCATTAGACCATAACCACTGCATTTCAGCTGTTGTGATAAGGAAGCCACAGCATGAAATGTAACCTCATGTCATGCTAGTAGGCTCTGTTTTACCCTTTCTCTCATACAGAACAAACAAACAAGCAAACTAGCAAAATACATACACACATAATGCACACGCACCCTACATGTGCAACGTGGATGAAACGCCTCTCAATAACTTGAGCAGGCCAGTAACTGGACTATGACTCAGAGAGAGAGAGAGAGAGAGAGAGAGAGAGAGAGAGAGAAAGAGAACATGGCACACACACACACACACACACACATGCATGGTCACTGTTGTCTTGGCCCAGCCCTTTTGGAGCACCACCCTTGCAACATTAATCGGACGGGATTGTGACCTCATGCGCAAAAGGAGGTTAGCATCTTACAAAAGAGCACTGTTGGTCTGCGCTTGTGGTCGAAACCCATAAAAGTGGACAGAGTGGGTTCTGTGATGTTGGTCTATGAAGTCATGCCCAGCACCACCCACAGAGAAAGGGGGAGAGAGAGAGAGTGACTTATTTTGAATTAGCTAGAGGTGCTGCCAGTTCACTCTGCTGTATTGTGAAATATGAAATCTGTCTGTAATGTTTTAAGTGTTGCCAAACATGAGATTGGGGACTGTATGCATGGATGCTCTTTTTTTTTCATTCACTGCATTATTTAGCCTTTTGCTATCTGAACAGCTGCTGTTGTCTGGAACAACGTGCATCTTGTTCACCCACACAAACAGTCCATTTTATTTCTTGTGGGTACTTGGTGGCAGCAGTTTGTTCCTATGTGTTCCTTTGTTTCTTCATCTGACCAAACTAAATCGGTTCCCATTGAATTGTAGAGGGCTGTCAAAAGTTGAACACACTCTGCAACATCACTTAATATTGATACTGGTGGTGTGGGGTGATGCGCAGTAGAATTAGTCTGAATCATCTAATTTTATGAATGATTGATTATAGAGAAGTATGATTAAATGTTTATGCTCGAAATCTTGTTTGATTGAGCCACTGATACTCGACTGAAATGTGTAATCTCTGCAAAGTTAGTAGTAACTTCTTAATTAGTTTTTCTGTCATATGGTTCTTAAAAGTGATGATGTCTACTTCATATTATATATAGTTGCCATGTACAACATCAGGAGGCGCAACAATGTATTTTCTGAAGAAATTACGGAGAACAGTTAAATCACTTTATCCAAACTGGAAGAGTCCATTCGTTTTGTAGGGGGTTTAGTCAAAGTTTATAGTGGATTTTAGATAAATACTCTGCCCTTAAACGGCCACTTTCGTCAAAACATGTAAAAAATGTATTTATATTTAACATTTTTACACATGAGAATAAATGCATATTTTAAGGGGGAAATCCACTTGTTTTGCAGACTTCATATCACGCCCTGTCCGACATTGGTATGTTCATAAAGTAGGTTGGCTTGCTTGAAAGTCGCTCACAGTAGAAAAAAAATGTTTCCCTTGGGCTGCCTCCGGTCTCATCTACTGCCGTATACCGAAGAATTTTGAGTCAGAAAGATTTCTTTAAGGAGCGCTGTCAACCGCCATGCTTGGATTCAGCCAGTGAATTCTAGATACGCCTATTCTTCACTAGAGACACTTCACCTGAAAGCACAGGATGCCAGTTAAGGGAGGAGGAAGATTGGCTTATCCAAGTAAAAACGAAAATGTTATAGTAAGTATAATTCTTCAAATAGTCTAGAATTGCCTATCTTTCATGTGCATCCACGGTCTCTTATGGGTGTTTTCACTGAAACGTGTAGCCTTCCTCTGATATGCGTAATAGTAGCGGTCGTCTCTCTCGCACCGCACCGAACTGTGGATGATTAACGTTACATTTAGAGGGAATGCGGAGTGAGGCATGGGACGACCAGTGGAATTTTGGGACATGTAGCCTAATTCACCTGTTGAGTGGAAAATATATTTGTTACAATTATCTGTCAGACACTGTCTTATGCAATAGGCTAACAGTACACTCGATGTTTTGCTTGTCTGGAATCGCGTTCGGCTTCTAGGCATTTTAGGCTGGAAATGAAGTAGTCTGAACAATTGCGACAAACTCCTATGCGGGGAACACAGTCCTCCCTGAACAGATTACAAAAGTGTTCAATCTGATGTGGCTACAATAGGCATTTTACTCTGACATTTTTTTCCTTCCAAACTTACACATAGATCTAGTGGCTTATGAAAGGAAAGGGGGGCAGGCTGCACTGTTAATATTTAAACCTTGTAATCAAACGCTACATAGCCCAGATGTAACTTTTATTTTGTTTTCATTAGATAGCCTGCTTAGTACACTTTGTTATGCAGGCTATAGCTTAGTGTTTTTGGCTGGACATTTGTGTGGTTATGAGGACTTATTAGGGTTTAGTTTAAGGTAATTTAAGTTGGAGCCACTGATGTTCGAAAGTTTACTTTGTCATATTTCACAGGGAATTTCAACAACGCTCTCCTTAGGTTTTGGGGTTGTCAGATTTGTATTGTATTTGGTAGAACCTTTGGAAACTCCACAGGCACCCCCAAAAGTGTGTGTGTACTGAACTCAGCCCTAGGGCTGTCATTTTGCTTAATATGACCTGTCTGGTTTGACTCAGCGTGGGGGCAGTTTAGAGACCCAGATTATTTAGAGGTGCATTGGAGCCGATGCAAAGCTTGGGTTAGGGGGGGTCAGATGGTCCCGTTGACCACTTTGGTCGCCTCAGCGGTCATTCGCAAATGTATCTATCCCTTTAAATACATCTTTATAGTACATGTGTAGCCACTTTACTTAGCTCTTTTAAATACCAGCTAGTTTATCCTCTTTATTCCCTGAATACAAAGTTGTAGATTAAATGCATTGGTCGAAGAGGGCGTGTAGGCTGAATGGTAGTCATATGATACTGATATGTGACCTAGAAGGAGAACATATTCTTTGCCTAATTTGATTTAATAATGACATCCTTGTATGCCTGTAAGTATAGTTTGTGTGTGTGTGTGTGTGTGTGTGTGTGTGTGTGTGTGTGTGTGGAAGGGTGGTGATTTGTGAACTTGTTGCAACAGTGACTGGGTTCAGCATGGACTAGGCCTACCGCTGTGCCCCCCCTGCGTATGCCCGAGCAGGGACGGTGGCGTTGCGTGTGGGTAGCCAGAAGGTTTGGGGGTAGGGTTTGTCTGGCTGACCAAGGGCTGCACACCCAGAGGCAGTCATAATCTCTCTGTGGCCCCAGAATGGCTTTGCTTTCCCGCCTTAACTATGAGTTCTGGACATAATCCGGCCACTCTTATGACTGCGGAGGCTTAACTCTGTTTCTTCTATGATTTCTTTGTTTCTGTGTGTGTGGTGGTGGTGGCCAAACAGTTGGCAACCTCAACCAGCACAATAAGCAGACCAGTGTCCATCCTCTTAGTAGATGGATTGCCTTTTGCCAAAATGTTTTGGGGCACAGGGTGTTACAAGAGGATATCAGGCTGATAATACTGATTAGCAGCAATCATCTGCCCTAGCATCACGATAATCATTTTGCATCTCTATATATCCTCTTTTGTTGCTGCCTGTCTTGGTATGCTGGTAGACAGATGACCCAATGGCACTGCGATTATTATATTTAGCACTCCCTGTAACAGCTGTGTTAATACTGTCAGGACAGAATAAAGACTCACTTTACATCGCCTCAGATGGATTATGCACTTCCAGTTATGACAATAGAGAGTCATGCTACTTCCCTTTACACATTCCTCTTTGAAGCCTCATATTAGTTCCTCTCTAATGGATTGAGTCAGTTGTCACTTTACGTGCCACTGAATCTGAAAGGGCCGGTGTGTGTGTGTCTCTGTGTGTGTGTGTGTGTGTGTGTGTGTGTGTGTGTGTGTGTGTGTGTGTGTGTGTGTGTGTGTGTGTGTGTGTGTGTGTGTGTGTGTGTGTGTGTGTGTGTGTGTGTGTGTGTGTGTGTGTGTGTGTGTGTGTGTGTGTGTGTGTGTGTGTGTGTGTGTGTGTGTGTGTGTGTGTTTATAGCGGAAGCTGTCCTTGGCCCCCATGCATTGCTGCTTGTCACCTCCTCCCTCTTAACAGAAGCAACAGTTGTTATTGTCCTGTTACATTGTAATTATGTACTTTCTTCCCAGGATTGTGACAGCCATCACAAAATGTTTTGTTGTCTTAAACTTACAATTATGTGATTGTAATGTCAGCTTGGAAACTTTTTAACAGACTGTGTCTCATTTTCATGAACTTAAGTTAAATCCCAGTATTAAGATGTTTTTATTATGTTTTTATTTAATATGGCTTCTTCAATACAGCCCCCAACATGTGTTTTCAAACCGAAACAATGTTATATGGAGATAAAAGTACCTGTAATCCTGATACTTCATTTGAAGTTTGAACAGAACTTTTTTTCCTAACTTCCCATATTAGACCTCTCTTCCTGCACTGAGGACTAGGGCTCTTCACTACTATAATTCCATGTAATTGTCGTTTTTTTTGTCCAGTATCCTGTCAGTGAGACCTTTGTCTATTTTTGTATCCTAACTTTCATGCCAGGGGACACTTGCTTCCTGAGCATGGCTCTGCTCTCTTCAGAGCACCAGACACCAGATAATTTAGTTTACTCGTACGACAGAGCACAAACTTTGCCGGGAAGAGTTTGTTTTTTTATTAAAGGGAATTGGTAATTACTGTTGGTTTTTGCATGCTTTTTATCTCTCTTTTTTACATGGACATGTTTTCGTGGTTTAAACAACAAAAAAAAAATCTCGGTGGTAAAAATAGGTTGAAAGAAGGCCTAACTGTAAACAGCACAGATTTGCCTACATGTCAGTTCCAACGGCATGACGACGAAGGTTGTTTTTTCCTTCCTGGGTTATGAGTAATAAGAAAAAAAAGTCTTATCTGGCAAACTTCAGGATGGGGAACGTTTACAGATAACTTCCTTTGCTGCTGTGCTTGCTTTCGAGCCCACACCCACTCTTGAGTTCTGGGACTGTATGGAGGTCAGTGGATAAAAGAACAGCATATCATATCTGAGGAACCCCGCGTCCAGGTTATAATGTCTTTACATCGCTGCTTTTAAAAGACTGTTCTCATGAGCGCAGTCAAGTGTTCACATAAACTTGTAACGAGGCTATCTTAACAAGAATTTGAATCATGCTGTTTTGCTGTTTCTTGTGGGTAGCATCATGCAATTGTGATATGGATATTTTAAGCATCTGGCAGTTCAGGGAGAAAACATTAATTAGTTTCGGGCTATTGGTCTCAAATATTGGTGCGATGCTTCGTAATTGTGTTTCATTAAATTGGTGTTATTTTGAAAATGGAGGGCAAATATTATTTATGCTGTCTAAATTGCACAGCAGAAAGGGGGAAAAAAAAGTTTCATCAAAGTGAAGCCTTTGTATAAGTTCTAATTTCCCTCGGGAATCAATTTCATTATCAGTGGATTTTAATCTCATAACAAATTATGGCAGTAGCATGCCGCTTAACCCAAACCCAAAGGCTTACCGTTTCTTTGAGTACTGGTGTGCCAATTAGGCAAGGAGAACAACACATACTTTAACTCTTTGCTTGTTAATGTTTCTTGGGGGTTTTTTTCTGTCACTGGAAGGTCAAGGGATCACCCAGTTACACATTGTATTTACTCATGCAAAATCAGTGAGGAGTTTCCTGTGAAGGTCTGTCTGAACAATAGACGGATCCCAAACAGTCGATGCCCCAGCTGATAGACCACTCGGGGAGTGGTTAGTGGTTAAAGTGGACATTTGGAGATTTCAGTTCCTCGCTCTGATCAAAGCGAACGTCTCCCGTACTAGGAGAGCATTTTGAGCCTCGGCTAGATGGAATTTCTTGATCGTGCTGGTGCAAGTTTCCCTGCAGCTGGAGCAGGGGATAGAGGCAAAGATAAATATGTTAACAATGTCCGGAAAATGGGCTCCTGAAAAACGTCAGTGGATCCAGTATGACGGGAGTAGGCGTTTGTGAGTCATTATTTTTAGATTGGCCAAAACATCTTGCTCTATTTCTCTCCTTCTGTCTTATCTTCATCCCTCTCTCTCCCTCTCCCTCTGACCCTCTCTCTCTCTCTCTCCGTTTATGTACCCTTCTGACCACTTGGCATGCCAGCAGATCTCTCCTCTCTCACACATGTACACACTCAGTCAAAGTTTGGGACCCTATAAAACCCACAATGCTGATGGAATGCCAGGCATTTGAATAAGGCGAGCTGCTTGCCAATTAGTCTCTGTCTGTGTGCCATCACGTCAGAGCTTTGAATGAGTGTGGCGACAGAGTGACCCAGGCCAGGCGGGTGAGTTCTGGGGGAGTTTGACGGGAGGGGTGGGGGAATGAAAGAATTGTTTATGCCCCAGCATACCCCGAGACAGCACCAGTCAAAGGCACGCATTGTTTACTCATACAAAACCAAACTAAAAAAAAACACACAAACAAGACAGTGGGTCTCGACAATGCAGCCATGGCATTGAGTGGTCTAGGTGGGAGTGGCTCTAGAGAGGGCTTTAAGTGCCAGTGTGTGTGTTTTTGTGTGTGTGTGTATGTGTGTGTCTGTGTCTGTGTGTATGTGTGTATATGTGTGTGAAAGAGGGAGAGAGAGAGAGCAGACAGTATAATGCATCCTATTAATAACCCTCTCCTCAGAAAGTACAGGCGTGAACTTGCCGATGCGCAAAAATAGCAACTTGCAAACGAGCAACTTATTTTCCTTGTTTGACTCCTGAAGAAGAAGAAGAAGAAGAAGAAGAAACATATTCTGTGATGTATTTACCTTTGAAGTTCAGAAGGCTGATGGCCCAGGCCCACAGTGGGAAAGTGACTGTTTAAATAGAGATGCTAGATTATGGACTAATGAGCCTGGGAATTAGGCCCTAGGAAGAGGACCAGGAAAGACATGAGAGGGTGGATGGCATCCTTGTCTGATGCACCAGAGGCCTTTCCTCCTGCCCCTTGAAGTATCCTCTGGTCGTGGGTGATGGCTGCCACAGATAGCTTGCTACTGTGTGTCATCTCTTCCACATCCTGTGGCTTGAAGTAAGCATAGGGAATTTGGAAATGCACTTAAACACAAGGACAGCTTCATGCCAAGGACTGTGCATAGAGATGCGTAAAATACGAGCTTGATTTGAGAACTCTTTGTTTTTGTTTTTCTCCCTGGCCAATTGAGTCTGCATTCTCACAGGAGGCTCAAATTGTGCACAAATTGAGCTCCTTCTGTGTTTTGATCCGTTCCTGTTATTTATTAATTCGCCCAAATCTCCCAGGGTCACTTTTCAACTCTTTGAAGACGGTCTGTTTTGGATGAGCGCGTCCCACCGTGCAGCGACTTGCATTTAACCATGTTCAATATTCAGTAAGCGTGCATATTTTTGGGAGGTCGGGTGAAAGTGGCTTCCTGTTGTGGAGGTATTACGCTCTCTGTTAGAGGTAGGGAGACAGAGAGAGAGTGAGAGAGGGAGAGAGGGGCAGGCTCCGGTGTCCTGCATATTACCTTTCAGCCCTCAGGTGGGAAGAGGCCTGATTGGCCGGCCGAAGGCCACAGAGCACTGTGGGATGGCCTCCTCCCCCTGCGGCTACTGTATTGTATCACAATGCAAAGCATTGTGGGAAAAATGCAGGTGTAGATGTAATCTCCAGCACCAGTCAGTCTATTTAGGTTTCACCTGCTCTCCCTCGCTCTCTCTCTCTCTCTCTCTCTCTCTCTATCTCTTACTCTTTTTTGTCTGCCGTGCTTTTGATCGAACACACTATACCAGAGCGAGATCGCTTTCATCTCCGTTTTCGCCCGGCAAGAATGCTGATCTGGAGAGAAATGCCGCGGCCTGGTGCACGTTGACCGAGCGCTTGTTTACATGTGGCCTGTGCAAACAGCTGAACCCAGCACGGGAGGCTCAGCCTCGGCATGGCCGTCCGCTTCCACAGACAGGTAAGCCCCCCCCCCAGTGTGGGTCAGTGCTCACCAGCAAGAGTGATAAGGAGAGATCAATAGCAGAGGATTCCCACTGTAGCTCTTAGCACTCTTGTCTGTTATAATCACAGGGTGGCGTGCTGTCAGGGAATGACATGTCTGTCCTCTTTTGGCTTTTGACCGGGGGGAGAAAAGCAGCGCCTCACCTGTGGGAGTCTGAAGCACTGGTAGTTGGCCTGCCATGAGTAGAGCGTTTGACCTTGACTTAGTCCCGTGAAGACCTGTGGGTGAAGTTAGGTAAATAGACCATTTTTTCACCACCTTGTGACATTTTTTTTCACAAGGTGGTGAATGTTTTGTGTATGTGTGTTTCAGCACACAGTGAGTCCATTCCTACCTCGGCACTAGAGACACGTCAAAAGGCGAGAGCGTGAGCTGAAGGAGGGCACATCGGGGGCATCTTGTTTAGTTTTCTCCGAGAGACGTCACTGCGGATGGGTCGAGTATACCCTCTGACCTCATTATCCGTGAGAAAAAGAAGCAGAAGAAACAAAAAGGGTAAACAGTGAGTGCTCATGCATGGAGCAGGCAAAACTTCCCCCCCTGTGCTGCACTGCACTGCCCAGCCGCTGGAATGCTGTTCTTTTTTTACCGCCGGTCTGCGTGCGTGCATGCGTGCGTTCTGTCTCTTTAAATGGGGCAGTGGGAGCTTTGATCAGATTCCTAGAAGGATGTTGATGCCTTGAGGAATGTTCTGGGGCATAGGACAGAGAAGATAAAAGCAGTGATATTCTGAATGTTGTTTAGAGTGATGAAAAGGCCGTACTTTTGTTGTTGAGCGCAAGTGTGCTTTTTCAACAGTGTGTGTATGTGTCATGACTTAAGTGTGTGATCATATTTTTGTTTCATATATGACACATCTCACAACTCACAAGCGCGTGTGCGTGCACATTGCAGACACAGACACACACAGACACACAGACACACACACACAGACACACATACACTTATCTCCCTCCCCTCTAAAGAAAAGAAAACGTCAACACTGTTTTGAATGACTTGATAAGTGGAGTGCTTTTTTTAGGGGATCGCGAAAGCAGGTTAGCTATTAATACTTTCAGTGTTCACACCCATATATTAAATATTCAGAGCTTTTTTTCTCAGAAAGACAGACTGTGGACTTTTCATTGATTTTTATTCTTATCTTTAGGCCTTGTTAGCCATTGTTTTTAGTGGCTTTTGTCTAGAAGTGAAAGCATGACCTATTTCTCAGAACACTGAGGACGACTTGCACCGTGTGAGCAACCAATGATGTTACTGTCTGTGGCCATGCCCTCAGTGTGAGGCATGTTCACATGATGGGCTCCCACATGCGTCAGTGTGAAGAATGTGCCTATCGCCTGTTTCATGGGAAAGAGCCTCTACATTCATGTGTCTGTGTGTGTGTGTCTGTGTGTCTGTGTGTGTCTGTGTGTGTGTGTGTCTCTCTCTGTGTGTGTGTGTGTGTGTGTTTTTCTTCCTAATCTCTATTCTCCACTGGCCCCTTTAAACTCCCATTCACACGAATGATGGTGTGAAAAATGCTAATGGCAGTGACGCGCTCACAATGCGCGATGCCTCACTTCAATGGCATTGTGTGTCCCCTAGTGGGTGTCCCCTAATGTCTCGTCTAATGTAAAGAGAAAGAGAGAGAGCACAGAGGGAGCTCTGTGTGTGTTAGCAAGTGTGGAAAGAGGGTTCACGAGCAAGGCCAGCCAGCTCACTGTGTATGCTATAAGCATGGGGTGGGAGAGGTGGTGGTGGTGGTGTGTGTGTGTGTGTGTGTGTGTGTGTGTGTGGGCAGACCAGCAGGGCATGGGTTTGGCATATCGATAGGTCAGGGTCAGGAGGGAACTCCCATCCCGTGTAGATCACGGCTGGTCGCACGTACGCAATTTGATCGGGCCGGCCGAAACCCCAGCCCCCGACTGCAAGCCCCAACTGCTCCGGAATGCCCTAAAAATAACGCCACGCCCTACAGCCCACATCCCACGCTGGGCTCTTCTTTCACTATCTTCATCATGTATCCCGACTGAAACGCGCACTACTCATTGATACCCCAACACAACATGCAAGATGAATGCAGGACACTTAACACCTACATATCCGTATTCTGTTCAAAACCCTCTGCTTAAATTCCTATTTTTATCCTCATATGCTCCCGGTAATGGTTTACAGACGACGTGATGAGGTGTTGATGAAGAGTGACAAAATGGCCACTTCCTCCTCCACTTTCTTCCCTCAGTAAATTCGCTTCTTTGGCAGCCCGGCGCACACGTCTTGTTCCGAGCCCTCGGCGTGCTGTTCACACCTATGACAGGTGCGGCCGGTTGATAATGGCTGCCTGGCCAGCTGCGGCGGAGCTTGTTTGGCCGCAGAGTGACGCCTGCCCCGCCTGCGTCTCCGAGGTGTCCGGGATGTCACTGTGGAGCCTGTTACATTCTCCTGCCTGCCTGACAGAGTTGGCACACTCCGCTCTCGGGATGGAGTGATGGGAGGGTGTGTTTGTGTGTGTCTGTGTCTGTGTGTGTGTGTGTGTGTGTGTGTGTGTAATATATGTTGATGAAATATCGACTGTGACAGCAAGAAGTCCAGCAGTAATTCTCCGAGGGCTGGAGACTCATGAGACGGACGTGGCGCCGCGGTCAGTCTCCCCATGCCGCCCACGCCCCACTCCCAAAATCATCCCCCCCATCCCTTCCCAATACCTTCCCCATCCCTTCCCCATCCCTTCCCCATCCCTTCCCCTCCCCTTCTTTGATGTGAGGCCTCATCTCTCCCCTCACTGTAGAATGAAAACAACAGGACATTCTCAGCATTTTTGTGATGTTTACCATATTGCAACAGAGTATATTTGACTATATATTTCTTGCAATACCAAGTTGTGTTATTAAATATAATGAAAATATGTTACTGGGGCGGTGGAATTTGTAATATCCAGAATTGTCATTTGCAAAACCACATGGTCCAAAGGGAATGTTTAACCACCCCGTACAGTTGGTCCCTCTCACAGATGAGGACTAGATTGTCTCTAGAAGTGCTCTCTCTAGAAGTGTAAGTCTGTTCTTTCCTGTCCCCCATTTCCCGTTCTCTCTCTGTCCTCTTCCTGGAACGGTCTCAGGCAGATGGGCCCTCTCTTTTGGCTGGGATCTGCTCAAGGGCTCTTCCTGTTTGTTTTTCTTGCACGACATGTGCTAGCTCTGGGTGACAAGGCCTTGGAGTCCTGTGCCTTGATATAAGTATACTTATAAGTACAGTACTTATAAGTACAGTATACTTAATGGAATAAAATATATATGGAAAAAGAACTGAATGAAATACCACTGGAAAAGTAAATCATTAATGCTTTTAATAGAGCCAGCGCCGAAAATCGTCAGCGAAGAGAAGCACGGAGTGTGTGAGTGTGACCCCGCTTCCTGTCAGCGTGAGTGCCGCACGCCCCCACAGTCCGCCTGGACAAACTACCGAGGTCACCTAGGGCCACTCGAGGTTAATTATGTGTGGCTAAGTCCCCGGAGACGCTTGAGATGGGTCCCGAGAGAGAGAGCAATTTCCTGTGAAACGGGCCTCAAGGTTCCTCTCGGAGAGCCTGACGGCATGCTCTTCTGTCCGACGGAGACGCGTGCTATTTCAGCAGACGCAGCGTGTAATTATCGGCTGTTGTGGCCGCACTATTTCCAGATTCTGTGTAGGAGTGTCTGTATTGCGTTTCAACATTTAGTGCCAGAAACCTGTCTGTGCTATCATTTACTGTACATGAGATCACTTGACGGCTAGTCCGACATTCTTGCTCAGTAACGTGCCATCTCTTTGATAATGATACACTGGTAGCAACGGCAGTAGTAGAAGTATTATTAGTTATGGAGCAGCTGGAAGAGAATGCGGTTTGTGGTAGTCGAGCTCTGTTTGCAAGGCCCTGTTTGGCAGGGGGGTGTTCTGTGTGCCACGGCTAGCGGCAACTGTGTGTGTGTTCAGTCGTCAGTGCACTGTGGTGGCATTGCACAAAGTGCGCCAGTAATCTGAATCGATAGGCAAGCGTTTATCCAGTGACACATCTCGCATCCACCCCCACCCCCACCTCCCCCCTTTCGACATTTGCTCAGCAGATCAGTCCCGTCGCCCTGACGGCCCCCGAATGCCGGAAACCGTCTCATCCTCCTCCTCCTCTTGCTTCTCACTCGAGACGAGCACTTGCTACCTGTCAGGCCCAGTGTGACAGCTCCGCCTTCTCTGGCTGCGAGTCGCTCGCTCCGTCAGCAGCAGTGGTGGAGGCAGGGGAGAGTTAAAGGCCATCACTCAGGAGTCGCGCTGCCTTAACCTCGGACACCGTGACAAGCCCAGATCTCATCACGGCAGCCCACGACACGAGCCCTTATGATGGACATTTGTAGAGCTGTGTCACTTGCTGTTAAAACTTGTGGGAGTATGTAGATGCAGAGGACAAATATGAGGGGGGGGAAAACTGCCTTTATTTTCAGAGGCACAGAAGAGCTGGAGGTCTTACCTTCTTTTAGGGGAAAACAAAATCAGGAAATTCAATCAGAACACTGCCAGTAATTTATCAAGCTACTTATTTCTGCGTATTATTCCCCACAAGTATATTTGGCGCAAATGAGAGTCAGTGGCTCTCATGTGTTTACACCAAGTGCCAGGCAAGGCTTGGCCATGGTTGACTCATACTGCCACTGTGAGTCAGTGCTTGTTCTTGGTACACACAACACACACAGTTGCCCAGAGCACCGACGCCCTGAGCAGTAATGGAGGGGAGATTCATTTCCCAGAATTCCCTGCTGGCGGGGGGTGAACATCACAGCGCCTGCCGATGGCACGGTGCCAGGCGGGACCTTCACTGTTTAGGAATTTTGACAGCCCGTTTATTCCTTCGTCCATTTGCAGCCCATTTGGACATTTTTGTTTGGCAGAATTTGTTTTTGAATGTTTATGCTTCCTCGTTTTAATTAGTAGGTTAGGCCTAATCAGCTTTGCATGCTGGGAAAAATGTGTGGGTGTGAAGGGGATCGGATGTACCGCTTCTCTCATGTTTATTTCTCTCAGTAATTACCTCAATTAAGTAAGGCGCAATGCAGCCGGAGTCCATCATTCTAAAAAGAGGAATGAACAACCAAAAAGGTGTGACATTTCTGAACATATATGTAGTTCACAGTTAGAATTATTACAGCATATATTTCAGATTTTTTTTTTAGTCTAAAAAGTTTGAGCTAGGTGGGGAGACAGACAGGACGAGTACATTTATTATTGGAACAAGGTGGAACTTTTTTTGTCAGAGCTTTTGGGAAGGTCAGTGCGTAAACTCCGGTGACCTCTAACCAGATCCCAGAGATTAAGAGTTCCAGCGGGCAAGGAGGCAGATGTCTGTTTTATAACAACTCATCTCACTTTTCCCCAGTGCTACCAAAGTCATGATTATGTCACTGATTGGATTATTTGTCAGAAATTATCACAGCACTCTTTTTTTTTTTCTTTTTTTTTTGCTTCAGAGAGCTCAGACTTTAATCCAGAGTGCACTCAGAAAAGCACCAACAGTCTCATGGATCTTTTCTCTCATTATGTTACCTTGGATGGTGGTTTCACACATTTGTGTGTGTGTGTGTGTGTGTGTGTGTGTGTGTGTGTGTGTGTGAGTGTGTGTTTTAGTCAGCCAGATATACATGTTGAAATCCCACAGGAAAGTGTTGCTTGTGATGATGATGAACTCCCACTTCCCCCCTCACGGGGCATGGCTGTGCATCAGCCAAACGCAATGAGAAGGAGTTATTTCCTCATGATCTCTTATCAGTGCTGTTTGATTGCACAGAATCTGCGGTAATTGTGGGATGGAATTTGAACTATACCCTATGAGTCTCGGCGCAGCTAGACATCTGAAAAGAGGATATCGACTCTGTTCGCTACCTCGCGGCAAACATTTTAGGTGATGAATCACATCATGAAACTAATGAATTGAATGCGGTGACAAACTTCCCACCGCGAGTGTCGCTCCTGTCTCATAAAGCAATGTCATTGTGGAAAAAAAAAAATCCCCCTCCAATTCAGTATGGTGGGGGCGGAAGCTCTGTTAATGACAGTGGTAGGAACCAACGCCCTTAAGCAAGCTGTAATAGCTGCACCTGTTGTAGGCCCTCAGCTGTTCACGCTTCCCTGAGTGCACAATGGATCAGTGCGGTCGGCTGCGTGGGTTCACTGAGGTGAATTTGCCGGGTCCGAGTCACATTCCTGCGCAACATTTTCTTTTTTTTGTTTTTGTTATTGTGGAGAAGACACCCCCCCCCCCCCCCAAAAAAAAAAAAGATACAGAAAAGGTATGTATAAATAGCCCTTCTTAAGAGTGTGTCCCTTTTTTTCAACCCTTTTACCAACTCTTTTCTTCTGACAGATGTTTTATTCATAAGGACATGGGCGAATCCATTGAATTTTTTAAACGTGAGGAGGACAGAAGGAAGAGGAACAGCAGCTTGTGACTTGGTCCTCATGCCCACCTGGCACTTTATCTTTGGTGCTTCTGTCATGCGGGCGTGCAGCCTATTTAGGCTTCAAACTAAAGAGACTGTGGCCTAGCGGAAAAGGCTGTGAATGACTCAACAATGATTTGGATTAAAGAGTGTACACGTTAAAAACGGTGATGACATGACATATCTGCATCACTCTCTGTTTAGAAGTAGCCCGCTACTGTAGGTCTAAAGGCATTACGACTCAAGGTCTTGTTCGTTCGCACACCATTGTGTAAATCTTTTTTTTTTCCACACACCCTCCCCTCCACTATCCCTGTCTCCCTCCCTATATTTTTAGTGGTTAAACCATCCGTCGCAGTCGAGTTCCTTCAGGTACTGACAGTTAAAACAAATGGCCGTCAAGGGCGCCGGCGCATTCATCACACGCCGATTCCTTCTGCCAGGCTGAACAAAGCTATCAAGAGTGTCCCTGGCCGCTCTCCAGCAGAATGCAGCTCTCTCTCTCTCTCTCTCTCTCTCTCTCCGCTCGCTGGCTCTCTCAGCTCATCTCGTCGCTCTGCTCTGCTCTGCTCTGCTCGCTCGCTCGTTTTTGAAGGCCTGCGTTTAGCAGCCGAGCACCAGCGTACCGTGACTGACCACAGTGACATAGTGGGCCTGCAGTCGTGGTGGGAGCTCTTCCCCCCACAGGCAGCCTGGCAGGCAGTGTAATTGTGGCTGAGTGATGAGTTCCTCTTCTCACGAGGGCTCATGAAAGAATAATCTCGACTCGCCACTTGACGACGTCACGCCTTTTTCGTTCGCCGTTTGGTGATGAGTATGCAGCGGGGGGCTCCCGACTCCACTGAGCTGAAGAGGAAGAACAACAAGCAAGGGCAATAGGTACAAGCCAGGGCTTCAGTCTGTCTGTGTGCGGTGCTCTCGAGTCCTTCAAGTGTGAAGTTTTTTGGATGCGTGTGTGTTGTGGGGTAGTTGCGTAATGCACAAAGGAATATTTCCTTGAGTGTGAAATTAGGCAAAGATGATGCGCGAGGGCAGCAGCAGACATGGCGTGGGGTTTCATAAGGGTTTGTGGGAAAGAGCTGTGGGGTGCTGCTAAATATAGCACGGAGTGACACTTCAGTGTTTGTGGGTTATGCTTCATTCACCCTGAATGTTTGCGTGTGTGTGTGTGTGTGTTTGTGTGTGTGTGTGTGTGTGTGTGTGTGTGGGAAAGGAGAGGAAATGTGAGTGGGAGAAAATTGTGTTGTTAAAGTATATGTAACCCATGATGATGATGAGAATCTAGTCTGACTGTGCAGAGGGAGGGCCTGTCTCCAACTGTGAGCCTCCTGTGGAGAGGTAGATAGAGAAAGCTTTACCACACACACACACACACACACACACAGGCACACACACACACACACACACGCGCGCTCGCACACACACACACACACACACACACACACACATACACAGCCCTTATTAAAACAGTTTTACCGAGGAGGAAGAGCAGATTGCAGGAGCAGTTAGTCTCTCATATGCACGTAATTGGAAGCCAAGGTCAGATTTATTGTTGACCTTTGTCAAGTCATTGGAAACTAAGCAGCGCAGGCGTTTTACATCCTCATCATTATTTCAAGAGAAAAATAGCCCTCCCCCGTGTTCTTCCCCACATGGTTCATCCCTCCAGGTACAACCGCACGCGTCCTCCACCTCCAGTTGCTACACAACATGCTGCGGTGGAGGGGGGGGTGATTGGTTGAGGCTTGGAGCCCATTGCATGCAGACTACATCACCCATCAAAGACAAAAAAAAAAAAAAAAACTTTTCAGGAGCTGCCCATCAGACACCACAGCATCACCCGAGGATACACTCATAGTTTCAGACACAGCAGCTACGCATCAGACTGTCGTGATGAGCCATACCTCATCCCTGCTACCCATATTAGCTCAGAATGCTCACACAGCTCTAATTGTCCCCTGTCTGTAGAGTGTGTAAGTGTGTGTGTGTGTGTGTGTGTGAATGTGTGTGTAAGTGTGTGTGTGTGTGTGTGTCTTTGGCCTCCTGCTCGTAGCAAAGCACTGTAGCAGAAGGCGATTGGGTGAGAAGAAGCCTAGGGCCGGCCTGCAGCGCGCGGAGTAGCACATCGTCGAATGTCCCTCTATGGTCCGCAGTAGGCCTGTCACATATTCACTTAATGGGCAAGTGGAGTGATTGTGAGGGCTGTCTGCCAGGTCGTCTGCAAGAGGAGCCGGGGGCGGTGGGGGGGGAGGAGCCGAATCAGGGTCCTGTGCCCGGGCACGGTCTGCCTTCCCTCCTGACTCAGTCGGCTTGATGGGAACGTAATCCGTGGGTAATCTTCTCCTCATCTCCCTCATAGTGACCCAAACAGATGTCTTTGCAGCCTCAAAAAAGGTGTCCTCTTTGGCTTGCAAGATGTCCTATTTATTTTTGGAAGTGTGTGTGTGTGTGTGTGTGTGTGTGTGTGTGTGTGTTTGTGTGTGTGTGTGTGTGTGTGTGTGTGTGTGTGTGTGTGTGTGTGTGTGTGTGTGTGTGTGTGTGTGTGTGTGTGTGTGTGTGTGTGTGTGTGTGTGTGTGTGTGTGTGTGTGTGTGTGTGTGTGTGTGTGTGTGTGGGTGGGTGTGTGGTGGGTGGGTGGGTGGGTGTATTTAGGGTGTTAGGATGGTAAATGCTGGCTTGTTGCACCATGCAGATTATATGTAAGATATTGTATTCACAAGATATCGGTTTTACATTAACATTTGCTTTACATTGATTCTTATGTCTGGTTCTTCACCTCAGCGTTCTGACCTCAGTATTGTGTGGTTGGCACCATACTAGACCCATTGGGTGTCGGTGCCAGTGTTTGTGAGGCGTGAACCAGCAGCTGTCACGACACGCAAACTTGCAGCCATAATTAACCGGATGCCATACAACAGGGTAGATCAGATCTCCGTTCGCGTTGATCTATTCCCGATTAATTCCCACTCATGTTGATCCCCGAGGCTTGTTTAGATTTGAGCTCAGCTGGATTGGCAAAAGTCTATGTCAGCCAGTCGTCTGTCCACCGTACCAGTGTAGCAGTGGTTTGTTTTCCGAGGCGCTGGCAATGGACAGTGCCGTTCCCTTTAAAGATAAGATGATGATGGAGAGAGATGGTGACAAACAGCATGTGTTTTTAGCTCTCAGTGGCCTGCTGTCCATAAAAGCCTTGTTAGTGTGTAAAAGCCCAGGCGAAGGTTTTTGCTGAACTCGGCACGGCGCTTGAATATTTTTTAAAGTGCACGCGAACGTCCCGTGCTGAGGAGTGCGCTTTAAGGCGGCACATGTCAACACGGAAGCCGTACATTAATATGCGTGTATATATGTGTGTGTCTGTTTTTTTTAGTGTTTGTGTGTGTCCATCTGTGTGTATGTGTATATGTATGAATGTAGGACAACATTGTATTAGGATTACATAAGACTTGAGCAGCCCCAACACTGAGAATGGACGAGCCCTGGCAGCCCAGTCTGTTTGGACTAGAGGGATGGGGGCGTGAGAGAGAGAGAGGGAGAGAGGGAGAGAGAGAGGAAGAGAGAGAGGAAGAGAGGGGGGAGTGGGGAACGGCAGAAAGAGAGGGAGCGAGGGCGAGAGATGAGCAGACGGCAGACAGTCGTCGCCCAGTGACCGTCGAACATGAAGACGGCGCTGCGGCGAAAGTGGGCGCGTGCCGTGCGAGCGCTCAGGACTCTGCGAAGCGACGTGAGTGCTATTTATAGACTCCCACCACCACCACCACCTCCACCCCCCACCCCCCCAACCACCCCTTCCCCCTCCACCACCACCTCCACCCCCCCCCCACCCCCCCTTAAGCACCCCCCCACCACCACCAACCCCCCTCCTTCACCCAGGCTTCCCTAATCTGTTCCGCCACGACACTTAATTAGATTGCAGGTCGGAGCAGTCGTCAAGGGAGCAACAGCGAAAGAGAGAGAGAGCGAGAGAGAGAGAGAGAGAGAGAGAGAGTGAGTGAGGGATAGACGGTGCGTGAGTGAGCGACGGAGAGAGAGAGGGAGAGAGAGAGAGAGAGGGAGCGATGACTGCGGATGGAGAGAGGGAGCTCGAGCCATGAGCTCGGACTGGCTCCCTTTGGGCTGCTGCATGCGGATGCGGCGGGCTCGGGCTCGGCGATGGAGGCGGCGGAGGTGGGGAGAGGAGGGGAGCGACGGCGGCGGCGGCGGCAGCAGGAGCAGCCGTGGCGGCGGCCGCCGGACGCGCTTCGAGCTGAGCGGCGAGACGGAGGAGCTGAAGAACGGCTTCATCATCCTCTACTCGCCCGGCCAAAACAGCTCCTGCATGCTGCGACTGGTGCGCAAAAAAGAGAGAAGGAGAGAGAGAAAGAGAAAGAGAGAAAGAGAGAGAGGGGGAATCATTAATAACGTTCCTGAGGGAGTTGGAGATGAAAACTCTCTTCTCCTTGTCCTCTCAATCCTTCCACAGAGACTGGAGATGAGCATGATCCCCTGTTGCTCTCTTTCTGTCTCTCTCTCTCTCTCTCTCTCTCTCTCTCGTTCTCACACTCCGACTTTCTCTAGTGTTCTTGTGGTTTCTAGACTTTAGTACAACCCGTGTTTGTGTGTTTGTGTGTTTGCCGGTGTCTGTAACTTTGTGTGTTGTGTCTTGGAAAGTAGGAAGTGGTTTGCCTAGCGATGGCTTGTCATTGCTGTCGGTAGCTAGTTGCTCTCTCTCTCTCTGTGGGGGGTGTTTACGCCAAGCAGATTAGGGCCGTGCCGCCTGTCAAGCCAAGGGATCAGCCAGAACGGATATGTTGCGTTAAGATGGACTTGTTTCCCTGCATTGTCTCCTCACGGATAGTTCAATCAGCAGTCGATTTCAGAAATGTCCTTAGTCATTCGTTCCTCTGTGCGGAATGAACGCTTGGGCATCGATACTATTTTGACGTTGAACTATCGTTATTTGTGTCGATATGATATGTATCGACACAAATAGCGACTGTTCGACATTTAAATAGTATCGCTGCCCAAGTGTTCTTTTATATGTGGTTTCCCAAGTGCTAGTAAGGTTGTCTGTTCACATTGTTGGGCCGACAGGCCTCTCCTCCCCTCCCCTCACATGACGGGATGGCTCATGGTTTTCCAGTCAGCCCAATAAAATGCCCACGCGCACTTCTTTTTTTAAACTCCCTTTGACCCTCAGTGTTGGGCGCAGGATGAGTGGAACGAGGGTGTTTTTTCCCTGCCGCCGCGCGGTGCGAGTGAGCAGGTGTGCTCTCCTTTGTGTGCGGCCCTCAGGTGTGCCGAGGTATGAACACGGCCAAATGCGCAATGCCCTCAACTCGCTTTTGGGAAGCTCGGTGTGTGTGTGTGTGTATGTGTGTGTGTGTGTGAGAGTGTGTGTGTGTGAGAGAGAGAGAGAGAGTGTGTGTGTGTGTGTGTGTCACGGTTATGTAAGATCTGGTGGCTAGCCTCTTCCCCACACTACATGACTCACTATTGATATATGCGTGTATATGTTCAGCCTATACATTCTTTCAGTGGGACTGACTGAATGTGTTTCATTGCCCTCCACGTGCTCCTGGAGGCCTCTCTCCCTCTGTGTGTGTGTGTGTGTGTGTGTGTGTGTGTAAAAGCACATGTTGGCACATGTGCATGTGGTGGCATCGGGGGCAGTGGGCACATGGGTCACTCTGTCATGTGGTTCATGCCTGTCAGCACTGACCGCTTGACTCTGTCTCCCGCTCTGTCTTGTTCATCCAAACCTCTCTCCTGCTCTACAGCTCCCTGTCTCTCTGTGTGAGTATTAGGAAGCTCTCTTCATACTCACTTGTACTGTACCATTCCTGCCCCCCATGTCTTTTTCAACTATCTATCTCTCCTTCTCGCTCTTCCCTCTCTGTCACCCTCTTTCTCTCTCTCTCTCTCTCTCTCTCTCTCTCTCTCTCTCTCTCTCTCTCTCTCTCTCTGTCCCTCAAGCCTTCATCCAGCTACTGGAAAATCCCTGTGCAGTTGGCATGCTCACCAGAGCTGTTAATGCGTTGGCATGAGGCTGCAGCGCCGGGCTCAGTTGAGCTGAGGGACACTGTAAGGGGTCTGTGCGAATATGCGCCCCAGTCGGGGAACGCGGCGCTTGGAGTGGAAGAGATGGTGGTTGTGCTCGGGGGGCTCGGTGGCTCGTCGCGACTTCCGTTTTTTTTAAAGGGGGTCAGGTGGGGCATTGTTGACAGTAGTCTCTTTAGGGGCTTTGTGACAGCCTGTCAGAGCCAGGGCTACACCTGTGTTCTCAGTGTGGACAGCCAGCAGACGGCCTCCTGTTTAAAGTGTGGACGTTGGATGAGCGGTGGCATCATCAGCAGAGAGCAGAGGGATGGAGAGAGTGGAGGGAGAAGGAGGGAGTGCATTCATTCGCAAGTAGCAGGAAGAGAGAGAGAGAGAGCGTGATGGGTAGAGATATGGGAGAGAGCGAGAGAGAAGGCTAAAGAAACTAAGTGTGAGGCAGAGAGGGGGGAGTGAGAGAGAGAGAGCGAGAGAGAGAAAGAGAGAGAGAGAGAGTGTCTGTGAGAGTGAGGGAGCAAGAGAGGAGAAAGATCGAAGTTGGTTTGCTGAGTCGCTGACCTTGTTCCGCAGTGCTGCGAAGTAAGCAAGGCCGACTGGAGTTGAAGTTGGAGGAGCGTAGCAGAGACAGCAGAGAAGAAAGAGAAGGAGAAGAGAGAAGAAAGGAGAGGAGAGGAGAGGACTCAGTAGTGTGTGTGGGTTTTTTTTTTGGATAGTACTCGTGGGACGGCTGAGATGTCTTAAGTACAGTCAACGCAAGGAAGCAACCGCTTAGTGCTAATGGAGATGCTCCTATCTCAGCTGTTACCTTCTGCCTCTCTGTTGGAGTATCATTCATTTTTCAGTATGCCATTGTTTTGAAGCCTGCTTGCGGGTGAGTATGGAGCTATATCTATCTGGATGTATTTGGTGCATATTTTGGGTGTTTTGAGTGTGTGTATTGGAGGGGAAGTGTTTGTGAGCGTGTGCTTCAGAGGTCGATCCGTAAGATGAGATGAGCGGCGTTCAAGTGGAAAAAATCGCCTGATTGCGCACGGAAACGGCTAATGTGGCTAATAGCTAGTGTATTAAGCGCTAGCATGCCTCAGGGAAAGGGAGACGCGTCGGTGGCTCGGCTCCGCTCCGCTGTGGGAAACCCAAGCTGTGGGACTCACCGCACTTTCCATTCCATGGCCGTACGTACACGTTTCCATGCCGTCTGGGAGACGGAACTTCCGCTGACTCCTTGGCTGCCTGCGGGCGGTTGCTTTCTTTTTAATCTGGCGTTAAAGTTTGTCCAAAATCGAAGTTTTTCCTCCCTCCCTCCCTCCTCACTGCTGTCATGTCTCTCTCTCTCTCTCTCTCTCTCCCTCCCTCTCTCTCTCTCTCTCTCCCTCTCTCTCTGTACCGGCCCGCCAGTGCTCTGCTTTCCATATCTCCTTTCTTATTAATTCTCTTGGTCCTGTCCTTATTCGTAGGAGTAAGGACTACCCTGCCTTAAAGGAATGATGAGGGGAGAAAGACCCTCTCACCCTCCACTCAAACACAAAACGAATCCTCAGTTAAACTTGCGCCGTCTGTGTCTATCAGTATCAGTGGTGTTGTAAGGGGTTTCCAGTGCTCAGACTCAGTGCTGTGTGTAGCTCAGTGCTACTATTCCCTGTGCACCCTCTCACTGCTACAGCTGTTGCTGCTGCTGCTGCTGCAGCTACTGCACTGGGCTGGGAGACCCAACACACGCACACCGCACGTCTCTACCCTAATTGTGTGTGCTCTTGTCGGAGACACGGGCAAATATCTGCAGGCAGGATCGCCCAATTAAATTTGCACACCAGCGTGGTAGTGTGTTGCTCTGTGTGTGTGTGTGTGTGTGTGTGTGTGTGTGTGTGTGTGTGTGTGTGTGTCTTTGTCTTTGTATGTGAGAGAGAATGGCAGGAACAGGAGACAGAGAAGAGAGAGGAGAGGAATACAGACTAGCGCTGCTCTTGAAACAACGAACGGGGGGGGTGGGGGGGGGATCATTTGAGGCAGTTGTAAAGTGCTTTCTTGTCAAGTGTCATCAGCCTGTAGACTGCACCCAGATAGCTCCTGGGCGACATCAGAAGAGCTGATTGATATTCTGTCTGCCGCTGATACCCTGTTATCTGTTAGCTGTATCCAGTCCCTCTTGCAAGTGATGCAGTGGTCACTAATGATCCAGGCGGCTGACAGAGACTGAAATATGAACATGGCGTGCTTAGATGAGAAGTTAATTATATGACAGTTCCGCAAGTCTGAGTCTCTTTGATGTTGTGTTGTACCACAAATATTATGTAATGGTTGTAAGGGTGTCATTTTAGGGGTTTCCAGAAAGTGACGCTTGTAGAGATACAAGGCTTCAGATAGTGATGATGGGGGCGCCTCTCAAAGGAGAGAAAGCTGGTGGTTCTACAGTCAGCCTTGGATTGATTAAAGCTCTGTGTAGATAAGATAGTCGGATAAATACTGGTCCTCTTACTGGGGGGGGGGGGTGGCCGCTGTGTGTCCTTTGGTAGGGATCCAGACAACATCTGTCTCTCTCGTCTCATGAGGGATGTTACAGTCTCCATGGTTGCCTTTTCTGGTCTCATTCCATTGGCATTATGACAGAACCGAGGGTCAGCCACTACCTCCGGCACACAGACCCAGTCCCTTCCCCTCCCCTACGCCTTCGAATTCCGTCATGGAGTGACCCTCTGTGGAGTTACACTTGTGACAGTGAAGGACACTCCTAATCGGGGGGGTATAAATACACCTGCAAACTTTTGGAGGCCCTTGACCTTTGTCTGACAGAAACACGACCTTGATGTCATCATGGTTTCCAATTGGCAATTTGCGGCCTCGGATGGAGAGGAAAGTGGGGACCTCCGGGTCAGGCTGCAGTACGGACTCTAAAGAAGCGTTGGGCATCCTGAGAGTGGAGCCAGCGTTGCTGCAGACCTGCCAATCAATGGTCGCATAACCCGCTCCCACCTCCACCTCCCCCTGGTTGGTCTGGACACTGGAATGCCTGTTAATGGGTTGGGTCTGTGTGGGGAGGATGTTGAATGGAATAGGCCTTTAAAGCAACATGATGTAGTTATTTTATCTTGAAAAAAACTCATTTTGATTCCACAATGACTTACAATTAAGAGAATGGGGTCTCTGACATCATCCATATGCATCCAGAACACCTGGTATGACACTGGTGCTGTGTCTGAAACATCAGTACACACGCTGGGCAGTGTGCATTTTCCGGAAGTTACGTCAGAATAGACTGTCCGAAAGTCAAGCGCTCTCACTAGTTGGGTACTTCGTTTGGCGTGATTTCCAAGCGTGCATCGATGCATCTTTTTTGCCCTCAGATATCCTGTAATCCATTGCGCAGCGCAGGTCAAGTTCCACACGTCATGCAAATCGTCAACACACCCCCCTCCCTGAGTCAGGTGACGCCAACTAGTTAGTGCTGTCCAAATGTAGGTAGGGACGCATACTGAGGAGCAAGCTAACTAAGACGCTACTGGAAAGAAGGTACTATCCAGCGTGCACGCTTGACTTCTGGACACAGTCTGTGTGTGCCCCTTTTCATCAGATTTAGATGAATGAAATACCCCTAATGACAAAGGGAGGATTTTATACCTTTTGGTATGTTACTTGTAAACTGGGGGTCTCTCTCTTTCAACCCTGGGCATTAGGGTCACTCACGCCCCACCAGACCAGGGACAGCTCCAAAACTCTTGGCCTACATAGCGTGTTCTGTCCCTCCTACCCTTAATCCTGCTCCCGTCTTGGCGGGTGCTTCACTAATGCCTCAGAAATGGCACCCACCTGGGCCTCCAACAAGCTAACAGGACAAACCTGTCTGAGACCAAGGGGACACAACCTCGATCCTCCCTCCACATTTCTGCAGCACTACTATTACTTGAATACTGTTGTTTAGCGGGGGTTAAAAACCTGTATGTCCGCATCAGGAATGCACCATGTTGCATGACAGTGAACAATGCTATATTCTGGAAGGAAGTTTGCTTTCCTCTTGAGTAAATCTTAAAATGAAAAGATGCGCTGAAAAACACCAACCAATGCCATGTTTACTATCTTGTCGGAAGTCAGATTTATCATACATTATGTAGTGGGCGTATTGTTTGCTTGAGTCCTCAGTGTTCTTTGTGAATGTCTGTTGTTCTCCACCCTCTGTATAAAAAAAGACAAACACAATAAGGATGGCACGCTCTCTGTGCACTGATGCACTAAGTAAACAGGGTCCTGTCACCCCCCCCCGCCCCTCTGTTTGCCTGCTGTCTCTAGTCAGAGACCAGTGTGGATGCATGCGAGTGCTCCCCTCCGAACTCCTCCACTCACACGTGCTCCATCTCCCCTCTTCTCTCCTCACAGACCTCAGGAATGGAGGAGACAGTTTGGGAGCAGTTCACTGTGACGCTACAGAGGGTAAGTGCATTTGTATTTTTTTTATCTTTGGATCTTTCTCTCTCTTTCTCTTTCTCTCCCTCTTTCTCGTTCTCTCTCTTTCTCTTTCTGTTTTTCTTTCTCTTTCCCTCTCTCTCTAGCTTTTGTATCTTTAGCTTATCGTTCCCTCCCCATACATTTCTCTCTTTCTATCCTTCTCTCTCTCTCCACCTCACCCCACTCTCTCTTTTTTCTTTGTTCTTCCTGTTTTCCCTTTATCCCTTTGTCCCTGTGACTTGTTTTTGTAGTTCATGCCTCAGCACCTCACAGAAAAGGTCTGACTGGATGCTTCACCTCCCTCACAGACCTCTGGAGATGAGAGTTGATGCTCAGGTGGCGAGAAGCGCTATCTCTCTCTTCCTCTCTTTCTCTCTCCCTCTCTCCCTCTCTGTCTTTCTCTATTCCTCTCTCCTTCTCTCTCCCTGTCTCTCTTCCTCTCTCTCCCTCTCCCTCTCTCCCTCCCTCTTTCTCTCTCCCTCCCTCCCTCTGTACTTCCCTCCCTCTCTCTTTCTCCCTTTATCTCTCCCTCTCTCTCTCTCTCTCTCCTTCTGTCATCCCCCCCCCACCCTCCCACCGCTGGCCTTTGAATGGCCTGTTTGGCCGCCCGTGTCCGTGGCGGAGGCTGCCGTGTTGTGTGGAGAGCGGGTCCAGGGGAGGCGCTGTGAAATATCACTGTTTTAACAGTCGCCGGAGTTGGGTAATGTTTATGGGGCCGCCAGCGCTGGTTGCCAGGGGCCAGTTTGCGCTCGCTGTAAAGGTTGCCTGAATAACAGAGGGCCCGATGGAGATTGATGGCCTGGATGCCAAGGGCGAGATGTGCCGTGCCTGCCGTTCAGTTCGTTAGTGTTGCTCAATGCCGCATTCCCTGCCCCCCCCCCCCCCTTCCTTACCATGTTTATCTATCTGTCTATGCCGCGATAAAACTCAGAACCGCTTTGTTGGCCCGACTATACACGATTCACCACTGCCAGAGCAGCAGATTTTTTTTTTTCTGTGGACCTGTTAGGTGAATAAATGGGAGAAATTTAGCATATTCCAGTACAATGGGCGAGAGGAAAATCAAAAGTGAGGCCAGTAAGGATACAGAGGCCAAAGGGGGCTCGCTGAGGCTTTGGCAGGAGGCTGCGCATTGTGTTGCCAGAAAACAGCCACTCCTCCAGCGCTCCCCGGAGGTCTGAGAGCCTCCCCGCTCTCTTGGTTTACAGGAACACTGGGAGGATCCCTCCTATTTTCACTGCACATATTTTTCTGTAATCAGTTTGTTTTTTTATTCTCGCAGTGCTTCAGGGCATCTGCTCTGTTGCTTGTCAGTGTTGAAGCTCAGCCAATCCTCCGCGCGTTGCCAGATCTGTGAGTTACTGAGGAATTCCTGAGATCGGGGCGGTTCCTGTGAAATCTGTGCTTCTTCAAGGTGGCTCTTGGAATTCTTTTTGGTTGTTTTTGACCTGTCTCACTGGTCGTCCTTACATCTCTAGACTCTCTCTCTCTCACACACACACACACACACACACACACACACACACACACACACACACACACACACACACACAGACCGGCCTTTTCATCACTGTGCTGATCTGGTCAACTTCTAAGCTTCTTATTGTTGTAAGCCACCAGAAGACCACGGGGCCAACCTCCACTGTTCCCCTCCATGTCGTGTTTAACCCCACGCTGCTCCACGCTGCGCTACACGTCCCCAATCCGTCACTCGTCTCCAGATAAGCACTCCACTCCAGAGCCACTCTCTCTTTCCCTCCCTCCCTCTCTCTCCTTCTCTCTCTCTTTCCCTCCCTCTCTCTCTCCCTCTCTCTCTCTCCCTCCCTCCCTCCCTCCCTCTCCTTTCCCAGCAGCGGTAGCCGTGGTGATGAGTGTGAGGCCCGAGGGCCGTTCGTCCTGGTCCCACGGGCCCCCGCTGTCCTCCTTAAACAGCCGCCGATAAGCATCTGATGGAACACGGAGGCGTAATGTGCTGTGCTGGGCCACAGGCATTTTTGGCTTCCGCGTCTCCTCGTGCAACAGGAAGGCCGCAGTTTACACAGAGACGGGCGCTCCTATGATCCTCCTTTTTTTAACTTTTTTTTTTTTTTTTTTAATTCGACTGCTTATCAGAGAGATGGATGCTCAGGCCCCCCTGTTTGTTTGTGACAAACGGTCAGCCCTGTGCTGACCGCCCAGATGGAGGGACGAGATAACGAGGGAGTGGGCAGCACGGGGTGTCATGCTCAGATTGGGTTTAGAGGTGGTGGAGGAGGTGGAGGTGGTGGTGGAGGTGGCGGTGGAGGGTGATGGTGTCTGCCGCGCGTTCATCTCCTCTCACAGCTGCCACTTATGTAGTCCACCCGCGCGGTGTCATTTTTCTGTGTCAATAACAAGCCCGCTGCAACCTTGGAAGGCGATGTCCGTAGCCACCCAGCGCCTGTGTGTGTGTGTGTGTGTGTGTGTTTGTGTGTGTGTTCCCGCCTGTCTGCGGTGGTCTCTGTCATGTCAAGTGTTTATTTATTTATTTGTTTGTTTATTTATTTATTTAGCTTTTTTTTTTTTCTCCAAGAAATTATGCATCAGTCTAGCCACTGGTGAAACATCATGTGTCTTCATCTGCATGGAGGTTCCCCACACTCACTCTCATGGTGACATCCTGTTTAGTCAGTCCACCCCAAGGCTGACCTACACATGCATACACACACGCACACATGCATACACACACACACACACACACGCGCGCGCGCACACACACACACACACACACACACAAACACTCTTACTCTCTTCCTCCCTTTCTCTCTCTTCCTCTCTATTAAGAAATGAGTCACGTCCAGCTGAGAGGTGTTTGGCGGTGGATGTAATCTGGTTGGGGGGGGGGGGGGGGGGGGGGCGAGGGGAGGGGGGAGGAGGAGGAAGAGGGGAGGGGGAGGAGGAAGAGGAGGTGTGGGTCTCTGAGGTCTCCTGAAGGCCTCTGCACTTCACCTGTGCATTGTGATGTATGAGTCTATCATGAGAAAACACATTAGCAGACCCCTGGCAAAGAGAGCAATTCCTTTCTCACTCCGTTTCTCTCATTTTACTCGCTATACCCCTCTCTCCCCGTTCCCTGCACTTCCCCTCTGTCACTCTCTTTCTATCGCTCTATTCCTTCTCTCCATCCCCCCTTCTCACATCTCACTCATTCCCCCACGTTTTAATGAAATCACTTTATTCTCCGTTTCTCACTCCCTGATGTCGCTCTTTCTTTATCCATTCATTTCCACTCTTTCAATAGATCACTCTTTTCCTCTCTCATCATGCACCTTTCCCCCTCTGCTCTCTCTGCCTCTCATTTTCTCTCCCTCGCTCTCTTTCTCTGTCTCTCTTATTCATCCTCCCTCTCTCTTTTTCTCCTCTCTCTCTTTCACTCACTCACTCTCACTCTCTCTCTGTCTCTCTTTCACTCACTCTCTCTCTCTCTCTCTCTCCCTCTCTCTCTCTCACTATCATGTTACTTGTTTGCCATCCAGGACTCCAAGATGGGCTTTGGGATTGCAGTGTCTGGGGGCAGAGACAACCCAAACGCAGACAGCGGGGAGACGTCCATCATCGTGTCTGATGTCCTGCAGGGGGGTCCAGCCGACGGCATGCTCTAGTACGTCATGGCCTTGTCCACCTTCCACTTCTGGACTTTGCCAACCGACACACTCTGGCTCGCTAGCAGAGACAGTATTTCCTATTTGCCACATGCTAAATTCATTAAAGCATTTCATGCTAATATTTCTATATATTGCTAATATACACTGGTATTGCCTATACCTCTTTTGTTGAATGTTGCATTAAGTTAAAGGGTCCGTATGAAAGCAAGTGTAATGAATTTTCCTTTTTCTGTCTTTTCTCTTTTGTTGTTGACAGTGAGAACGACCGTGTGGTTCAGGTCAATGCCATCCCCATGGATAACGTGCCTCATTCCTTTGCTGTGCAGCAACTCAGAAAATGTGGGAAAGTGGCCAAGATTGTGAGTATTGTTCTTGTTTGGCCAGAAGGGAGGGAGACCTCTCTGCTCTCTCCTGCACTGTTTTGACAGTCTTAAACATTGTTGTTATAACCTATGCAGAAGAATGCCTTTAGGACATTTTTTGAAAATAGCGTTTTAATTAAATTTAGCACTGTTGATTACATCATTATGAATGGCAATGTTTGATACCTTGTGTAGACATTGGTGTGTTTTTAACGATCTTGTGGGGAACTTCCTTGTTACTTACTGTACACTGTAGTAATGACAAACAAATCTTCTTTGCTGTTGCTGGCAGTCTTCCGGGGGTCACAAAATATATTCACGTCAAAGTTAGTTTGCACAGATGTTTATATCACCCTACTGTAGCTCCTTCATATTCAGTAGTAATTGCAGTTGTCAGGCGATATCCTGTTGGAGATGTATTGGCCGTCTCCCCATGCGTAGAAATCAGGCCTGCTGCCCCGCCGGGCCCCGTGCTCCTGCTCCTGCTGCAGCTCAGCTCAGGCCTGCGGAGATTAAAAGATGCCCCCGGGCCTTTAATCTCTGCTCCGTGTAATGTTACGTGAAGGTTACCCCACTGAACCATGGCATGAGCCGCAGATATCCGCTGCGGATCAGGTGCTAGTTTTAATCCACATGTCTCTTCCCCCTCTCTCTCTGTCTCTCTCTCTTTCACTACTTTCTCTCTCTCTTTCTCACTCTCTCTCTCTCTTTCACTACTCTCTCTCTTTCACTACTTTCTCTCTCTTCTTACTCTCTCTCTCTCTTTCACTACTTTCTCTCTCTTCTTACTCTCTCTCTCTCTTTCACTACTCTCTCTCTTTCACTACTTTCTCTCTTTCACTACTTTCTCTACTTACTCTCTCTCTCTCTCACTACTCTCTCTCTTTCTTTCTCACTCTCTCTCTCTTTCTTTCTCTCTTTCTTTCACTACTTCATTCCCTCTCTATCACTCTCTCTTCCCCTTCTCCCCGCCCCCAGACGGTGAAGAGACCCCGCAAAGTCTCCGTCCACCCCCTGAAGCGCCCTCCATCCCCAGGGCAGGACAGCCGCATCTACAACAGCTCCGGCTACTACGACGACGGCCGCAGCATCCACAGCACCGGCGACAACGACCCCGGCTGGCAGGGCGGGAGGAGCAACAACGGCGGCCTGGGCTACCCCCAGCGCGACCACAGCCTGGAGAAGAGCCGCACCGGCGGCGGCGGCGGCTACCTGGAGCCCGATTACGATCGCGGGTACCGGCGCGAGCCCAGCAGGGGGCGCAGCGCTGAACGCTCGCCCAGCCCCACCGACCGCGGTTACCGGCGGGACGGCAGCCGGGGACGGGCCGTCGAGAGGGGCCACAGCCCGGAGCCGCGCTACCAGCGGGAGCGCAGCCGAGGCCGAGGCAGCCCCGGAGGTGGAGGCGGAGGAGGAGGAGGAGGAGGAGGAGGAGGAACGCTGGGCTACGACACGCGCCGGTACGAGCCGCGGGACGAGAAGGTGACGCGCAGCCAGAGCAGGGACCGCCTCCACGAGCCCTCGCCGGCCCTCAGCCGCCGGAACCAGCTGGAGCCGCTGGACAAGCCCGTCAACGTTCTGCTGGTCAAGAACCGCCCCGATGAAGGTAAGCGCAGAACCACACTCATGTGCTACGTCTAATTGATTTGCTCTAAAACTTAAGCGATTTCCCTCCATCAAAGCATGTTCATATCCGTATCTACATACTGTAGATACAATCTCTATCCTGATTACACTCCGAAATGACCTACACACATCCCATGACCTAGGTCTAAACGCTCCAATAATTCCTTTCTTCCTCCATGCATGCAGAATTTAGCTGAACACCATCCAGAAGCGTGTTTGTAGCATTGATGGTCATGGATAATAAGTGCTGATTTCTTGTCGTTTTTTTTATCCGTGAAATGGTCCTAAGGCCCTGAAGAACCATGGTGGGAGTTATTTTCACGTTCCCTTGCAATAGAGTACTATGAGAGGCATAATCATAATAGGGTAATATGAAAAGAGAATAGTGTAGACATAACTACAGCAATTAAAAAAGTGTAAACTACATCTACATCTAAGGACAGCAGAGTTCCTCAGGCATAGAAAAAGCCATATTGCCTTCTCTTTGTGCTCGAGTCTTTGTTAAAAATGGTTTATCTCACACAGTTTCTTCCAGCTGTTGCCTTTGCGTGCGAAAGGGGTCTATGGGGCTTTGTAGAGCACATCGTCTTTGCCAAAAGGGCGAGAAATAAGACCCTGAAGACACCGGACCACACAGCCTGTGTCTGGGTGTTGAACGAGTCTGAACTTGTTCCTGATGACATGTTGTGGGAAGGCCCTCCCACGGTGCTCTCCAGAGGGTTGTGTAATATGGCCGCTCCTTGGTCCGTGCGGAACGTCAACCTGCTCATTTGGAAAACAAACCCAGGAGGCCATCCTTAAAAGTTATGCGTAGCCCTGGAATTGGGTGCAGCTAATGATAGACATAAAGGACTTCATTTGAGCCTTGCAAATGTGCATCTTGAGATGCTTATTATGGGGTTTGAAATGATGGGCAGGATATTAGAGGAGAGTGTGCTCTTGCTTTCACAGATAGCAGCTTGCGCTCAGAAGTGGCTCTAGCTATGCTCTTGCTGGATCAGTTTCAGAGTCGGGGTCAAACTGCTGTCAGTTGGTCAGTTGAACCCAAGGTCTCTTGTTTGGCTCTGAAGAGTTATTCACACTTTGGAGGTTCTCTCGTTTTTTTCCTACTCTCCATTTGTCCGCACCCCCTCTCTTCTTCTCACCTCTCTCAACACCACGGTATTTTTGATCATAGGAACAAAATGGTTTCTTAATCAGATTGAGCGTTGGCGTCTCGAGCCAAGACGTTGCACAGTGTTGAGCCTCCTCTCACGGTCTGGTCACCGCACAGTATCTCCTGGCAGACCTCGTCGTAATCACATTGGGATCAAAGTGGTCAAAGTCACCCGCACACATGAAATCAAGGGCCAGAGGGAAGACACCAGGGGTGCCTCTCAACCTCTCTCCTCGGTCCTCGATGCTCGGTCCTTCAGGCCCGTTCCCACTGATCTATATCTAACACTGGATAGACTAGCCCGTTGTTGCCGCCCCATAATTTTTTATCTAGATAAAGACGAATGAGAGGCACCCCAGATGTCAGGAGGACATACAGCACACTTCATTTCCGCAGGAGGGGTCATTTATTTTCCTGAGTTGCTCTTTGAACACTCCTCAGCTTTGTCAATGCAGTAATTCTATTTTATTTGATGCATGAAAAACCTAACATCCCACATTCACCACCAGGAGAGATCTATTCAGTGTGTAATCCCCTCACTACAAAAAAAAGTGGTCGTCGGTGTGGTTGGTTAGTCGATTGTGCTCTCTGATTGGCACAGCTGGGTCAATAGTTGGTGGAACGTGGTCCTGAAATGCCCTGGCCTGAGGCGCGCTTGGAAACCGTTAGCTTTGGGTCAAGGGCACTGTGGTAGGGGACAGTGGCGTGCCAGCAGCCCTGTTGACTCACCAGTCTCTGTGGTCTCTCTCTCTCCCTCTGTATTTCTCTCTCTATTCTTCTCATCTCTCCCTCCCTCTGTCTCCCTCTCTTCCTCTGCATCTCTCTCTCTCCTTTTGTATTTCTCTCTGTGTCTCTCCCTCTGTATTTCTCTCTCTCTCTCTCTCTCTCTCTCTCTCTGGCAGAGTATGGCCTCCGCCTGGGCAGCCAGATCTTCATCAAGGAGATGACCAGCACAGGACTGGCTTCACGCGACGGGAACCTGCAGGAGGGAGACATCATCCTCAAGGTGCTGCTCTTTGGCCTGGTCATCTATGAGAAACTATAGAGAGTCTATGACCTGCTGTGTATGAATGCTCAGAATATTGATGGTCCACAGAGTATTTGAGCCTGGAAGCAAAACCAGTGATACATTTAAATCAGATCACTGCATGTGCAAAAATGGATAATCACACCACACTTCTGGTAACTGCTGCAGGGAGAGGACCGGTCGGATTTCTGGAGCACACCGATGTTTGGGTTGCTTATTTTTTTATGTTAGAACAGTCCAGCAAATGGCTGAAAATGACAAATTTGACTATTTCATGGAAATTATATGTTAATTTTTAATTTGATACCAGCAATATGTTTTTAAAGAAGTTGGGACGGGGATAACAAAATGCTATAGAGTTGCTCTCTAGCAAATGCTCTGTTTGCATACAAAAAGGTCCCAAAGCTGCCATCTTTGCCCACATAAGGAGATCCGAGTAACATCTTTGCCCATATAAGGAGATTCGGATCTCCTTATATGGGCAAAGATGGCAGCCTAGGGTCCTTCTTGAAAGCAGACTTCAGATGTCTGTTGGTGTTCGTTGAAAGAAAGTCTTGCACAGCTGTAAACTAGCCTGCATAGTCAGTGGCCTTTGACTCGTCCAGCTGGCCCCTAAATTCCGTGTCCTCCTCCTCCTCGCTCCCCTCTCTGCAGATTAACGGAACCGTCACAGAGAACTTGTCGCTGAACGACGCAGGGAAGCTGATCGAGAAGTCGCGCGGCAAGCTGGAGCTGGTGGTGCAGCGCGACCGCAGTCAGATCCTCATCCGCATGCCGGCGCTGGTGGACAGCGACTCCGAGCCGGATGGTGAGTACGACTGATGGGGACCCTGTCTGCTCCCACCCAACCCCACCCACCCCACTCCACCACCATTCCTCCACCCCCAAAAAAACCACCCACCCCAACCACCCACCAGCCAGGCATCCTCCCCACCTGCCCGTGCCTTAACCCCAGGGCTGTCTCAAATGTCAGGACTGCAGCCGATCAGGCCATCACCCACCCCTGAGCCGCCGAGGCAGGCTCCCCCTATCCCTGGATGTTTGCGCTCAAGCATGAGACTGCTAATCACAAGCCAATGGAAGTACCAATTGGCTGGGATCAATGACATTAACAGAGTGTGCATATCTATGCTAGGATTAAGCTCGGAACTAATTGCTCTCAGTCACGTGCAGTGTGTCAATTATTTTTTGTGTGGCTGGAATGATGAAACATCAAATTTTATAATGGTGTTATTAATTATGTCATACTCTTGGTGGCATTGTCCAATGGCATTATTCCAACTCCTTTCAAACACCCTGAGGTTTATGTTACAACACTGTTGAAATCAGTACAAAAACAGTAGATGATCAAACTAGGATAACACCTCTCTGTTAGCTAATACCTCAACATGGAATAACAGTACATTACTTGTCTTATGACTGTAATGGAGAGAGCAATTCATTCGTACCTACGAGAAATCCTATTTCTGTGTTCTTTTTTACAGATAATATGTCATACTTTTAGCTGAAGGACTGCTGAGACGCAACAAAAAGTTTGGTTGCCCCCTAATCTTTATATATATATTATATAAAAATGACAGTGCCACAACAGTTGTAAAACATTTTGCACCTCTATTTTCCTAACGTCTAATTATCAATACTCCTCTCACTAAATAAACAAAACATTTTATGCACTTCTTTCTGTATTGTGTGATTTATTTAATCAGGTTGAATAATGCCAATGGAACAAAACTAGTTTGAAGAGTTAGATGAGTAGTATCCTATACATTATGCTATTCAGATACACATTATGACAGAATGTACTAACATGTACCACTTTCATAAACCAATTGTTGTACCCATATCTTGACCACATTAATTTGATTATGTTCCCAGAAGCATTAAGTCTTATGTTTGTGTGACTTCAAGCTTGGTAGTCCACTTAAGTTATTGTGTGATTTTATTCTCAAACTATAGCCAATCCAAAAAAAAGGGAACTGATCTTTTAATTCCAAATGCAGAGAATTCAATGAAAATCCCTGGTTTTAAGTAGGTAAGCTCTGTGAATCTTTGCGCTAACATACTAATGCATTGTACCACACACCATGCTTTCCGTTATAGAAAAAAAAGCAGTGAATACTGTATGTTTTTTTCTCTCTCTTTTTTAAAGCCACTCATTTAGTCCCAACATACAGTTGATGCTTTTGTCTTGCTCTAAGTCCCACATAGATTTCCATCCACTCATCCTCTCTTTATGGTATTAATGCATGCTGTTGACATCCTGTCAGCAGCTCAGCCACCCTTATTTATACCCACACAGCCCACGCTCTACTCTCCTTTATTGGCTTATTGACATGTAGGCAAACCCCGTACCAGTGTCTCTCTCCACACCACCCTTCTCAGTCCTCACCACTCCGAGTGCCTGTAGACTAGCGTGTCCCTATTCCGTGCCTCTCTCTCCTCGTCTCCATCACCCCACCCCCCACCCCTCCTCCTCCTCCTCCCCCCAGTCTATTTACCATCTTCACTGTGTTGAAAAGCTGTTCAAATAGGTCCCATATTTCATTTATATGTTGTGTGACTTGGAGCGGTGACAGTAAGTGCCAGGCTGGCTTTCCCCCCCCTCCCCCGTCCCTGCGCTGCTGGCATTGTTCACTGTTGACGGCCGGCTAGCGCTGCCTGCTTGCCTGCCTCCTCCAGTGTTTATCCCGCACGCGGACTCCATTTGCACGGCGGCCAATTAAGAGGCGGGCACATCGGCGCACTAACCGAACGTGCGCGCGCGCGCGTTGCCATAAATGGATTGCGCCAAGCTGCGGAAACGGGCAGAGGGACGCTGCAAGCGTGCGAGCCACTGGGCAGCGACGAGCGGCGGCTGTGGCTATGGCGGAGAGGAGGTTTAGAGGAGGTGGTTTGGCCACGCTGCCTCCGCTTGCTGGTGAAGGCAGGACGGGGGCGGATCTGGCGAGCGTGGCCGGAATGTCTGATGTGGCTGTCTGCCCCTCGACCTCCTAATCCCGGGTGATCTAGATGAGATTGTCATGCGCTGATAATCTGTAACAGAGCGCATCTCAGAGCTGCCCTGCTCCGCCTCCCACCCACCCTGCGGCTCTCCTCTCTCCTCTCCTCTCCTCTCTCCTCTCCTCTCTTCTCTCCTCTCCTCTGATGCTTATCACAGAGGGAGGCTTTTGATGTAGTTTTGATGAGGAAAGACAAGTGTATTTACAGTACTTCCAGTGTGTGTGTGTGTGTGTGAGAGAGAGTGAAAGAGAGAGAGAGAGAGACTTGTCACATATAGTGTATATAATTTCTCTCCCTTTCTCTTAGTTTCCCTTTTCCCTTATTTTCTTCCCCTTCTCTCTCTCTCTCTCTCTCTCTCTCTCTCTCTCTCTCTCCCTCTCTCTCTCTCTCTCTCTCTTTCTGTCTCTCCTCTCTTCTACCCAATGGGTGGGTGTGCTGTCAGTTTGCTGCTTGAGGCATCCACATCACCCAGAGGACATGTTGTGTTGTGTTGTGTCTGGGCCAGGCTTTAGGAGCAGTCTGCAAGAAGCATGTCCTCCCCCACTACAGGCCCACTGTAATTTCATCTTCTCTCTCTCTCTCCCTCTCTCTCTCTCTCACTCTCTCTCTCTCTCTCACTCTCTCACTCTGTCTGTCTGTCTGTACTCTGTCAAATCCTGCAGTTTGGTTTGGTTTGGTTTCAGCAGCTGCCATCCAGCCCATGCCCCCCCCAGCCTCACCCCCACCCCCCCATCACCACCACGACCACTTAAAGTGGCATCTGGCAACTTCAAACGGGTGCTCAGCCACTCCCAGCTCCCTCCCTAAAGACAGACTTTTTGCCCCTTCTGTTGTTGTTGATGTTGTTGTTGTTGTTATTGTGTTTGCTTCCCATCTATATTTACACACTGCTGGTGGCCAATCAGTGTCTCAAGATTTAACCCTTTGCTCACCCTACACTGCCCACTGTAAGAGTTTGACTCTTTCCTCGTACACAAGCTCACGTATGCAGTCTGTGTGAATCGGCAGTGTGTCCTGACCCTGTAACTGGAGTTTATTGTAGATTTGCAGAAAAGGCACGCTGGTCGTCTGGTTCCATCCACCACCCAGAGGAGCTAAGGAGTTTAATTTAATGCATCGGATCTAAGGGTCTAAGCATACTTTGTAAACTCACCAACCACCATAGTAACTCTCTCTCCTCCTCCTCCGTTTGTCTGTCTGTCTGTCTGTCTGTGTCTGTCTGTCTGTGTTTCTGTGTATGGTTAATGTGGAATCTTCTCTCTGGCTGTCACTGATTTGGGAAAGGTCTCTCATCCTGATATATTTAACCGTGAACCTATTAACAGACATTGTGTTTAATGAACTGTCCTGGAAAAAAAATGGCTTTGTTAGTACGGCTGAGAATTCACTGTAGCTACGAACAATTCAAGAACAATTTTTCAGTTGGTTATTTAGTCAACCACAAATACCCTCTCAATAAACATTAGTTGCTGTGCCGATTTCACAGTGCACCAATTGCTGCCAGCCTTTGCTTTTCACGCTACTGTCACCTACATGCAGGTAGGCTTCACACAGCGTACTGCTTTGAGCATGTGGCAAGGTGTTTTGCCAGGACAGTTCACAGTAGCACCTTGTCTCTCTCTTTTATCTCACCTGGGTCTGCACTCAGCACCAGCTGAAGGGCTCGCTCTCCTCCCTGCAGGCTTCCTCCCTCTCTCTCCCTCTCACACTTATCCCACACTCTCCCCTTACACACTCTTCGCCACCCCACTCCACCCTACCGCACCCCACCCCACCCCAGCTCACCCACGCTGCTCTGTTCTGCCTCATTATAACCCCACAGCTCCTAGTCTGAACCCCTCACAGCCTGGGCAAAAAATTTGTTTTTTTACACACACACATATACCCACAGAGACACACACACACACACTCACACACACAAACACAAAATCTCCGTTTTTCTCCTTTCACATGGAAATGCTCTGGACTACAGTATCAGTGCACTTCCTGTATGCCTTCTACAATCTGTAAAGAGTAAAGGGACTATGACGAAAGAATATTCTCACAGATTCTATTTGATCCTTTTTGTCCGAAATGCCTAATCAGATGAATGTTTGTCGTCACAACCCTTGTCAAGAGTCAGGGCCTGGGCAGACTCGGAGCTGCCGTCGAACCACGTAACCCTCCTGCCTTTCTCTCGTTGCTGGGGGTCTATGTGTTATAACGGGGCAGATCCTTTCGAAAATTAACTCTGTGTCGACGCCAACACTCTGGGGCTCTTTCTGGGTGCTCTCGGGACAACAGAAACGGGGGCTCTCTTTCTTCTGGGCTTCATCTTTTGGGGGGAGGGGTGACACAGATGAGCCTGTGAACCCATAGGGCTGGTCGCTGACGTTGTCCTGTGCTGTCTGTCTCTGCTCCCAGACCTGTCGGAAATCGAGTCGTACCACTCCTACTCCCCGCAGGACGACCAGAGGTCCAGGCAGTCGGACCTCTCGTCCCACTCCTCCAACGAGACGCCACGGGAAATAACCAGGTACGTCACTGACACTTGCAGGATGGCTTAGATTACTTTTAGTTTTAATCTCAGCAAAATCATGTTGTTAGGAGTGATTTAAGATATAGCAACGGAAAGCATCAATTCCAGTTGAAGGAATTGAAAAGTTGAATGATTTGGTTCAATGCTGTTTTTAACGCATGAGAATCAGCCATAGCTTCCCTTTGCAAGCTCTCACATGATTATCTGCCCACTCTCTGCCTACTCACTGTTGTATGTCATGCTGCTGACATTTTTCAGGGAAGACCCCACCACCAGAGTGACAAAGATGGCCGCCATGGGCTCACCCTTCAGAATCCCAGAGATCCTTCCCCCACCACAGGAAGAGCAGGAGATGGAGCCTCCCGTAGAGGAACCACCAGGTAGGTCTCACACAGCCTGGGTCGAACCTGGTCGAACCTGTTAGCAAATTTGAATGGTCCGTCTGGAAAGGAGCCCAGCCCACTGACACCCGTTTCCAAACGTGCCATTTTTACGACTTCCAGGGATGCAGTCAAATTAAACTGAAAATGGTGCTTAAAACTCTAACCAAATTGTTTCAGAAGTGCAGCAAGCGCATCTTTCTTGTAAACAAAAGTTTTAACCCTTATAAGGTAGTTGGGTCTGTGGGACCCATTCCCAAATTTCCGAGAAAAACTATGGTCTTATATGTGAATAACATAAAAACGAACTGTTTTTCAATGACTGCACACGGTACACAGGTGTACTGTATGGTTATTCCGAAACGGCTCCATTCCTAACTGCCCTGCAGAGCAGATTTGCTAACAGGTTCATCTGGGGCTAGGTCTCACAACCTGAAAAGCACCACAGGAAGAAGACAAACCTCTTCCTGTTTAATTATGGATAGTATTTCAAACACACATATTTGTTTCCAAGTGGTAATTACATTTGGGGATGATGTGATTCCTTGCTAATGACTTAGCCATGGGCGTCAGCGCTCGAGCGGCTCTCACACACACTCAACCATTGTTCTCCTACACACAGCCGCTGTGAAGACGACCCCTAAGATACTGCTGCGGCCCGACCCAGAGGATGAGGCTGTCTATGGGTGAGTGTGTGTGTGTGTGTGTGTGTGTGTGTGTGTGTGAGTGAGTGAGTGAACGCAAACGGACCCCCCTCTGTGCCAAACCCCATGAGTCCTTTAGCCCTCGCTACCTGCCTCCATCAGAGGCATGGCGAATGAGTATCAGAGAATTTCACAGCGTGCTTGCTTCAGGTCACTGCATTATTCTGCAATGCAACGCTGAGTGCTGTGGGTGGCGTGGTGTGTGTGTGTGTGTGTGTGTGTGTGTGTGTGTGTGTGTATGTGAGTTGTGCGGGGAGTAAGGATGGGCGGGTTATTAAAACCATACCTGTGGGGATTGGATGGATTATATTGGAACTCTCCTGAGGGGGGGCGGGAGTACATAAATCTGTGTGTGTGTGTTTGTATCGTGGTGTAGACTTACAGCTCGTGTGTACTACCTCTTGCGCCCCCAGTCTACCTCCATCCCCATCCCCTGTTCTGTTTACTCATCTCTCCGCTCCTCCGTCAGTCTTTTAATCGGCCCGCCTCTCCCCTCGTACATATTCATGAGCCACACACACACCGCCTGCTGAGACCGTCCGCCGGGAGGAGCCTGCTCTCTGAGTCCTGCTACTGCTGCAGCTGATGGGGCTCCTTGGTGTGTGTGTGTGTGTGTGTGTGAGTGTGAGTGTGTGTGTGTGTGTGTGTGTGTGAGAGAGAGAGAGAAAGAGAGAGAGAGCGAGCGAAAGAAGGAAATAGCATGCACTGAGAAGCAGTAGAATTCCCTCTAATGAAAGATGTAGACAGAGTGGAATCGGGGAAGGGATATGATTGGCTTTGCTCACACTGCGACATCCACACCAATTCTCTCTCTCTTACACACACACACACACACACACACACATACACACAATGTCAGATAAGCCTCCAACCTGACTGTCTGTTTCCCCCTCTGCTACACTACATGGTTTTTGTGTCCACCATCCAGTGTTCGCGGTGTCAACAAAAGCAGTATCAACATGCACACACACACACACACACACACACACACACACACACACACCGTGGACGTACAGTTTGTTCTGTGTTGGGCGCTGTCTGCGCCGCAGTACAGCAGGACGGGATGGATAGTGTTACAGAACCAGAGATCCTGTGAATTGGGTTACGCTAGACGGCGATGATGCAGGATAAAAAATACTGACTCTGTAGTTTTTTTTCCCCCTCTGGAACTCACTGGCTGTGGTCGGTACCTCAGGGCAGAGATGGGGCAGAGGAGATGGAAGATAGGGGAGACGCTCAGGCAAGGCTGTCACTAGGAGGGGAGGACAGGGAAGTTTTCAGATAAGGAATGTACTGACAGAAAGAGTTATAGATATTCTCTCTGTTCTTTTTCTCCCTTCATCACTCTTGCCATCTCTCTCTCCCTCTCAGTCGGTCTGTCTCTCAATTTGGTTTAATTTAATCTTACTCAAAGTGCTTCATTGGCATGCAAGGCATTTGTATTGCCAAAGCAGTCAGGCAAAGAATGTGGAATGCAAAGTGCAATAAATGTCTGTGTGGAGACTTATGTGAAACAAACAGCCCGTTTCTTTCATACTGTAATTTTACAGACATAAACACGCCTAGCTGGTTAGCCCACCTCACCCCTCCTTCTGTCCTGTAGGCCGAACACTGTGATGGTGAAGTTCTAGAAGGGTGTTAGAGAAACACCTTGAGGGACAGACAGCATCCAAAAGAAGCATTATTAGTACCTTTGTCAATCCGCAGTAAGCGCATGCTGTGCGTTGCCGTATTATATGGGATTTATTGAGCGTTCATTCATTAAGTAAATGGCACTAGTCAGCACCCTCCAACCTTCATTTGTGGTGCCCACAATATCATTCAGTTACAGGCGCAGTCGAACCGAGTCAACTGACAACTACATTACAAGAACATCAAAAGGTTACCGATCATGAAATAATACAAGACACGATATTAAGATGTCAACAAACAGGAAGATGAGGCAGGGCGGTAATTCTACTCCAACAATTTGTGTATCTAAACTGGCAGATTTAATACTCCACCAGGCAAAAAAAGCAAGCATAACGAATAGAAGTTGCTTTCGACACAGTCCTAAGAAGCAGAACTGGTGTCTGAATACTGGTTCTGTTGTTCCTGAGAGTTTCTCCTAGTGATGCATTTAGCCACAATATGGACTACACCTGCTTTTCAACAGCTTTTTTTCACCGGAAAATAGAAACAGTACGCATTGTTTTCATACGTTTACGGGAACACTTCTCCCAAGTTTTTGCGTGTTACAACCGTTTTTCCTTCAACGTTCCCATAAATGCATACAGTAAGTACAGTATGAGTAAGAAATATGCAACTTGCCAGACTGGTTTGCTTTGACTCATTCAGGTGCGTACTCTTTTACATGGGATGCCATGTATTACGACAGTGCACTTATCAGCAAAACAAAGCACGAAAAACAGGAGCCAGTGGCTGGTACATTAGTTCCTCTGCGTTACCCTGTAGCTGGTAGCTGTGCTTATCCTCCTCTCACTCTCACCTGTAGGTCGAACACTGTGATGGTGAACTTCCAGAAGGGCGACAGCGTGGGCCTGAGGCTGGCGGGGGGCAACGACGTGGGCATCTTCATCGCTGGCGTGCAGGACGGCAGCCCCGCTGAGGAGGAGGGCCTGCGCATCGGAGACCAGATCCTGAAGGTAGCGCACGCAGAGTATCCGCAGGGCCACTCCACTTAAACAGCGTCAACAACTCATTTAAGTCCGCAGAAACCCGGGTACAGCCGGACGTAAAACTCTCCACCACCGCCTACAATAGCTTTCAGGGTCACGTCTGGTCAACAGCCCAGTAAAGTCGTCTTTTAGCGCTTCTTTCACTATATCTCTTTCTCCTTGGTGAAACGACAGCCAAGGTGTTTTTAATTTCCCTTTTCCTTTTCCTCATTAAACTGGTGTTCAATAGCCTGGCGGGGAAAAAATAATAGTGATGTTCAACAAAGTGTGGACGTGAATCTATAGGAGGCCACAAACAATTTCATAGCTCGTAGCATAACTTTCAGGTCATCATGGCTTTTATTGTTCCCAACTCTCCATATCTCTATTCCCTGGTGTGCAGTCAGCTCCGAGAAGAGAGAGAGAGAGAGAGAGAGAGAGAGAGAGAGAGAGAGAGAGAGAGAGAGAGAGATTGTTAATATTCTTCCACTCGTCCACTGCCTGCACAGTTCTCTCCACTGGGTGTCTGTGCTCAGGCTTAACCTAACATAATAAAAGCTCTTAATATGTCCCCTTATGATCCAGAGGATGTTAATAAGCTGAGTCACTTCATCAGTCTCACGCTGGGATTAGGCCCAAAAAGAAACCAAATTAAAAACTGCGTCAGTGAACCCTGATGCCCAGCGGGAGGTGGGGGACAGACCGTCCGCCCCGTGCGGCTAGCGCTGTCCTCACACGGCCCCCCCTCCTGGCGCAATCCGCCCAGCTGTTACAGCAGCAGGAGAACGCCAGGCCAAATACATGCAGCGGCTCTGGCACCGGCCTGGCTAAGTCACGGGCCACGTGCGGCCCAGGAGCGAACCAGAGCCGGAAGAGACAGCATCAGAGGTCTGTTAGATTCGCAGGCCAAATGGAGACTGTCTAGCAGATTCACAGGCCAGATGGAGGCCAGAACTGGTTGACAATCAGCCGCAGTCTGGCTATATTGGGGTCCGGTAGGGTGGGGTGGGGTGGGGTGGGGGGCAGTAGATGAGAGGGCACTCATGATTGGACTGTGGCCTGCTGAGACCCCCCAGTCAGAGGTCACAAAATGCCCGCTCGCCCCCCCGGAGCGAGAGCTGCTATCTGGCCTCTATTAACCGTGCCCATTATCTATTGCATTAGTCAAAGGGAGAGGGCAGTTTCATTTGGTGCGCTAAGTAGTGGCTGAATTACGCCGCTGCCCCCGCTACAGCCGCGCTGCCACGGCCTGTGGCCCCCAGAAGCATGAATCTTCCTCGGCTGCCTGGGGAACGCACGAGCTCTCGTTTTGGGTGTGCGTCCTTGTGTTCTCTCCCTCCCACAACTACAGCACAACTACATGAACCATTATTCTGTGACATGCTCTAATTTCCCCTGTTTGTGTGTGCGTATGTGTGTATATATAT
>NC_085001.1:25217173-25234673 GCF_963854185.1 Sardina pilchardus
CCCCGGTTAAGGTCCTGATTGTTCCCTGTCACAATGAGTTCATTTGCTGGCTCCGCTAGCGGACTTTAAAGCTTACTTGGTGTTTCCATTCTTCGGCCGTCTTGAAAAGTCTTTCAGAGCCGGAGTCAGACAAGACTGCAGTGCTTCGTGATGAGAGAGCACGTCTGGGGATAATTTTACAATTTTAGTTTCGGACGGGAGCACAATTCAAAGCTGGTTTTACTCTTTGAACAGTGCCCACGACATGACAGAGAACCATTTCCAATCACTGTTGAACGACAGCCACTAATTAATGCTCTGTCCTCACAAGACATTAAACCGCTTGAGAAATTTTAAATGCCGTAAACACACTATGCATATTATTCCTATCCATTTTTAGCTCAACATTTTCCCTGGAGTTGTCTCCATAGATAGAGGGTGATAAACATCTCTCTCCACTCCATAGATTTGAAGTCATGGGTGTAAACTAGGATGAGAAACTAGGGGTGGCTGAACTCAGTGTGTGTGTGTGTCTCTCTCTCTCTCTCTCTCCCTTTATCTCTCTCTCTATCTCTCCATCTCTGTGCGTCATGCCCCAGTTTACGACGACATCCTGGTGTCTGGCCGCGGGGACTCATTCTTCATCCGGACCCACTTTGAGTACGAGAAGGAGGTGCCCCAGAGCCTGGCCTTCAGCCGCGGCCAGATCTTCAAGGTGGTGGACACGCTGTACGACGGCAAGCTGGGCAACTGGCTGGCCGTCCGCATGGGCAAAGACCACCAGCTGCTGGAGAAGGGCATCATCCCTAATAAGAGCAGGTAAATGATAATAATAATGCATTTTATTTATGGGCACCTTTCTCAACACTCAAGGTCACCTTACAAAATCAACAATAAAACACTCAGTCAAGAAACAAACAATTTCAGAAAAAAAACAGGCAATAAAAATAACGTCAAAAAATGATTTATATACAGAATAATACTACTAATAAAATGTGAAATTTAACCCAGGTGACCTGGGTTTACACTCAAGCCTCTCATAGCTACTAAAATGAGCTTACTAATAGATGCTTTAGCACACTTTATATTAGTTGTACTCAAGGACTGGACTTAAATGTAACAATACAGTATGTTTGTGGTTGTGGGTTTGGATTAGATTTACAGTATGTGTAGGTTTAGAATGTATAGCAACATATAAAAGTACATGGAGTTACTCAGTGCGTATGTGAGCACGCAGTGTTCATAATATAAAGTGGCACTGATGCTTCCCAGTGCACCCACACATCCATCAAGGCTGATCCCTGCTGGACGTGTTGTGTTCCCTCCTGTGTGTATTGTGCTGTTTGTGGCACAGGCTTGAATCTTAGGGCCAAATTAGTCGGAAGAATGTAGATGAGTGTCCAAAGGGAGAAGTGAGAAGTAGCAGGCTTGGATAAAGGCCGCATTAATCCCCTGACATATTAAATCAACAGGGAGGGAGCAGAGTGAGTGTGAGAGCGGCCGCCATTGCGTCTCAGTAGCGCCGCCGTGGGGAGACTGGGCTCTCTCTCTCTCCCCTGAGCCACACCGGGCCTTTCTGGGCTTCACTCCTTCTGCCCGTGTCTCGTTTTCTTTCTTTGTTATTCCGTCTGTTCAGTGTCATTCAGAGTCACTGTTTTGCGTGACACATGTCTACAGTGTTGTCATATCCTGTGATGTCAAAGTAGAGGAGAATAATATAACGGCAGTAATTAAAGTTCAAGTAAAGCAGACATTAGCAGACATTTTTAAGACAAAGTGATATGGCGGAGTCGAACCCAGACCGGTTAATTATCAGGTGGTTATCAGGTGGCTATGGCTGCTTCACCACACCTGCATTCAAGTGAAATAGTAATGAACCAGAGAGCAGTGGGGCAGTTAGTGTTCCAGAGTCTTTGAATGAACTACTTGTCTCTCTCCCTCTCATTCCTCCCCCCCCTCCCTCTCTCTCTTTCATACCCGCTCCACAGAGCCGATCAGATGGCCAGCGTGCAGAACTCGTGCCGGGCGACAGGCAGCGATCGGGCGGACTTCTGGCGTCTGCGCGGCCAGCGGGCGGCCAAGAAGAAGGACCTGCGCAAGAGCCGCGAGGACCTGACCTCCACCCCCGTCAGCACGCGCTTCCCCGCCTACGAGAGGGTGGTGCTGAGAGAGGGTGAGGGGCAGAGACACAGGGCTTCCACAATACAAAAATACATAATTATATATTATATATAATATTCATTATGTAAGAATACATATATGCCATATATGCACCGTAATTTCCCAACTATTAACCGTGGCTTATACATAGACTCGGCAAAACTTCTTCAGCTATGAGGTTGATACATGGGGGAAGTTAATATGGAATTAACATGGTTTTGTTTCTTTTAACTTGCATTAAACACTGTCCTACGGCTTATATGTGCTTATTCACAATGCTGCTAATACACAGGAAATGACTGCGTATACCAAGGCACTCAATTGATTTTGAACAGTAGATGCTTTTAAAATGAGTTTTTATTTGATGCTGTTTTATGATGCTTGTGAAGTAAAACTGAGAAGGACCGTAAATGTCCGTCAGTGGAAGACAGTGCTTCACTTGACTCCTCCACAGAAGTCCATAGTGTTAAGTGGAGATGTTTGGAGACAGGGACGCCCTCTGCTCACACAAGCACATTCAACAGAGAGGAGATGGAGCTTAACGCTAAGAGACAGACAGTGCAGACATTGACAGACAGATGCAGAGAGTAAAACCAGGACAAAGAGTTGTACAGAGTCAGGACCGTGAAGGCAGCAAGCATTTCTGAAAAAGAGACTGAGGGATGGGGGGGGGGTGAAGGAGGAGGGAAAGAGAGATGGAGAGAGTGATGATGAGAGAGAGAGAAAAAACAGAGGGACAGAGAGAGAGAGGGAGAGAGCACAGAGGCTGAGAGAGTCAGAGAGCTGTGAAGAGAAATGAGGCGGCAAGTGTACAGGGCAGCACTTTGCTATCGTAAAAGACAGTTTCAGACAGCAAACGCACCAGTGTAACGTGCTCGCGGATGGCCCGTATTGATTAAAGAATTAACAGCCCTCCTCCACTGGCCTAACTGCTCACAGAGGGCTGCATCTGTCTCATAGTCATCCCTCTCTCTCTCTCTCTCTCTCTCTCTCTCTCTCTCTCTCCCCCTCTCTCTGTGTGTGATGGTAAATAATCTATAAAGCACAAATCTATGTTGTACATGAATCAAGAAAACTGTGAAGCAAACTTTTATTTCCAGTCGCTCAGCATTTCATGGTTTCATGGTTTAAGCTGACCGTTTAAGTGACACGAATGGACAGTTTTTATTAGATGTTATACACTGCTTTTTATGTCTAGGGCAATTTAGACGTTTTTTTTTCTCCTTTATGGCTGACTCTACACCTATCACTTTTCATAAACTCCCCTTCCCTCTCTCCACCTCTCTCACTCTATCTTTCTCTTTCTCGCTCTCTCTCTACCTCTCTCGCTCTCTCTCTCCTCTCAGCTGGTTTCAGGAGACCTGTGGTGCTGTTCGGGCCCATCGCTGATGCTGCCAGTGATAAACTAGCGTCTGAGCTCCCAGACCAGTTTGTTGTTGCCAGTAAGTAACATTCCGTATATTTCTGCAGAGCTCTCTTTTATCATCAGCACCACGCCTTGATTACAAGTGCACTTTAACATTCTGCCCACTCTCCCCATTTGTCTCTCCCATCCACAGTGCTAGTGTTTGTCCTTAGTGAAGAACAATATTATCTAGGGGCATCATGTAAACAGTGCCTTAGACAGAGGCGAGGAAATACAAATCATGTTTTGGGAGGGGAGGAGGAAGTGGGAGTAGGAGTTTCCTCTTGTAAATATCTGAGTGGTGTGGTGGGATGAGTTCCACCTCTCTAAAAGTCATCTCTTCACCACATCCCCTCTGAATCGCATCTTTGTTCATTCACATGACACAATAACTTCTCTGTCTGTCTTGATGGATATTGGGACTTTCATCTGTCTGAGAGTATGGGATACAGGTTTCCAACCGTACTAATGTAGTTAGAAACTCTTGAATGAATAAATGTGTTCCAGTGAATTCTCAGACCACAAGTTTTGTATCAAAGCTCCTCTAGCAAAATTGGTTTCCTTCCTGTTCAAAGGCTAATAAGGTTTTACCATTTTAGAGAGAGATATCAAATGCCTCATGATATCCTTGGAAACCTACCTTTGTGATTAGAATGTAACCGTTTCCTTGAACTTGCACGTACTATGCACACAAATGACATTGTTATTCTTCCAAGGGACGTCTTCAACACGTTGAAGCTGGGTTGCACTTAGCTCTTTTCAGTGTGACTGTAAAGCTATAGGTGTTTAAAGTACTAAAGCTAAAAGCAGATGATTACATTAGGAATATCCCTGCCATATTCAGGTTACTATCTTGCTTGCAGCGTTGGCTCCATGATTGATTTGGCTGGTTGACAGTGGGCGATTGTGTCTTGGGTTGCCTCTGCTGTGTTGAATAACTCATGAAGTGAGTGGGGCTGCATTTCTCTCTGCCTGATTTGGGCTCTCTCTCTGTGTCTCCTCTCGTAGAAACCGAGCCCAAAGACGCCGGCTCAGAGAAGTCATCTGGGGTGGTACGCCTCAACACCATCAGGCAAATCATAGAGCAGGTAACTAGCACACACTCACACACACACACACACACACACACACACACATGAACAGATACATGCACATGCACATGCACATTCTCTCTCTCTCTCTCTCTCTCACACACACACACACACACACACACACACACACACACACACACAGACACACACACACACACAGACACACACACACACACACACACACACACACACACACACACACACACACACACACACACACACACACACACACACACACACACACACACACACACACACACACAGAGACATGCTTACATGGACATGCTCACAGACTTACACACACATAACACATATATGCATAGACACTGTACATCCACCGACGCACACATTTACCACCTGCATGGACACATGGACACACGCACAAACTCACCTGGGCGCAGGTCCACAGAGCCATGTTTTAGCATAAATGCAAACACGCTGCAACCAAAGGGAAGATTTGGCTATCAGCTCCATTTGTATAACTGAGCGCAGTGCTTTCAGCCTGACTACAGCAGAAAATAGAAACACAAACACAGAATGTCTGTCGACAGTACCTGAGAAGTCCCTGGATAATTGCTATAATTGCAACATGAAGATGTAAAGACAGCCAGTCTTCCGTTCACAGATTAGGCCTAGTTGTAGATTAAAAAGCTTTTTTTTTTTAATTAAATGTCTTTTTAGTCCGGGACTAGTCTTAATCCATGTTCAGGAAACCGACTGGTAACGTTTGTAATCTGCTTCTCTAATGCCCCCCCCCCCCCCCCACCCAGGACAAGCATGCGCTGCTGGACGTGACGCCCAAGGCGGTGGACACGCTCAACTACACCCAGTGGTACCCCATCGTCATCTTCTTCAACCCCGACTCCAAGCAGGGCGTCAAGACCATGCGACAGAGGATCATCCCCAACTCCAACCGCAGTGCCCGCAAGCTGTTCGACCAGGCGGTCAAGCTCAGGAAAACCTGCTCGCACCTCTTCACGGGTCAGTGCTGGACAGGACAGGGATGGAAAGAGTGGAGTGGGCTGCGACATTTTTTTTGTTTGTTTAAAGTATATTTTTGGGGGGCTTTTTGCCTTTATTTGTATAGGACAGTAGAGAGAGACAGGAAGTAAGTGAGAGAGATGAGGTGGGATAGGGAAATGTCCGCAGGTGGGACTCGAACCTGGGTACTCATGGGCACTCGGACCCGGTCATGGCACGAGCGCATTAGCCTGTTGAGCCACAGCGCCCCGGGCTGCGATATTTGTAAAATGTCTACACGCCATAAGCTTCAAACTTTTTAAAACTATGAACTACAAAGAGTCTTTTATCGTTTTAAGTTTTAAGAAACTTATAATGTTCTGTCCTGTTCACGTTTTTGTCCAGGTGGAAAAATATTGTACATACATGAATTGTAAAGTCATTTCTTTTGTCAACTGAACTGAATTTCACCAAAGACCATATGTTCAACTTCTCACAAAGCAAGCTGTTGACTGGCACAACATCATTATTATGCAGTTATTCTTTCTGTGATGGTGACCCATGATCTAAATATTCTTCTATGTTATCCTTCTCTATCCCTTCCTCCTCTGCCCTCCTCACATCCACCCTGCAATCTTTCTTTGGGCTATATGTGGCCGTGTTGCCTCCACAGCCACCATTGACTTAAACGCGGCGAACGACGCCTGGTACGGCAGCGTGAAAGACTCCATCAGGGAGCAGCAAACTCAGGCGGTCTGGGTCTCAGAGGGGAAGGTAAACACGGTGCTCACACACAGCGCCTTCTCTTCTCAAGCCCACACACACACACACACACACACACACACATACACACTCACACCACACACATTCACACACACCAACACACTCACACACTCACAAGCATGGCATACACACACACACACACAATTTTATAATAGGTCACCAGATATTCAATAAATGTTCTGATGTAAATGTCAATCACAGCAGTTCATTAATGATGGTAATGGACACAAATACTATACATGTAGAAAAACATGTTCATACACACACACACACACACACACACACACACACACACGCACAAACCACAACCTTTCGTCTTTGCATCTCTTGTCATTTAAGACTTCCTGAAACTTTTTCTTAACTTTCTCTGACATCCTATACTTTGGTAATCCTAGAGTACTCTTTAATGCCTGTCATTCAAAGAGAGTCTTATAGTAGTCATTCCTCCAGTTTCTTTTGCTAGTCCTGTTTTTTCTCTCTCCTACTCTTAGTAGCAGTGACTTAGTAGTCGCTAGTAGCTGTCACTCTGGGCATGCTCTTATAGTGTTTCATCCTTTCTTTGGTGGCTCCACTCTACAGCTTGGTTCTTTCTTTTTCTTTTTGTTTTTCTTCTTTTTCTTCTCTTTCTCCTACTCCTTTCTCCTTCTTTGTCCTCTTCTTCTACCGCTACTTCTACCTCTTCTACTACTTCTTCTCCTACTTCTCCTTCTTTTTCTTCTTCTTCCTCTTCTTCTTCTTCTCTTTCTTTTTCTCCTACTCCTTTCTCCTTCTTTGTCCTCTTCTTCTACTACTTCTTCTTTTCCTTCTTCTTCTTCTTCTTCTTCTTCTTCTTCTTCTTCTTCTTCGTTCACTCCTCTCTGTACAAAGATCCATCATGTGTCTCTTTTAGCTGGACGGGACGGAGGCGGACCTTGACCTCCACGACGACCGCATGTCGTACCTGTCGGCCATGAGTGCCGACTACCTGAGCGCAGACAGCCGGCTGGCCAGCGACTACGAGGACACGGCGGACGAGGGCGGCGTCTACACGGACAACGAGCCCGAGGGCGAGACGACGACGACCACGACGACGCTGCTGCAGAGCAGCCTGCTGCACGGCTCGGCCATCAGCCGCTCCTCTGAGCCGGTCATGCCAGAGGAGGTTAGACACACACACACACACACACACACGTGCGCGCACACACACACACATGCGCGCACACACACACAGACACGCAGACACACACACACACACACGCACACACATGCACATGCACGCATACACACACACACACACACGTGCACGCACACACGCACACACACTCACAAACGCACACACACTCACAAACACACACACACACATACGCACGCACGCGCACACACACACACACACACATGCACACACACATGCATACACACACACACACATTTGATTGTTTTACTTGTTTACTTGTTTTACACACCCTGATTAGCACAGAGCTAATCAAACACCAAAATCCACCAAATCCAAACCAATTTGCAAATGTACACATACACACATAGAAAACTTAAAAACACACGTACACACCACATACACACAGAGACATACATTCCATACACATTTTACAACGTCACATCTATGTTAATAATGCATGTACTCAGCTGATGCTAGCTCAATGGACAGTGACATGTTCATAGGAGAAATGAAGCTTGGATCATTTGCCGATGCTAAGAAGTAATGCTTCTGCCCTCTACAGTTCAATTTGATTATTGCAGTTAGGCTGTACTGCATTCCCTGAGAGGTCTCGTATAAGTACTGTATGTCTTTTGGAGGGAGGGTTTACAGAGGGATTGTACAATGCACAGTTGGAAGTTTCTAATATATAATTTGTTGCTGCTCCATATTGATCCATGAATTTAGTAGAAAACTGACTTAATTCTATATTTAAACACTGATTTTTTTAAAGACAACAGACATACTTTGATACACACACACACACACATGCACACACACTGACTCATACACACAAACTCTCTGACTCACCCCTGTATCCACTGCCCAGTTTCAGCTATCCAGGAACTGTGCCTGACCTCTCTGTAGTCCTATGGTAGCGGACCCCCCCTCTCGGCAGTGTTGCACGACTCCGAAAATAGACCCCACCTGAGCTTATTGCAGCATTTTCACATCTAAAGTGCACAACCTGGGACGGGGAACCTTAAAAGCCCACACTGGGGTGCAGCTGGTGCTGTGACAGCTTGCTAAGTGTAGCTTTAATTTTTAAGAGTGGGTAGCAGTCGTGCTGTAACTCCTCTATGGGCTAAGTGTATCTTTAATTTTTAAGAGTGGGTACAGTAGCAATCGAGCTGTACTCCTCTATGGGTGTTGTTACCCTCCACTGTTGGATGTTCCTTGTGTCATGTAATCAAATCAGCCGCCAGCAGCATTGCTACATCATACTTATTTTATTAACTGCAGTGTTTGGAGCTTTAAATGAACAAACATGCTCCGGCAAACGCAGTCTCTTGACTCTGACTCACCGCTACTGCCCAACTGCAGCGATCCAGGAACTGTGTTTGACCCATGCGTCTTCCTGTGACCAAACCCTTCCTTCCACTGCATCAACGGCAGAAATGGTTATGATGACATACTGCGTCCACGCCCAAGTGCATACTGTATGGGAGACCTTAAAAGCCCCCTACGGAGGTGTATGGGTCATGCTGGGACAACTTTCTAACTGCGCATTCATTTTTTAGAGACGAAAGGTAGTGGAGAACCATTTTCAACACAACAAAAAAGCCTTGGGCCCTCATTTGAATGCTGGGCAAAGTGCAAAGTCAGTCTAGAAAAATTCTAGCAAATGCATGAACGAATGGTATCATGTGGCTTTTTGCTGACCCACCGATGTCTGTGCTAAGGATCTTTCTCATGGTATTACATTTGCAAATATGTTTTGCGTAGGCAATAACCAAGCTTTAGCCAGACTTTAGACATTGCCCTTTGCACAGCGTTTAAATTATAGCTCTGTGTGTCATGCAATAAAGTGTGCTTACTATTTCTCCATCTCTGGAAAGGGTTACACAGAGTGAGGCCCTCCGTGGCTCACTTGTTTTGGAGAGGAACGTATGTGAGAAGTCTGACAATATTGATGTTTTAGCTGAGGCAGTGTTGACATCTCAATTTGTATCAGCTTTGGCCTTAAAAAGGAAGACACAGCAGATGTGTCAAACTGAAGGCAAGCTGTCCTCTCCTGCAGTCCTCTCCTTTGCTGCACATCTTCTCCTGTTCACCCTCTCCTCTCCTCTCCTCTCTCCTCTCCTCTCCTCCCCTCTCTCCTCTTCTCTCCTCTCCTCTCCTCTCTCCATCCACCCCTCTCCCTGTGCCTCTCAGATCCTGCGCCGGTGTAGCCCTGAGATCCGCAGCCGCGTCAGGAGTGTGGGGAGCAGGGAGGTCCTCAGCAGCGACCCCCCCGGCCCCATGTCCACTTTCCTGCCCGAGCCCCCTAAGGTGAGCCCGTCCAGACCAGCCCTGACCCTCCCCCTCCTCCTCCCCCCTCCCTCCACATCTGCCTTTGTCCCAGCGTGTCCTGGATCCTCCCACCTGGACCCACAGCCTCAGATGTCTCAGACCCATCCCAGCTCCCACTCAGGCACACTCCATTAGGCAATCACACAGCCTGTGGTGGGCTTAATTAACTGTGCCCAGCCCTGTGGAGAGGGATATAGGGAGAGGAGTGGGAGTAGGGGGGGGGGGGGGACGTTCGCCGCATCCATCCACCCACTCATGCACACACCTGCGCTCCTACACACACTCAGAAGGTCCACAGCCCGAGCTGCCCCTGTGTAATGACCTCCACGGACCTCCATCTGGTCCAGCAGATGTAGCTGCACAGAGCTGTGCATAGTGGAGGAAGATGCGCAACTCCTATCGTGTCTCCATAAGGTTCACTGAATGGCTCTTTGCGCTGTGTGTTTAAACACCAGTATCTCTTGAAAATGTTTCTGTTGTTTGTTTGTTTACTTCTTGTCATTGCTGCTGTTCTAAGAAGAAGAACATAATCTTCTGGAAGATACCGGTCCCTGCGGGGTCTGACTCATCCCACTGCAGCTCGGTGGAACACACCGGTACCTCTTTAGAACCCAAAGACTATGTTGCCATAGAGAACCTGTTCTAGAGTGCCACCTAGCCTTGTGCTGGTCCTTGTGCTGCTGTTTTACCCGTAGAGATGTATTTGTCTACAACTAGTCACTCTAGATTATAATACAAGAACCTAGTGTGAGGTTTGGCATCAGATAGATAAATACACCGTGGCAGTTCTTGGTGTAGATAGCACACATAATATCTCACAGTGCTTAACTCTCCACCCCAGGCCTGCCACTGTGCTTTTTCTAGACATTGCAACCACATTCAGTTTGGGACAACTCGCTGAAAACAAACATAGGACCACTAAAGTGAGTTAAAATATGACACCGACCAAATATTTGCCCATTTCGTCAGGTCATTTGAGCTAGCTGGTAGTATGTAGGGGCACTTCATCCAGCTGTCAACTTTAGACTAACGTTCTAACTACCTCATCAGAATGGCTCAATGAAATGTTCAGTGAACAAATACAACCACATGGTTTTGTTTTCACCGTGTGTATCCCAGAGACTGCACTTTACGTCAAGAGGAAATTACGTGGTTGCGATGTCGAGAATAGTTCAAGACAAGTGATGGGACAGACCACCATGTCTAAATTCTGCTAAAATCTTTAGGGTCACTGACTATGTCATAGACTGAAAGGAACGGACATGCCTGTTCTTGGTTTTAGAAAGAGTCAGTAAGTTCATACAAGATTCCGATGCTAGCCTTTATTAGTGTTGTCAGTTGTGTTTCTTCACTGTTGCCATAGAAGTATACATTTACATTATTGATTTAGCTGATGCTTTTATACAAAGTGACTTATAGCAAGTGAATAACATTCCAGCTACACTGCGCAGGAGACCATAGCTAGCAATTTCTACTGGATCTGCCAATACTGTTAGTAGAGGATAAGAGTGCCGGTATAAGTACTAGTAAAGTGTGATAGGAGGAGAGAGTGGTAGAAGAAGGAAGTAGAGGAGGGAGGAAATGGTAGTGTATGGTGAATTACTCTCTGGTGTTACTCTCTGGCTGCTCCAGGTGAAACTCCCTCCCCGGGACGACGGTCCGGTGCGGGGCCCCTCCGACTCCAGCAGAGGCTACGACTCTCATTCCAGCAGCCCCACAAGCAGCGACCACCCGCGCAGCCAGGACTCGCCCGGCGGGGGACGGCCCCCGCCGCACCCCGCCGCCGGCCTCAGGCCTTCCTCTGCGTCCCGGGCCTCTCGCGGCCCGCCCGTCGTCGACAGCCAGCCGCCGCCGCCACCGCAGGGGCCGGCTCCGGCTCCGGGCGGCCGTGAGCAGGCCGAGGAGACCCCCGAGGACCCGTCGCTCAAGTCCTTCCTGGGGAAGGTGCGCGCCTTCGAGAAGATGGACCACTTCGCCCGAGCGCAGAGAATGCTGGAGCTACAAGAAGCACAGAATGCCAGGGTGAGGGATCTGTCCCAGATGCGTGTCTGTCTGTATCTAAGTATACAGTGTATACTGCCTATACTGTGTGTGTGTGTGTGTGTGTGTGTGTGTGTGTGTGTGTGTGTGTGCGTGTGTGTGTGTGCATGTGTGTGTGTGTTTGTGCGTGTGCATGCGTGTCTGTGTGTGTGTGTGTGTGTGTGTGCGTGCGTTTATTTGTTGGGTAGTTAGTTGGTGATAATTCGTTTTTATGTGTAGGGCTTCATGTCAGATGTTTCTAAAACACACCTTTTCGCCCTTTTCCAGCTGGAGATAGCCCAGAAGCATCCAGACATCTATGCCGTCCCTATAAAGTCCCAGAAGTTGGACCACAGTCGGCCACAGCCCATCGGGTAAGAAAGTGAGTGACAGAACAAAGTGAGTGAATGTGACTGAGTGAATGTGAATGAACAAAGGATTGATTTTGTGAGAGGCAGCCCTCTCACTGTAACCCTGTTATAGTAGACCTAATTCTATAGCCTAAAGCTAAAGCGTTATATAGACTCCCTGGGCAGTCTATGTTGACTGCCAGAGGACGAGAGTAATACTGCCACAGCACCTGTCTGTAATTGACATAGTACTGACATTAATTGAGTAACTGTGCGTAACTTCATGTGCAGCATGTGGTTAGATGCTTTCCACTGTCATATGACCAGCTAGACTAGAGTATAGTTACAAGAGTAGCCTACATACACAGGCTCGTAGACTGTATGGTACAGTACATGCTCTCTTCAGGAGCACGGCAGCTGCTGCTGCTAGCTAAGCGAAAAATGTGGCCTATTGGCTAGTCTCAGTTTCAGATTCCTTCGTCTCTGTAGCATTTTGAGTCTCTGTGACGGCCAGTCATTAGCCTGGGTGAACCCAGACGAACCTCTTAGCAAATTTGACTTTGCCCTGCAGGTTGGTCTGGAAAGGATCCCATTGACAAATGACTAAAAGCCCAGGAATGTGTGCTGTCTTTGGAATTGAGTTAAGTGTAATTTCACTGCTGGTTACACGGAACACAGGCGTCAGTGGGCACATTTCCAGATGGACCTGCAGCGCAAATTCCAATTTGCAATCCGGTTCATCTGGGTTCACCTTGGCAAGCCAGTCATCAGACGTGGAGGCAAGCCTATGAGTGGCACTGGCATGTAATAGCAGACATTATCATTACGTAGTCAAATCCCTGAGATAGATAGCGAGGGCCCAGGGAAGTGTGTTTGATCAGATGAATGGTTCATTGGCGGATCTCTTTTGTGTCGTTCAGGTCCAGCTCTCGGCCCGAGCCGCAGACACCGCCCTCCAAGCTGCCCTACTCGGCCGACGGCCGGCCGTACCAGCCCAGCGAGGAGGACGATGAGTACCGTCGGCAGCTTGCCGAGCAGACGCGGCGGGGCTACTACGCCCAAAACGCACAGAAGTATCAGGACACTGAGCTGTAGAAGGAAAGAATGAAAGGAAGACGAGAGAGAGAGAGAGAGATAGAGAGAGAGAGAGATGAAGAAACACGCCCTGCTTGGCTCAGAACACGGCGACACCATTCCACTTGCCTGGCGCTGCCACCCAAATTTACACTGCACTTATTGTGGTCTGGGAACACTCTATTGGATTGCGATTGGCCGAGGGGTGTCACAAATGAGCATCGATCAAAATTACTCTGCAAATGTTTGGATCTTGTGTAAAAGTGTTATAGCAAAGACTGAGCTCTTAATAACATAGGAAAAGAGCCATTACTTGAGACTACAGTGTTGTTTCCAACCTCTTTAACGGCAGCCATTTTGTGGTGGTTGGATTTCGAATTCTAACAATTTGTCTAGATGTCATCTCCTGAACCACACCCCTCAAGATTGCTGATTGGTCCTATTGAAAATCTAATGAGCCATGGTCTTTCTAATTGAGAGTTTCCACACTATAATCCCAGCAAAAACGGATCTATCTGAGAGATAGTCTGGCAGCCCCAGGCTATACCATTCCACAGGGGCAATCCCCTAATCCCAAACTCCCCACCTTCCTGTGCCCCGCAACAATCTGCTGCTGACTTGGAAGCCCTCCTGCTTTTAAGTTTCTTCTCACGCATTTTTGTTTTCCTCATTTCTTTCTTGCTTCGAAGAAGTCAAACTTTCTGTCCTTGTGGATAGGATCTCAACTCTTTATGTCATTTTTTTCTATTGTATTTACTTCTTGACTTTTAAATTGTTTCTTTGTTGTTTCATCCTTTGTGTTAAATATCTAGGAACCACACATTTTCTTGCCTATGCAAAAAAAAGTTCAGTTTGTGCAGAGCGACTGAAATATATTGCCACGAGTCCCTTTTCACCTCATTAACACCTTAAGCCTGTCGTGTGCTACTGTATAAACTAGCATTTTCTTCTGTTACAATTATTTTTTGTATCTTTTACATTGAGACTCCACAACGAGTCTCCAGAATCTATTTGGAAAGGTCACAATACAATATAGCGTGTGTCCTTTGTATTCTTTTTACTTCTGTCAGCATTCCTTTCCTCATGGTTCTGAGTGTAGAATGGTTTAAATACAGTACACTGGATTTTGTTACAATTTTTTGAAGTGCCTTTTTACTTTATGAAATAATGTATAGAGGCTTGGGGACGTGACAATCCAGCCTTCTGGACTTATATACACTGCTGCTCACAAGCTCAAAACTAAGGGGAAAACAGGGAACTGACGACACCAAAACCTTAAATGCTGTATGCGCGTCACCCTCGTCCTCTGCAGAAATGAAACAAGTGATGACGAAGACGTGATGTTTCCAAAAAGAGGTATACATGAGAGTGCTGAGAGGTTGTGGATGCTTGTTTGATGCTGTCGTCACGAATCATAATATACTGTTGCTGTCTCAAGCGTACACTGTTTTTTCGGCTTGATTGTACGTTAGCCAGCTGTACCTCCACACATGGTTTTAAGTGCTTTCGACCTTCTGTTTTTTTAGTGTTTCTTCTTTATTGTCTTTATTTTTCTCTGATGGCTTCCACAGGTTGTGGAGAAACAATGTCGAGAGAGTGTTGATGACTGGACAAGTCTGTCTGGGTCTGTTGTGGAATTTCACTTTACAAACACCAAATAAATCAAGTTAAATAATCTTATAATTGCCTATGCCTGGTTTACATTATTAATGAAACTTTTACTGGTACTGTGTCCACTAGTGACTAAGGGTTGATGTTGTAAGTACAGTGTCTCCATAATCTTTTTTAAAAGGCTGAAGGGTTACCCTATTGTTTTACTCTACAAGCTGCCTTTTGTATTCCAAACCAGTTTGGTGTCTACCTACAAAGAGCTTTGCACTGACGCTCTATGTATAAAGAACAGATGATGAAATTAATAGCATAGCATTTTGTCATTATGAGCAAATTCTTATTTATTAACTGCAGACGGCAAACAGAATGGCAAGGGGCAAATAAGGAGTAAAGGTGGTAGCCCAAAGATCAAGTTTTTGTACCATTTATTTGAAATGTAGTACGGAACCCCAGAGGTATCATTGCAATATTGAACTTTTTTGGTATATCAAGAGAATGTGTGCTAATTTTACTAAATTGTGCACTCGTTTGTCGTTTCACTAAACAGTGGTCTTTAGATTGTGCACATCATTTATTAAATTAAATGATTATCATTTATTAATTTAAAATGAAATGTGCCCAGACTTTAAAAAAATAATAAATTGTGTGCTCATTTTACTAAATTGCGGCCTCGTTTGCTGAATTGTGCTCACTTTACTAAATTGAGCTCATTAGGCTATATTTTTTTGTAAAATAAGCTCACTTTATAGCCTAGACGACTATTGTCTTATACGATTGAGATAAAATAGAGTAAAATAGGATCAAATTAGTAAACTTAGGACATGATTTAGTAAAACAAGCACATATTCTCTCATATTGACTACACAAGATATCTTGCGATAATATCTCCAGGGATCCTTAGTGAAATCATAACATAGGCTAAGACTTTTATTTGGCGACTTTCTTACAATGACAGTCCAGCGAATGTGTTAGGCTACGTTGTTCAAAACCATTATGAAGCCTGATCCATGCTATGAAATAGGCCTGCGCCCTAGGGCCTAGGTTAATCATCTTCCAGACTAGGCCTATAGTTTTCAGTTCTGGAGAATTTCCATAATGCTTGACAAGGGTCTACGTATGGAGCCTCCAAAGGACCATGGTGGAAACTATATTTTTGGAAGTGGGGATTTGTTTTGTGGCCCTTTTGTGTTCTCTCGCAATATTCCCTCCCAACAAGTTCTGCGTTCCCTCGCCTGAGTCGCCTCTGTACTTTTGACGCAAAAGGGGCTCTAAACAGACAGAAGTAGAAGTCCTGCCATGTATTGGTTCTACCTGTGCGCACATGTGATTTCTCTACTGGCTGATCTGCCTGGCTTAAGAATTGTGATAATTTGAATTGGCTAATTAAGTGAATAGTTGGAACCAAAATGTGGCAAGACTTCCGTTCTGAAGCTAGACTTGTACACCCTCTAGTCTAAAAAGATCATTCCTACCATGGTCCTTCGGGGGCTCCGTAACCACTAGCTTTAAATTGTGATCTAGCCTTCATTTTGGCCTTTGAGCCCTTTAAAAGGAACAGGAAATAGTGACGCTTTTCATCAAATATTTATAGACAAACGTTTGCGTGCAGTAAACAGACCTGTTGCCCGAGGTGAAAGAACCCACAGAAAATGATGTTTATCACCAAACTCTAGCAGAGACCCTCAGGGTCAACCGTCAAGTAATCGTGAGATAAACTTAAAATAAGATAAAATATTCACACCCATTAATTGTCTTCCTTTTCGAAAACAAACGGGTTGTGTGGCCTATTCCCACGCGACCCCCACCCTCCGCCTTCTCTGTCCCTCTGCCAAAAAATGTGAAACGCAATCCGAGCACCCGGTCACAGAGAGGAGTTATTTTAAAACTTAAAACTCAGCTACCTCCGAAGGAAGGATCATGTAAGAAACAGCGCACGGACTGACCAGAGGGAGGAAGTAATCCTTGTTGTGCTACACACGGCTACAGAGAGTAAAATGAGCGAACGAGTTATATTGATGATCCTCCCTTGTTTAAGGTCTATTGTTCTGTTGCCAGTCGCGCGTCTCCAATGTCGCTGCCAGTAGTCCTGCCAGGATCGTGTTGTCGTGTTAGCAGGGTCTCGCTTGCACCTCCGCTGGGGGATCCATCATATAGAAGTCGCAGCCGCTGCATTCCCACCCCTGGATCTCGTATGCCTGGATCTCAGTCGCGGCTCATTCCGGCGCTGCTACCCGGCCGCCCGTTGCTCTCACTGGGATTGCTGCAGTTGGCTCTCGGCTGCTCCATGGTGGCGCTCTCCTTTGGGGCTCTTTCCCTCAGCAACTCGCCTCCTGTTCGGAATTCCTGCCCGTTCTGGGCAGGCTCATCAGTGCGTAAGATTTTAATAAGTGAACAGCATAAGTTACTGTGTGGACGCATGGAGAACTCACTGTAGCCTATCATGCAGTTGTAGCCTACAATAATCGAGTTTTAAAATGTAAACATTAGAGTAGGCCTACATTGTAGCATAAACGTCACTTGTAACAACAAATAGTCTAACTACATTTATGAAATCCATTTAATTTGTGATGTTCTGGCCAAGATG
>NC_085001.1:25239673-25274673 GCF_963854185.1 Sardina pilchardus
AAATGTCCTAGTGATGTTTATTGCATTGGCTCTGTCTGTGAAGTCACATTAAAAACAGAATGGCTTTCTAGTTTGATTGGACCACTAGCAAGGAATTGGTGTGTATGTACTATAGGTGTGTGAGTTGGTTGTTCCTCACTTCCCTGCCAGTGTATTTTAAGATCATTTCAAACTCAAACTCTCATAAGAATCACTAGGTCTGGTCTCCATGAGTCCACTCTCAAGAGTAGTGAAAGGCCAGCAACAACAACAACAACAACAACAACAGCAACAACAATAGCAACAGCAACAACAGCAACAAACAGCACAGCCACTGCTGCCAGACACAGCTCTTAGTGCTTTCCATCCTCAGGGGAGTGAGGTTTATGGAATCCCACCTACCAGGCAATTGGGTGAGTTTAGCAATCCCCAGTATTAATCCCCCTGGAGATAGCCGCTGGTGGACGGCGTGTCAGAAGGGTTATGGTAATGGTGTGTTTTAGAGGGACAGCTGGACAGCTCACTTCACTGAGCATCTCCCTGCCTCTCAGGGAGGTAAGAGCCCAGGGTCACATTCAACTTGTGCACACACATACATTACACACCGACACACAGACACACTCTCTCACACACACACACATACACATACACACACACAAACAAACACAAACATGCACACACACACACACACATATACTGTACACACCCACTCATACACACAAACAAACACAAACTTGCACACACATACATATACACTACACACCCACTCATACACACAAATACAAACAAATATAAACATGCATGCACACACACGGGCAAACACACACATACAAACACACACATACTCACTCAAAACATGCAAATACACACACACACACACACACACACACACACACACACACACACACACACACACACACACACACACACACACACACACACTCACACCCCATCACTGGCTGCTGTGGAGCTCAGCTGTCAGTAGAGAGCATCAGCAGCAGGGGCTGTTGCTAATAATACCCCCTCCTTGTCCTCCCTGTCTCCTCTGGACGCTGATCCTGCTCCCTCTCCTTCTGCATCTCGCACATTGATGAAACACCACGGTGTGTCTCGTGCCTGTGTGTGTGTGTGTGTGTGTGTGTGTGTGTGTGGTTGTGTGTGTGTTTGTGTGTGTGTGTCATTTCTGTACCCTGTAAACAAAAGAACCACAGCTGGGATCTTACCTCTGTCTCACTTTCTTTCTTTCTTTCTTTCTTTCTTTCTTTCTTTCTTTTTCTTTCATTCTTTGTATCTGACACTCAAGTCTCTCTCTCTCACACACACACACACACACACAGATAAGTATGTTAATTCTAAAACAGAACACACACTGTCACTTTGGTCATTGAGTTTGAATTGGTTACCTTATTCTGTGGGAAAGTGTGTGGTTAGAATCCCATGACTCACACTTTATTATCCCCTCATGATTGCGAGCTGTTAGCGCTGCGAGCTGTTAGCGCTGCTAGCTGTGAGACTGCCAGCTCACAACATACAGGGTTTCACCACGTCACGGCAGCTGGCACACGGTTGACTAAGCAGTCCATCCTCACTCAAGGGCTTGGATTACACAGTAGCCTACCAAAGTAGGAGTCAGTGATAACCTGGCCATGGTCCCTGGGTCCCTGGATAGACCCTTTATGATATTGCAACAGGGAATAGAAAAGTATTTGACTTCCAGGAGTGAGGTCTTAAGGCATTACTTGATGTGGTTGAGGCCAGCTCCCTTGGTACAAAGGTGTCTGTTTGTGTGATAAAGTGCTTTCTTGCTCTTTCATTTGTTATGTTCAATGGGATGGAACATTTTAGCAGCTGCTAACACTACATCTCGACTAACAGAATGATGTATCCTCTCTCTTTTAGACGTAAATATGGTAATCATCATGTCCTTTCATGTGGAAATCAGCTATGAGATAAAAGTTGTCATGATTTAGCAATTACATTAATTTTGCTAAATTAGCGGCAATTATTCCTACAAGACGGAGGAGTGGGATCATAAAGATGGAAGAACCCCAGAGGACAGATCCTCTGTCGGATAAGCGGGCCTCTCCATCAGGAATGGGGTGAGCTGTGTAGAGTCTCCATTTCACTCTTTCCCTGCGGATGGCAGGCTGCAGTGAGCAGACAGTTTCTTTGTGGGGAGCGCCGAGCGAGCGTGGGTGCCTGATTTGAGGCTTGCGCTGAGATGCCCGTGTTTAATTGTTGGTTCGTTAGCTTGATTGACAGTGACGGGCGCCGCATTCACTGTCTGAGACTTGGAGCTCTGTGTGTATTTTTCCTCTCAATGGGGTCTCATTATTCTGAACATCTTAGCTGTAGGCCTACACCTACTTGTAGTCTGAGACTCAGAATTTGATACTGGTCTGTTTTGTCTAGACATGAAAGAACAGCCCAGTATTGCACATTAGCATTTACTTTTTCGTCATTTGAGGCCTACGTTTAATAGTTTATGTAGGCCTATAATATCAGTTTGTTACACCTTGCACTGACAATGACAACTGGATGTAACAAATGAGAGGAGAATTTTTAATTTGTTGCGCCATGGATAAACTTTGGACTGGATACTGTAAAGGCCTGGGCTATTACAAGCCTCACAGTCATGGATTTAAATTTGGATTTAAAGTTGTCAAGCCTCCAGACACAACAAGCCTCTGAAGTATGCAAACTCAAGCATACTGACAGCATCTTTAGCCGTGGCTAATGATAAGCTGCTTGAGTATCTTAAACAAAAAAAAAGAAGATATGATTTGAGTGTTCAGCCGGGGCCCTTCCTTATCCCATGGCCAGACAGGCTTTAAAGGTGATTAGATCTCTCAGGGGACACCGTCGACCGACTAACCCCTCGGAGGAGTGCACTCGGATGAAGATGTTCTCCCTGATTGATTTCCTCTCGCTTATCCACCACGGAGAGACACATTTATCATTGTCAGTATCTTTTTGTCAAGTTCCACCGAGGCAGGATGTATCTGAGAATCTCCCGATGTTTCGGTCTTGTCCTGGGTGACGTTATGGGCTTTGCGATGCATCGGGGCAGATAGCGGTAATTAAGGGCAATTCATCACGGGGTGGCAGACAGAGAGCTGGCCGCGGCGTCCACTCCGCAGGTAATGGAGGGTGACCTGATATAGCGATTCCTGACGTAGGCGGCTCCATTTCCTGCTAGAGCGAGATGCTGGAACGCAGAGAGGGGAGGTCACTGCAGTTTTATGGAACAGAGTCCAGGCCAGGGCTAGTCTGTCCATCTCTCTCTTTCTCTCTCTACCTCCCTCTCTCTCTCTTTTACTCTCTCTCTCTCTCACACACACACACACACACACACACACACACACACACTCTAACCCTTTTTCTAACCCATTCTTTTCTCTCTATCTCTCTCAGTCTCTCTTGGCTAGTCTCTCTCTCGCTCTCTCTCTGTCTCTGTCTCCCTCCCTTTTTCTCTATCCCCCCTCCCCTCTCTCGTCCTCTCCACTGAGAGAGTAATGGAGCCTCATGGTCAGGCCATCTGTTCTCAAGTCTGCCGTTACTCTCCCCAATACGAGGCCTGGAAAACTGGAGTTGTCTCAAGGTTAACTCTTCTCACCCCTCCCTCACTTATTTTGTATCTCAGTTACAGGGGGGGGGGGGGATGTGAAAACAGTGAAGCACTGTGAACATGCATACAACATGCATAATGTTGATGATGAAACACTGATGATGAAATAAAACTGGTGTACACAGGGCCCCATTCTTGGACAGATGGTCTGTAGCAAGGGTTGTGTAATATCACACTGTGTGTGTGTGTGTGTGTGTGTGTGTGTGTGTGTGTGTGTGTGTGTGTGTGTGTGTGCGCGTGCGTGCATGCATGTGTCTTGGACACACTTGTCTGCTTGGACATGTTAATTTGTTTGTGTGTGTGTATGTGAGTGAGTATGTGTGTTTCTGTATGTGTGATTTGTTCATTGCTGCAGTGTCCTGCTTGCCTCACCTTTATCACACTGGCTCGTTATGCTGAGCTCATCTGGGACTTCCTGCAGCCTGGGTTTGCTTTCACACTGTTCCTTCCATCCACCCAGCAGAGGTTCAGGGGCTGCGTTGGCCTGGAAGGGTTGTGGCGGGGGCGGGGGTGGGGGAGGCTGCGTTGGCCTGGAAGGGTTGTGGCGGGGGTGGGGGAGGATGCGGAAGGTTAGCTGGGCAATCTTCGGGCCCCAGGAGACAGTCAGATATTTTTAAAGCGGCCTTTTTTTGGACTCGCATCCACCAGCATAAAAGCTCCGTGCAATTTACACCCCGAGTAGGAGGTCGAGGAACCTCCGAGTCGTTGCTGAGTCTATCTGCTAATGAGGTTGCTGGGTACCGAAACGGGGATGGCGACCATTTCCTACAGAACGACAAGGGTGCATGATGGGACATTCACTGTGTGCTCTCTTTGTAGGATGGTCTGCTCTGTTATTCACAGGGATTATTTTTGGTCATATATGGCCTGGTATATAAATGGATAGGTCACTTTTAGATTGTGGCACAATGTATGAGAGTATGCTGAGAGGAATGTCTTGGCTAATTATGACTGCCACTTGCGCTAGTGCTAGTGCTGCGGGGAGACCAAAAGCAGTTTTCGTGGAATAGCTTGCCACACATGTACACACACACACACACACACACACACACACACACACACACATACACACACACACACATACACTGGCACACTATAGTAAAAATGTTAACATACCACAAAGCAGTGTGTAATATTATTATGGTAGAAGTGTGCCTGTGCAATAGAAATACAGATGTACACACACACACACACACACACACACTGGCACACTATAGTAAAAACGTGTGTAATATTATTATGGTGTATGTAAGTGACCGTGTGTATGCAGTGTGTGTAGAAGTGGAGACGCAGGATGCAGGCTTTGGAATGTTGTGCCAGTCGCTGTTTTAGAGACAGAGGGAAATTGAATATTAGGAGATATTAGGAGATACATGTTACCAATGTGTTGTGTATCACATTTATGTATAACATTAACAAGCATTCATGTATTGTGTTTTCTCTCAACAGAGTGAGCTTGGTGACATCTGCAACTGTTGTGCTGAAACTCCCAGTACAAAGTGCGAGGAGGAGAAAATGCTGAAGATTTACCCAGGCTACTCATGCAACACGATGCGGGTGCTTCTTAAGGTGAATGTGTGTATGTGTCAGAGAGAGAGAGAGAGAGGGGTGAATGTGTGTATGTGTCAGAGAGAGAGAGAGAGAGAGAGAGAGAGAGAGAGAGAGGGTGAGAAAGGGGGAAATAGCAGTGTTTTCTAATATGATAATTTAACCAGAGAGCAGTGTATTGAACATGTATACATTATGTCCTGTGTTTGATGATTAGCATGTTCTTATTTGGCCACACATACTTCTCTGTCCTCTAAGCACAGTCCTCTTTCCTCTGCTGCATTCTAGAAAGTTCTGTTTGCGCTGTGTGCCTTGAATGCTGTGACCACGGCAGTGTGCCTGGTAGCTGCGGCACTCCGATACCTCCAGATCTTCAGTGCCAGGCGGCCCTGCATGGTAAGGCCCACCAATCACACCTCACCTCGCCAGTCATGTGATTTGATTTCGCAGCTCATGCGCTAGGTTCTCGGCAGCTTGACAGGGCTGCTGGCAACTGCATTCATTCTCACCTTCACCTGTCATGTCGTCTAGTTCTGTCTTATCTAAGAATCAGTGAAAGCTCTCCTGGATTCCAAAGTGAAGCAACATCCGTTAAGAAATGTTTTCACTTTCCTGTCAAATTTTATTTCAGCATGTCAAAGCAACAAGAAAACAACATAAATTGCAGTTTTAAACCATAACCATAATTTTAGATACTCTGCTCCTTGGCCTTGACCTTGCAAGTTATGGACTTAAAGTAGCCTACAGAACGCTAGATATTCAAATTGCAGGATCTCACACATTCATCGTAACAGTAAATTACTGTAAAACTCCTCCACCAGTTGAGGCGAAGAAGAACAAAATGTGTAAATTATGTGTTAACATCACTTAGATGAATTACTTAGCAGATGCTGTAATTGAGAAGAAAGTCTATAATGTTCAGTAGCCCTATCTTCATTGCTGCTGTGTTGGTAATCTACAAAAAACGGAATTCATGGTTCCCGGCATTGCCAGGAGCCATATGCTAGTGATGAGTGCAGATCCTCTCAAAGGGCCTCTCTCAACATCCCTCCTCGATCCTCGATGCTCGGTCCTCCAGACTCGTTCCCACTGATCTATAACTAGCACTGGATAGACGATCCCATTGTTGCCGCCCCATCATTCTCTATCTAGATCAGTGAGAACGAGGACCGAGGAAGGAAGGGAGGATCTATAAAAGACAAATGATAGGCACCCAGTGACAGAGAATTTCTAGTGTGTGGGGTATTATCATAGTAGGGTATTACCGTAATTTCTTATACATTGATTTTGCTACATTTCTTCGGCTGAGATTAATATAGGGGGGCAGTTAATATGGTGTTCTTTTAACTTGCATAAAACACTGTCCTGCGGCTTATACACAATGCGGCTTGTATGCGGGAAATTGCTGTATACGTTGCCATCTAAGAGCAGACCCTCTCAAAGTGTCCTGCACCTGGCCTCACTGTCCTTGTGCTCCCTCAGGAGGAGCCGCGGGCCGCCGTGGAGGATGCCGAGGAGCCGGCCCGGCCTCCCGACCCAGACGAGTTCGTGCCCCCGGCGCCACCCCCGTCCTACTTCTCCACCTTCTACTCCTACACCCCGCGGCTGGCTCGCAGGTAAGAACTCATTTTCTCATTCTGTCTTTCTCAGTATTTTGTTGCTCCACCTACCTGCTCAAGGACTGTGGGCGGACATTAGCAACATTTGCTACAATCTGACACAATGCATCTTTTCTAGGTTCGTACAAGGTTAACGTCTTTTGTAACCTGGAAATACTCATGTGAACTTTCAGCAAGTTTGGGATTTGCTGCAGGTCTGTCTGGCCAAGAGGCCATTCAAGCCCATTTCCAATGTCCCTAATACATGGGCACACAAATAGGCTACAATCGTTAATCAGGCACGGACATGTATTTCTTTGGAATTGAGTAACCTACTGCATTTAATCCCTTCATTTAAAAGATTGATACACTTTTGAAACAAGTTTAATGAAGGCTACCAATTTAGGTTTAATTTCACTGCTACTTACGCCCCTGCTGGAAGTCATAGATCAATTAACGTTTTACAGACCTACTCCCAATTGTACAATTGTGAATGTCTGGGTGTTTCCAGGCTATGTCTGTTGTGCACTGTCCATCCATGCTGAAACAAATCAAATAAAATTACAATTATCTCCTCAGACTTTTCCATGATATTCAGATTTTTTAATCTGTATACCTGTATACAAAACAAAACAAAACACTAGGAGTTAAATTGTTGTTGTTATTGTTTAGCTCTGTTATGTGCAGCATCTTGTTGCACAACGGAGGTGTAACCTGCACTATGTAGGTCTACATCGAGCAGGTCGGCCCTGCACTCGCCTGTTCTCGGGCTCAAACCCACAACTCACAGCTCTCTGATTGGGAGTCAAATGACCTTACGTACATACTGTACTGCCTAGCTATGTAGCAGCTGGCTATCGTTACAGAGTCATACATGCTGAAATGTCCCATTAGTCGTCTCTTATCTGCTGTCATGAAATCTCACTGAACAGATGTCTCAGTTGTACTCAGTTACTGTATGTAACAAATAGAGCTAGCTGGCTTGAAACTGTGAGTTTTATCCACATTCACCCCGTCGGTCGTCAGGAGGACATACCGTCCTCTCTCACCCCGCCTACACTTGAGGGCGTCTCAAGACTACCCGCTGCCTTGCTGACGCGCACGCGATTGGCAGATGTGTGTGGCGGAGAGCTATTTGGCAGGACAATGAGGAAACTCCTGCTGAGGCTCTGGTGTGATGTGCGATGGCTATTTCGTAACGTCTATTGGCCAGACCCCAGCTGGACCGAGAAAGGAAGGAGCTATGTTGCTTGGCAGAGAGCTTTTGATTTTATGCTGTTGATGGTTTGATGGCACTTGTTGTGGGGTGATTATGCTCACAAAATGTGTGTGTGTGTGTGTGTGTGTGTGTGTGTGTGTGTGTGTGTGTGTGTGTGTTTGTCAACAGAATGTTTGGTGACAGTGTGATCCCCCTGCCTCACATATATGGAGCACGGATCAAAGGGGTGGAGGTCTTCTGTCCCCTGGACCCTCCTCCTCCATATGAGGCCGTTCCTGGAGTATCCAGCCCCTCCACTGCCCAGGTATTGCACATCATTGCGTAACATAACTAGAAGAACAGAAGCAATGGAACATTTTTTTTTTTTTTTTTTTTAAATGCTGTTGGTTTTTGGCTCCTTTTTGTCATATCTGTGAAACGACATAGCGACAAATAGCAGTGAACTATTTTGATAGGCTAGTTCTTTATGCCGTTGAGTAAACTTAGATGCAGGTTAAAGTCAGATAATCTTTACATGACCTTCTGTGCTTTTCTCAGAGGGCCCACAGATTAGCAGTGTCACACAGTTTATTTTGGCCAGGCCTTTTGCTCTTTGACTTGCTCTTAAAAACCAGCCTTTCTATTCTCTGCTGTCCCCAGGAGACACAGATCCAGATGACCGATCTGACCGATGGAGTGACGGACCACTCAGAGGCCGCAACGTCCATCGCTGGTGAGGGAAATTCACAGCAAGGTCAACTGAAGGTTGTCCACGTGTGCAAGGAAGCACTTTCATTTGTTGAGCCGCAAAGTTGACTGCCTATGGCTCGACATCCATGTGTTCCGAAGTTCCCAAAGTGGTGGGGAGATGGTCAAGCTCAGGAAGTCAAAGCCAAGACTGATTGTGTGGTTTTGTTTTCAGGAAGATTTTGGCTTCTGTCCCATACTACATGACATAGAACCGCAATATACTGATGTTGTGATTTGAACAGTGTAATCTTAAGACTCAAAAGCCGTGTCCCCCACCTCCACAGAGTTATTTTCGAGGTGCTGTTGCGGACGAGCCAGCACTATACTTACATGACTGAGTCATAACCTTGCTGTGGCGGCAGAGAGTGTCCATCTCCAATTATGTCATCTGCGTATAAAAAGCACATGCATTTTGCTTGCAGCTCGGCCACAGCCCTTGTCCCTCTGCCAGAGTCTCTCCTCAGAGTCATATTAGTCAATGCCGTGTGAGTCTCCCAAAACTGTACAAAAATGAAAACATTCTGAACTTGCTGAACTATTATCAGTCCCATTTCTCCATTTCTGTCTTTCTTTCTTTCTGTCTCTCTCTCTCTCTTTCCCTCTTTCTTTCTCTCTCGCTCTTTCTCTCATGCAATGCAGTTCTTCCAGAGGTTAGACTCTCCTTTGTTCTCAGTTGGACCACAGAGTTTGATATTGGCCCTTACCAAACTATGTTTGGTTGAGAATGATAAATGACCCCCTACTGATGAGCGGGCCCAGAGGCAAGGAAGAGTGAGTGCATCTGTAGGGGAAGTGTTCTCCTACTGTGAGCCAGACTTGGAAGGACTCTCAGATTGATGGAGACGGGAGAGTGGGCCCTTTGTTACCATCCACTCTCCTGTCCTTCAGCCAGCATGCAGTCGGGTCGGTCATGGTAGACAAAGACTGACACCACGAGGCCAGTGTCTGTTCACAACCTGGGCCTTCTGGACAAATTCATGTTCGGGTCAATTCAGTTTGTGATTGGATCAACCAGCTGTCATCAAATAGCCAGTTCCAGCTAGAAATCCTAGAGCACTTAGGGTTATAGACAGACAAGTGATCTGGAGTCCAATGGTCCAACCTCTGATTTAAAAGCAATCACCTGTGCCACAGCAGATGTGACCTTTGACCTCTAAGTGGTCTTGTTTTGATTCAGACAGCTGCCTGCAAACGGCGACTTCCTCAGCGGCGGCGGCGGCGACGGCGGCTCCAACAGCACCAGCGACCCAGACCAGCAGGAGAACCCACAAGCTCCGCAGGTCCAACAGTGACCCGGTGTTTCTGGACCTGGCCTCTAAAGGTAGGTAATGCGTTCGCATTCACTTGACTTGTGGGTCTTGTTAGAAGGCTCGGTCATCCTACCAGTGTAATCGGTGTCCTCAAGTTTGTGTGATGAAGCTTACGTGATCACAACACCTGCGTGTAAAGATATTTAAGCAAGTAAAGCGACGACACAAGCACAGTGCTTAACCATTTTGATGAGTCGTAATTCGGCCTTATGTTTCCTTGTTGTGCCTAGGGGGCAACACCACTTGAATAAACAGCGGTTACGTAAGCCCCTAAGGTTAATCGTGACTTGCATACACTTGCATCAGGCTCCCAATAACATCATGGCTCTTGGGATAACAACTAAAGAAAGAAAGACAAATACACAACTTGAAATATTTATAAAGTAAAAAAAAAGATTTACAAGAGACGGTCACTTTAAAAAAACAAAACAAATTGGGCTCGTTTTGTGTATTCATGTTATAGCAGTTTAATGAGTGGCTAGCTGACAGTCTTGCTTTCTAGCTTCAGCGCTTGATGACAGGGCCAGAGGACTGGGTGTGAAGCTTTGGCTCGGTGGGCCTTTTCTCATCGTAAATCTACAGTCAGTCCGTCTGTCAGTGGACACATGAGGAGCTCTTTATATATAGCCCTCGTTCCTCTCAGTTACCGACTAGTGATCCCTGCAGTTCAGCTTGGAGGCAGTGCAGTCGGTGGAGCGGGTCGTTCTCCGTGCAAGTTCTCAGAGTGTAGTGTCTGAAGGTGAAGGCTTGGCCTCATCTGAACAACGCGTGCCAAGCTTCAAGTGTTATCCAAAATAAATACATGTACATGTACAGACAAGGCTGTGTAACTTCATGAAATCGATTCAGACAGGTTTGACTGTGTGGTCTTGCTCGAGGGCTCTCCCGTTGTATATTTTTCATTTTGATTTGCATGATCGCACTCTTCAGTGTTTTGGAATGTCTAGCTGAAGAGCGGATCGTGTTCGGCCCCGGCGGCTGCTGTTGAGTAACGCGGCAGTGCATCATGAAGTGGTGTGACACAGTTATGTTTAGCTGGATATAGCTATGATCCAGGAGGCTCCTGCTCACCATGCTGCTATTCATGGCTATACCACTGTTCAGTGACAACCCACCCCCCATCCATACACACACACGCACACACACACACCCATACATACACACACATGCACACGCACACGCACATGCGCGCGCACACACACACACACACACACACACACACACACACACACACACACACACACACACACACACACATACACACACACACACACACACACACACACACACACACACACACACACACACACACACACACACACACACACACACACACACACACACACACACACACACACACACACACACACACACACACACACACACACACACACACACACACACACACAACCCAACAGCAACAGCAACAGCAAAGCCTGTGTCAGAGAGCTGTGTTTCAGTAATCACAACAAGCATATTCAGAAAGGTGACATTTATTGCCACAGGCATGTGATACACAGTGCCACAAAGCATGATATTGCTGTCAAATGCTGGGCAGTAGAGAGAAGGGGGATGTAGATTGTGGCAGTTGTTAGCAAGTGTGTGCTAAATAGTTTTAAAGTGAGTAGCTGTGTACAGTATGTCACTTACTAGTTGGAATAGATTGTCCTGTTCAGAGGATCATGCAGGATGTTGTAAATGGGTCGACTGTGTGTTAGGCAATGTGTCAGGCTGCTGGTATGTACTGTAGGCCTGTAGGACTGTGTGCCTTACTGTGTCCTGTTACATTACACACCCTTTTTCTATCCTCTCTTTTCTTCTGTTTCTAGTTGTACTCTCTCTATGCTCTTATTGCATTCGATTACCCCTGCATCTCTCCTTCTTCTCTCTGTCCTCTATCTCCCTCACTTCATTTTCAACACCCTCTCCCTGTCCATCCACCCCTTCCTTTTTTTGGTCTTCTCTTGTCATCACAGGAAATCTTATCCTTTCATTTCCTGTCTTTTCTTTCGACGTGTAATCCCCCACGCTCTCCCTCTCCGCTCCCCTCCTCAGTGTTGAGCTGCGAGGCGGCCACCCAGACGGACACGGGGACAGGGACGGCGGCCTCCTCTTCCTCCGCGCGGGCGGCCTCGGGCAGCGGCGTGGCCAGGGTGACCCTGCGGCGGGGCCGGGGTCCCCGGCGGCCGCGGCCCACCTCCATGGTGGACTACCAGAGCTACCGCGACACCAAGCTGCTGGTGGCGCGCTTCCTGGAGCACTCGTCCTCGTGGAGCAGCCTGGAGCCCGAGGTGCAGGAGCTGGTCAACAGCATCAAGAGCATGCTGCGCTCCGACGAGGAGCACATGGAGGAGGCGGTCCGCTGCGCCAGCTTCATTGACCAGGTCAGTCACTGTCCAGCCAAGGGACATCAGCCTCTTATATGTACAGAAAGTGACTAGAAACACTTCAATTTTAGCTTCATTGACCAGGTCAGTCATTGTCCAGCCAAGGGACATCAGCCTCTTATATATACAGAAAGTGACTAGAAACACTTCAATTTTAGCTTCATTGACCAGGTCAGTCATTGTCCAGCCAAGGGACATCAGCCTCTTATATATACAGAAAGTGACTAGAAACACTTCAATTTTAGCTTCATTGACCAGGTCAGTCATTGTCAAGCCAAGGGACATCAGCCTCTTATATATACATGAAGTGGCTAGAAACACTGACGGGAACTTTAGCTTTATAGACCAGGTCCGTCACAGTCCAGCCAAGGGACGTGAGCCTATTACAGTATATATACTGTGCATAAAGTGGCCAGAAACACTTCAATTTTAGCTTCATAGACCAGTTCAGTCACAGTCCAGCCAAGGGACATCAGCCTCTTATATACATGATGTGGCTAGAAACACTGACGGGAACTTTAGCTTTATAGACCAGGTCAGTCACAGTCCAGCCAAGGGACCTGAGCCTCTTATACTGTACATAAAGTGGCCAGAAACACTTACATTTTAGCTTCATAGACCAGTTCAGTCACAGTCCAGCCAAGGACTCTTTTATATACATATAAAGTGGCCAGAAAGACTGACGGGAATTTTAGCTTCATAGAACAGGTATGTGTATACACAGGTCTGGGTAAATTATAGGGACACCTTCCAAAAATTGTCAACATTAGGCCTTACATTTGTTTTTTCTTAGACTCCGAACAAAAGCAAAAAAGACGTCACTGCCATGAAATTGTTTCTTCCTCAAACCTCTGAATTAAGTTTACAGCCCTGACATTCTCTGAATATCCAAAAGTATCCAGAAAAACAACAATTACAGGAATTTTCAGCCTCATGGAACAGGCACAGCCTTCCAGGAATCAGCAATGATTTTCACTAAAGTAATTTTCCTGTGTATTAGCCACATTGTGTATAAACCACATGACAGTGTTTTATGGCATTTCAAAAAGAAAAAAAAATGTGTTTCCTGCAATGTGTTGCCTGCACTTGTGTATTGACTGCAGTTACAAATAGCCCAACAAATCAGAATCGGATCAGTGCTTTAATCAGATAGAAGAATGAAGAAAATAAATGCATTCCCATATATGTGTATTAACGTCACAGCTGAACACATTTGACAAAATCAAGGTATAAACCTCAGTTAATATACAGTATACTGTAGGCGGGAAATTGGTGTTCGCAAATGAAACTCCATTCTGGAGCATTTCCCTCTTGTGCCTGTTCACACCTGCCCTGAAAATGCCAGACAGTCCAGTAGACGCTGTTTTTATTAATGCCAATCATCAGACGAAGATAAGGGCTATACTTTCACAAAGATAAGGGCTATACTTTCAGTTGCTAGGTTTAGCAAGTTAAGCAGTAACTTATTTCTCTTGACCTACATATAAGTTACGCCTTTTCGTCCACACGTGAATTTAAACAGCAGTCAGTTAAATAAACACTTCTTTTAAACGATTATACTAACAAACACATTGAATCCCCTGTGAGTTGAAAACTAAGTGCAACTACTATATAGGTCTTTGGTATGGAAACATACTGTATGGTATGCTGTGTGCTCCTATTGATACAGTGCTGCTGTAACTATTTGCGGAATCTGTGGAATTTTGAGTTTTTGTTACCTTTATGGCACCAGTTAAATTAGCACTGCAGTGTGGCTTATACACACACGTCAAGTGTTTACGGATTCTGACGACCCGGTCATTCCTCTCTCTGCACTCCAGGTCATCACCGGGTCAGAAGCCACGACCTCGCGGCCCACCGCGCCGCTGCAGCCGGCCGCCCTGGAGGTGGCCCCCGCGCCGGAACCCTTGGCACAGACGCTCCCGCGGAGGAAGCGGCCCGGCCAGCTGCACCTGCGCAGCTGCGGGGACCTGAGCACCTTCACCTGGGCCGAGCTGCAGCTGGGGGTGGGCACGGGGCGCAGGGGCGTCACCGGGGAGCGCCGGCCCGGGTCTCGCGCCGCCAGCTCGCGACTGGGCTCCCGGGCGGGCAGCTCCCGACTCGGGGAGCACGACCGGCCGCACAGCCTGATCGGGGTGTTCCGGGAAACTGTGCTGTGAGTGGCGCCACCGCCGCCTGAAACCCACCAGAACCCAAACCAGTCCAACCCATAGGCCACTCCACCCCCATGGCCTGTCTTGACCTTTCACCTTTCACCCCATGCCTTTCTCTCCTTGCCTCACGGCGACAACAGACAGTTTTGTACTTAAAAGACTCATACCTGAGGGGGTACATGTCTCCTTGGACAAGACAAAGTTTTTGAAGTTATTATTATTTTTTTGAAGTTTGATTTGTTTTTGTTACCTCTGCCGAGGAGGTTGTTTTTGCTGTTATTTGTGTCTTTGTCTGTCTGACTTGTCAGCAGGATTATGGAAAAACTACTGGCCTGATTTTTATGGAAGCCTTCCACTGGAAGGAAGTAGCATGGGCCAAGGAAGAACCTTTGAAATGACAAGGGCAGACACATAACTTAGTTTTCACGTTCATTAACATCATGAGGAAGGCCATTTTGGCCTTGGCTGAGGAGTCTGCAGTCATTGCCTGCCCCTCTAGTTTGACTCTGTGTTATGTAGCTTCAGTTTAACCCGCGTTCCTTTCAGATGCGATTTAGAACTAGAATGGGAGGGACGTCAGAAAAGGTTTGAGCAATTCGTCTTTCCTCTTCCCTAAATTTAGACAGAAATACAGGCATGTAATCCCAGATAACAAAATGGCCGCACCGTTGTTATCTTCACTGAGCTGTGCTGTTCGTTGACCAAGTCAGTGCCTTTTCACTACTGTTTCTGTATTCTGCCCTTGATATGTGCTGCCTTGTACACCTACTGTAAGTGCATTGTGTCGTGTATGAATGATTTGTTTTTAAACATCTAGAAAGTGTCAATAAAGTAAGTGTAGCAGAGGAATGGTAAGACGTGCTGTGAAGTATTGTCTAGCACTGCAATTAGTTTATGTTTGTTTATATCACTTATGGTGTAACAACAAAAAGTGTTTTTAGCATCGGTTTCACACTGAAATTGCAGTGTCCCATGCAATCTCCTTGAGTGCTTCAGGCCACTACTAGGAGAATACTCAGATAACTACAGTATACAACTGTAATGCAATCCAGAGGCTTGAAGAGGAATTCTGTGGCAGAAATGGACTTCCGTTCAGCTTTGCTTTAGATATTTCCAGTCAAAGAAAATTAGGGCCAAGTGCTGACAATCAAACGAGTTAATAAATTGTACAGTTGAAAAAGCCAATTGCATCATGTGTTTGTACATGTTTTCTTGTAGTTCTTCAGGGTGAAAGAGATTTCAAAAGACTCTCCCTCAGCTTGAGGTAGTAGTGTCAGGGATACATAACCCATGTGTTAGTACAAGGGCATCAGTTGGGTTGTACGGACGGACAGTATGTGACTTTTAAAGATTATTGAAAACACATAAAACATGTTTGCAAATAATATTGAATATTATTACATGCAAATATCAGTCATCGTGGTGTTAACACAATAAATCGAGCAGGCAGGTCTCTCTGTAAGTCATTTACTGTTGTAAATACTGTTACAAACATTCCAGCTATGGTATAGGAATGTAGCTCAATAATTGTAACGTCACGGAAAAGCTAGCAAATAAATAGACATTGCTTTTGCTTTACAGAAAGTGTTTTTTTTTCTCCTCATTTTTTCTCTGTCGACATTTTGACAAACATATGTAAGAGTAAGTACATTCAGAACAAGTGCATCATAAACATCATAACCACCATCTCCACAGCAACCTTCTACTCACGTCTGTCTCATGTTTGTCACTTTTCGTAAAAGACAGACCTACAGACCTTTCTAAATCACCATTCTAGTATCCCCAAAACTGACAGCCACGTGTTGCCGTCATGTGTATCCCTGTGTCCATTATGTCTTAAGTTCTAGGCCAATATGTACACATCTACCACTTCTACAGGTCCTGTTTCCATCAATGTTTCCATCTGCGTGCTCCCACATTATTCTCTAAAGCGTCTTCATATTTTCAAGTCCTAATAGCAACACACAAAATAACCATGAATATACCGGTGCACTGTAAATGGACTCCTTCTTAAAGGGGCACATCACCAATTAGCATTGAGCTTTGTATCTTTAGAAAACCAGTCATGTTTTTGAATGGTCGTGCATCATTCCCTCAGTTTGCCTTGAGATGGGAGAAATACGGATTTCCTGCTTTCGATGATGTAAAAATCATCATTTTACATCATTGAAAGCAGGAAGTCCTATTCATGGGTTTCATTGAAATCTGTATTTCTCCCATCTCAAGGCAAACTGAGGGAATGATGCACGACCATTCAAAAACATGACTGGTTTCCAAAGATACAAAGCTTAATGCTAATCGGTGAAGTGTCCCTTTAAACACCACTGTGCAAGAAGTCGAGATCTTCGCTTGTGGGGGGAAATTGAGAGTTCCTTTTTGTAGAGACAAGGTTGAAGTATTTTTTTTTTATCAAATATCTTATCTTTCAGTTTGTGAAACAAAGAGAAAAACAACTTTAGAGCATAAATAACAACTCTGAAAGGGGTGTCCATTAATATAATCTTGGATGTTTGGAGTGGAGGGTCGATACCTCTGAAGCCATCAATAACCTTTGCACAGCAGTGTAATACGTATATATACTGTATATATCTAATATGACTCGATTATCATTAGATGTCTTTATGGTATACATATATAGATATATCATATAAATATATAGTTGTATTTTATTTAGATTTCCACGCTGGTTTTGGTTTATGATGGAGCAAACGATCTTCACACATCACTCTTACCATTTTAGCGTGTGATAAAGCATACAAACGACTACAGACCATGCTTAACAGAGAATAAAATACCAAAAATAAAAATGTGGTCACACTCACACTGCGCTTTGATCAATAAAGTAAAAAAAACGTACACTTGGAACAATCACCGTATCGGGAGTAAGTTTTTTTTTGTTTGTTTATGTTTATATGCAAGCCTGTGCTTCGGCAGGGCAGGGAGGTTAGAACGGGGGGTTATAGGGGCTTCAGGTGCATGGCAGCTGGGTGATTGCCTGGCCACCTGCAGACCCAGTGCAGGCGCAACCAGGCCAGAACCAGCAGCAGTACCAGCAGTACCAGCAGTACCAGGTCGGCCTGAAGGAAGGATGCCAAGCCACTTGGGCACTTGTGTAAACATGAGGTGCGTGTCCGTGGGGGTCATAGAGTTCTGAACAGAGAGAAAAAGAGTGCAGAAGAGGAGAGAGGAGAGGCAGGAAGGGAGGACTGATGTGGGGTTGGGGGGATGGGGAGGCTGCATCCTGGAAGGAGTCCAAGTGCAAAGGGAAGCAATGACATTTTGGTACAACCCCCTGTCCGACCCGAGGGGCGCAAAGAGCACAATCAATCATGCTGTCTCCACATCTCACCGGCTCACCTTCACAGACTCCAGCGAGGGACAGACAGAGAGACAGAGACAGAGAGAAAGAGAGAGAGAGTGAGAGAGAGAGAGAGGAGGGAAGGTGCAGAGCATCAAGAGTGTGTTGTGTTAAAGAGAGCAACACTGGAGCTTGAGTTGTAAGGGTGTCAGAATGGCTCAGTCTAAACCCCAGGGCGGGGGGGCAGGGGTCTGTCCAGCACGTCCCCAGGTAGGGAAGGCCAGTTGTCAGTCCCTCAAGCTAATCCTTCTGTTTCCAAGAGAGGTAAAAGACACTCAAGATATCCAGAGCAGTGCTACCTGAGGCTGGCCTTGGGCTTCTCTCTCACCCAGACTATCGCAGGGTGAGGGCACTTCCAGACCCTGTCTGCCTTTCGTCAAACAGAAATGTAGTCACACTTAGAAGTTACAGTGGGAAGCCACTGCATTTGTGTACCTTTTCTCACTAACGTAAGCAAAACACTCTTGTTTTCATAATCCTAATGCACTAAAACATCAATATCCATTTTCAATAACTGAATTTCACATTTTCAAGGAAGTCTTTTTTGATTAAGGTTTTTTTTTTTTTTTTTGGTCATTTTAATGTTGACCATGATTGGATGTAAGATAGCTTAACACTGCAGCCAAACCACAAAGCACAAATCCTACCGCTTGAGGGAATACCCATCTCTGGTAGATGATTCAACTCCAGAGGACTCCACTCTCAAACAAAATCAAAAATAGTCTACTTTCCTTTTGACTCTATCAAAGCATCACTTTTAAGACATAAGATGTAAATGTTATCAAGGTCAAAATACACCAAAATAACTAATAATCTAGAAATCTAATAAAACAGTAACTGAAAAAAAGCATCCCGCATTTTCACCATGTCTTCTACCACCAAGTCATGTTCAAGTATAAAGTCTGCAACATCACATTTCTCCACAACCCAATTAAAACTGCAGTACATCCGGCATATAAATTATAGATTAAACAAAGTCCCATAAGGATTAACAATAACAATAAAGGTTACCCATAAAGGATTAACAGTGAAGTGCTGAACAAAGAAATTATATAATCTAGTTTCAAAAAAATAACACTGCCTCTGCAGGAGATCATTATATTGCACACACAAAAAAACAACTAATACATGATGTAAAACTGTTTTTCTCCAGAACAGAGTTGATTTTATGTCTTCTTCACCTTAATATGTTAGAAAACAATCGTCTGTCTAATTTGCGTTATTCCCATTCCAAATGAGTAGGTTTGTAATCCTTCTGTGCAAGAGCTCTGTAATTATTTCCAGAATCACCAAAAACCTTCAGTTCATCCCCTTCACCTATTGAAGTCAGATGTGGTCCTTCTACAGCCATTCTTTGTACTACCATTACAATTCTTCTCTTAACCAGGATGAACACTGGTTTGGCCTCCTTATGACACTCATGTTAATATACAGTTGTGTTGTGTTAAGGCATGAAATCCCTCACAGATTCACTGTCAGTGAATCACAAAACCAGCTTTTCCTTTTACAGATTTTACCTTTTTGTTTCTGAAAGCACACTTTTTTTTACTGGAATTCCATGGAACGCTTCCAGAGTTTGGTCCAGATTCTGTAAGCAGTTCTGTCAGGATCAAAGCTGCCCTTTACAATGGGAATGGAAGGAAAATAAATCTGGAATGTTTGATGAAGTTGCCAAGGTAAGAAAACAAAACTATGTACAAACCAAAACATAAATAAAATAAAAAAAATCACATAACCTTTGTACGCGTTTGTTACGGGCAGCCTGTTAAAGGGAAGGCTTCACAATCACTCTCTATATTCACATTAACATGGTGAGAGGAAATCTGTCAAACCAGCCAAACACTTTTAAAGAGGGTGTTTGCAGACTATTCTTTCAAAAGAAATAGCTTTTCAAACGGACGCCCTCCCCTGCGCCCCCCCCCCCCCCCCCAACTTGCAGACCACATGCAGTTAAAACGCCCCAGATTCCTCTCCTACTTTGATTCTTCCATCCATCCAGCTATCTATCATCTACCCTCATCACATCACACCCACTCCACTCCAGCTCACTCCAGGCCCACCTCCCAGGCCTGGTTATCAGTCAGAAGTGTGCGCACACAAACAGGATATTGCACTTCACAGCAGACACAGAAGCCTCAGAGGGAAGGGGAGAGGGGAGGGGGCTTACAGAGGTAGGAGGCAGAGATGGGTGGAGGTGGTGGAGGTGGTGGGGTTGGGGGTGGGCAGTTGGGGTTGCAGTGTAGCGTAGTGTGTGGAGCAGAGTAAAGAGTGAGACCACCCCAGTCGTGGCCAGTGGGAGGCCGGAGACGCATCGGTCAGTCACCACACCGCGCCAGATGCACACACGGGGAGTGGGGTCAAGAGTCAAAGATGCTGACTAAGGTTACATCATGTGTCAGAGGTCAAAGGTTATGATAGACAATGGAGGGATGGGGGGGAGAGCAGGAGGGGAGAAGGGGAGGGGGGGGAAGCGTTTGAATCGTTAGATGTAAACGGGTTGCTCCTGGGCAGTCAGCAGGCGGTACATGGCAGCAGGCATGGTCTTCATGTGGATCTGTGCAGAGAGAGGCAGAGAGGCACAGCAGGAGATGAAGCTGGGAAATGCATTTCCAAAGGTAATTAGCCCCTGGCATTGCCCCATAGGTGTTTGCCCCTGCAAAGACTTAAATTGCATGTGCTTTGTGTTGGTATGTGCATTAGTTTTGTGCTTACTAGACGTGTACGTGTGTGTGTGTGTGTGTGTGTGTGTGTGTGTGTGTGTGTGTGTGTGTGTGTGTGTGTGTGTGTGTGTTTGTGTAAACATATTTGTATGTACATATGTGTGAACGTATTCAAGTCTCCATTTTCATTTTGTCTGATTCAACTTTACTGAACTGCTATACCATTACAGAAACATGCATACAGTATACCAGCAAACTTGCTGTACTGTATGTATCCTCCTTGAGTAACCGTTTCCATCTTACTTCTGACCCTTAGCGGCCATATACAGTATGTGTGTGTGTGTGTGTGTGTGTGTGTGTGTGTGTAGTATAGACATTTCTGTACCTCTCCCACTGCATTGGACAGAATGTGTACAATCTTCTCGTGAGGGGTGGCCACCACGCTCTGGCCGTTGATCTCGATAATGCGATGGCCCACGCGCACCCCACCCCTCTCGGCTATCCCCCCTCTCATAAGGCTACATATCTGAGAAAGAGAGAACGAAAGAAAGAAAGAAAGAAAGAAAGAGAGGAACAGAGAGTACATCCTCGTCAAACACAAACACACACTCCCTCCAGCACACACAGAGACACAAAGGAATCGTCCTGCTCAATGCTAAACAGGTGCCCCTTGGCTAGCATTACTTGTTAGCAACATTAGCTCCTCACTGATGCAGCTCAACACTAAAGCAGGAGCATTTGGACTCGGAAACACGTCTCGCCTGATCGACTGCGCTGCTCCAAATGAATGAAAATTAGATTTTCTGGCCAGGCAGCTCCTCTAATAGGAGCCAGTGCTCTGCATTAAGAGGGTGACTATGAGGGGGGGTGTACTGTAGGGGAGGAAGGAGAGAGAAAGAGCTGCACTCACAATGCCATTCTGGACACTGAAGCCCAGCTGGTATCTTAGGTCTGGTCTTCTGATTAGGACAGTGGTGACTGGGGGGCATCGGACGATGTTCAGCTTTATCCGCGACTGGTTCTTCAGCCCCTGCACGCACACAAAAACACACACACGCACACACACATAGAGCATTAATAAAATCACAAAAAAAAAAAACAATAGCAGCACTATAACAGCTCAGCAGTGTATCCCCAAGGCTTTGTTTGTACCAAAGGGGAGAAAACAGGCGTGTGCTGCATCATCTTAAATGGTGTCCATATGGCAAAGTGCTTACAAGCAGACTGCAAGCCCCCTTTTAAATATGAATTAATTACTTAAGACGGCCTGGAAAAATGGCCTTATAGCTACTGCCTGTACGCGTAGCATAGTAGTATATAAGATTCAAATGATGAGCTTTCGGCTCAGCTGTGGCTTCCAGACGGTGGCAAAGAGGGTGGTACCTTGATGATGCTCTGGCAGGTAGACAGCGGGAGGCCCACCAGACTCGTGCCATTGATGGACATGATCTGGTCCCCGATGTTGAGCCTTCCGGACTTTTCCGCCGGGCCGGCGTGCATCATGTTGGCGATGATGACGGTGGGGAGGATGGAGCCCCAGCCGGACTCGACGATGACCAGCCCCAGGATCTCACCCTTCTGCTTCTCTATGTAAACCTGGGAGAGGGCAGGTGGGGCACAGAGCCGTCTCCTCAGTGGAAGATCTCATGATCATACGAATTAGACTTGTTTAGCAACAAATCATATCATTTTCATTACTGGGTGTGAAAATAACCTGGGTGTAAATAATTACCTATAAAACAATATAAAAAATACAATAATTTGAAATGAAAATGAACATACACTACTGACAAAACTACTACACTACTGGCTTTCAGGTGAAAATTTGTTGGCCTCTGTTTCAATAAATTCTTTGAGATGAGGAAATCACCATTATATGCTTCTACTTACCCTACTTTCATATAATACCACTGTAGCTTAAACTTTTTACATTTTCCATAAATTTCCACTGAAAGCCAAATATCCCTAACTTTTTGTGAGTAGTGTATATATCAGAAATGGGTGGTTAGTTGATTCTATAAGCTCTGCTCCACTGTCAACCTTCATCATCTCCACAAGCTCACTCACATCTTTGCAGTTCTCAGACTTGGAGAAGTGAATGAGGTCGTCGTTGTACATGTCCTGGGTGTTGAGGAGGTCGCTGTACTCCTTCTGGCTCAGGTCCTCCGGGTTGATGCCGTTGGCACGCAGGAATTCCTGGTATGCCACGCTGAATGCCTGGCCAATGGACTGCGCTATGAGCTGGGCCTGAGAGGGCAGATGAGACCGGAGAGAGACATTTAGCACTACGGCGCCACGCACTCACACAATACACCCCCCCCCCCACCCCCCCAAGTAGCATCTGAGTGTGGGCATGTTTATCTTACTCACAATCTGCTCTGCCAACGCAATTACAGTGTGCACTGACGACTGCAGTTCATTATGTTTTGTTTTGCAATTTGCTTTACTCGCCATCATTCACAAAGCAATCACCACTGCAGAGCCAGTGTTTATGACAAAGGTGCTGAGACTGCAAACATTCACTGAGGGGTTTTATCAAAGTTTTTTCCCCAACACACACACACACACACACACACACACACACACACACACACACACACACACACACACACACACACACACACACACACACACACACACACACACACACACACACACACACACACACACACACACACACACACACACACACACACACACACACACACACACACACACAGCAGAACAGCACCATATGAAACAGAGTTCTTTCACAGCGTTTTCTGTGGGAACGTTCAGAAGTTGTGTTCATGGAGTCTGGGATCCTGATTAAAGGGTTGCCAGCCACATACCAACAGATTAAGAGCAATTTAAGGGAATCTCTATCCAAATGAGGGCGTCTATAACACACAACAAGGAGCGCTGAATGGTTGAACTGAGGATATTTTAAGTGCAAGCAAGGGCCCTATGATTCCCTCTTACTGCAGCGGTTCACTTCTCTTTTTCTTGTTCCTGAAGAAAAGCACATAAACTGCTCTGCTTTGCGCCTTTGGAGGCAACTGCACAGCTCATCTCTGTAAAACACAGAAAAACAAGACTAATGAAAAAGGACTATAAGACTATTCCCATGGAAGAGTGGGGCTATAGGCTTCCATGATGCAACAACAAAAAAAAAAAGCCGGAAGAGAGAACTGAGGCAGGAGATCTCGACACCGTCAGAGATAGAGAGAGAGAGAGAGACAGCGAGAGAGAGAGAGAGAGAGAGGGGGGGCGGGGAGAGCAAGGTTGAGGCTGCCTCTATCGATCACGCCCACGGACGCACAGAGTCCGCACTACGGGCACGCCAGCTGGAGGAGTGCTAGCGGAGGTCGCAGCAGTGCGGGGATCCTGGCAGCTGCAATGCATCATGGGGTGGGGTGGGGTGGGCTGTGTGTGGGAGGGATGGGGAGGGATTTGTGTGTGTGTGTGTGTGTGTGGCGTTGATGAGGGAGGGTGACTGGGCAGAAGTCCTGCCGGAAAAAAAAAAAGGACATGTGGGCTTAACGAGGACGAGTCAATTTCACATCCCACTGGAACACGCCCAGAGACCAAATGAGATGCATATCCTTTTGTGTCCCAAGTTTTATAGTTCCCCCTCTGCCTCTGCCTCTTCCTCTTCCTCTTCCTTACGCTGTGCACTGAATGGCAAAAGCCCTCATTTGCATGCCTATTAACATACGGGCGCACAGAGGGGAGAGGGAGCTCCTTCCTTCCAGAGCACCTCCATCCCTACACGGGTGTGACTTCATCTGAAGATAAGATAAGGCTTCCGTCTGCTGTATTTAGCTATTCACTCTGTACCGAGATGGCCATTAAAAGAGGAACAAAGAGAACGCAGATGTGATGTTGACAGAATGATTAAAAATGAAGACACATTTGAATGACAGATTTTAAGTATTGATTCACAGCGTGATGTACTATTGTGCTTCATTCTGCATGTAACCAGGTTATCAGAGCCTCCGCAGCTCTCTACAAGATGTAATATTTACAGCTGAGTTATTAAGTTCTGATTAATTTAGTACTTTGACAAGCTCTGTCTGCTCCCAAGCTGCTTGTTCATTGTTGCAGTTGCTGTTTAAGCTCCGAGAATTCTGCTATTCTGCATGTTCTTGTGCTTTTTTTTTTTCCAGTCAGTAAAACAGAGCTCACGACAAAAATGGAACAAGCAGAGAAATTAATGCACGGAGGATAAAACCAGATACACACAAAGACAATCACACACACACACACACACACACACACACACACACACACATACACACATACACACACACACACACACACACACACACAGTGCCTTACATCTTCAGACTCAAACACGTGGCAGATCATTTTGTACTGGCGCTTCTCGTCCTGGGCCGGGTCGGAAGCCTCCAGGTTCTCTTGTGAGTCGGGCCGAGGCATCCTGCGGCGGGCCATCAGCACCACGATGTTCCCGATGTCCGCGATGTACGAGATGGTCCGCAGAGGGTGGTCCATCATGGTCTCCTGCAGGGAGCAAACGGTGAGAGCACAGATTCAAAACCACATAACCAAGGATGGATTACATAGAATGATGTGTGCATTACATGATCCCACTACTTCCTATGCAATATCTGAATGGATAATATGCGTGTAAATATAATGAATATGAAAGTAGATCTGAATGCGAATAATGTTTAGTCACGTGAATGTTTAAGTCCATAAATACATGTAAAATATAGTATGACAATGATGAAAGGATATTTCATGGTTTCGTCACATTCAAGCTCCCCTTTCAAGCATTTTCTGCCAGGCTTTTCAGCAGGCTACTGTACTACGGAATCAGAGTGGCATTGTTGGGAAAAATGACACATTCAGCTCTACTTCCCAGGGCTCCCCCCCCCCCCCTCCTGTTCTAGCTTAGGAGGAATCCCTGCTGCTGTAGCCAAAAGGATTGTTCTGGTTCAAATGAATTGGGATAAAACACCCCTGTCTTTGGGAGAGTGCTGCCAGGGAGCAGAGAGCCCAGGAAGGCTTATGACTGGCACCACGTTCAAAGGAGACAAGGACAAGCCATCTGTCAGCCAGGCTGATGACTTTAATTGCTGCCCCCCATTGTTTGTAAACCATTAGTTGAAGGGATGAGAGAAGAATTACAGAGAGATAGAGAGAATGAAAGAGAAAGAGAGAGCAAGAGAGAGATAGAGGAAACCTTGGCAATACTGTACTGGGCCGTGGAGAGGCCAATGAAGCTCTTTGTGCATTTGAATTTGCTTGTATTCGTGTATTTGAACCACACGCACACACTCAATCAGTCAGCCAGACAAACGGACACATGGCCAGGCAGGTTTTTTCAAACGGACGCGTTAACAGACAGGCAGCAGAAGAAGGACCTGTGAGTCGGCGTTGAGCACTTTGATCCTCTGGGTGGAGATGAAGAGGTCCACTTCAGTCATGGGCTGAGCCTCTCCCTCTGGGGCCTAGAATGAGAGAGAGGGAGAGAGAGAGAGAGAGCGAGAGCGAGAGAGAGAGGGAGGATGGGGAGAAGGGGGGGTTACAGAAAGGCATCAGTCACAGCTTGCACGGAATGACAGAACAGGATTAGTTTCAACTGAGCCTACTGTAAACATCCACGAAGGAAAGCTACAGAGACAGGGAGAGAGAGAGAGAGAGAGAGAGAGGACCCGCAGAGGGAGACAGACACATATCACACATCCAGAGAGAGCGAGAACAGAGAAAGAGGATCCACTAGGAGCACATCCATTAAGAGACAGCGAGAGCGAGAGAGAGAGCGAGAGGGGTGGTGAGGAAAAGATACTGCACATTTATGAGTGTGTGTATGTGTGAGACAGAGAGTGAGAGAGTGCAAGGTCAGAGAGGAAATGATGGCACATCCAGAGGTGCAGTGGAAAGAGAGAGAGAGAGGGAGAGAGGCTCCTCCATTTTTAATTAAATTCTTATCTATCGCTATTTTTATCTTGCCAGCCCCATCCCCACTTGAGGGGGAGACAAAGGTGTCATTCTTTCTCTGAGCTGCATCTCACTCTCTCCTCGATGAACCTCTGCCAGCCAGAGAAACTCAATTAGGTTCTGGCGGTTTCCTCTGTGCTGTACAGGCTTGTGAGGTTAATGTGTGGGTTAGTACGTGTTTTCATCGAAAAAAAGGACCCCGTCAAAGAAGGAGGTCGGCGGTGAGGGAAGGAGGATTCACGGTGAACTACCAGAGTGATTTGGCACGGGCCGCCATCTTCACAAACACAAAAGAGAATGACAGTCAAGACAGCAAAATCACAGAAAGCCGTGCTGAACGAAGAACAGAAAAAAAGAAAAGGTCCGCGTACGGAACTCGGACAAACACACCAAAACACAACAGCACACGTCACTCGGAGAAAGAAAAGGGTGCCTGCCTGCGTTTTTCTGCATCCAGCAAATATCTGGTTCCCCTCCTTGATTTGTTTTGCGTTTGCGCCTTAAGCCTACATGGGCACCACAGACAGGCTCTTTGTCTATGTCAGATTCTTTAGAGTGATGTCTGATGTGTGGGGGAGGATGAGAGAATGTGCGTGAAGGAACACGTAACAGACACACATCTGACACAGAAGTAATGCGACGGAATATATCAGGTGTCGGGACTTGTTGCTGGATTCAGAAACAGAGCGAACTGGAGGCAACAAGAGTGAAACTAGGAAACTAAAAGAAAAAAAGAAAGAAAGATAGAAGAAAAGAAAGGAAAGAAGAAATGACACTGTGAAGTGTCTGGCAAGGCAAAAAAAATGTCTAAAATACAAAAACAACACAAAAAAGTAAATTAAAAAAAAAGAGATGCACAAACACCAAAAACCGATGAAGAATTACTGCACCTTCTTCCTGCTTTTGGCTAATTTCTGGGCCGTCTGCTTTGCATGAAACAAACAGAGACAGGAGAATGGTTAGAGCCGCAGGGACCAGACCAAAGAGAGGGTGGGTGGAGAGTGTGTGTGGAGGTGGTGTGTGTGGTGGTGGAGGTGGTGTGTGTGGTGGTGGAGGTGGTGGAGCGAGTGGTTGCTTGGATGGGGTGGGGTGGGGTGGGGTGGGGCACAGGAGGTTGGGGAGAGGTGGGTGGATCAACACAACACAGTCTGCTTGCGATGGGCCAGAGTGAACAACTGGCACATCGGCAATGATGTGGATATTTTTACTGTATCACTTGCCATGAGAAGCTCTGTTAAAAATGCTGACCCTGTTTAAATCCTTTGACATAACTACGTCTACAATCAAACTAGTAGAGAGGCTCTATTCTAACTAACTCTAACTCTAACTCTATTCCCACCAAGTAGACATAAAGTCAAGAATGTGTATACCTTATCAGTACTGTAGGTTGTAAAAAGTGTCATTGGCTTGTGTTATCTAAGAACTTCTTAGGCACTCTCTAAGAGCGTTCTACGAATGCTCCTAAGAAGTTCTTGGCACTTAAGAATCTGGGAAACCCGGCCATTTACTATTTTGTGCAGTTTCTCCTACAATTCATATCTCCACTGGCTGAGAACAGGCTCCCACAGCTTCAGGGCTGTAACTGAAGGAGGGCTCATCTTAAAGAGGACGCACTAGCATCCATAAACTAATGGAGCTTTTCAAAAAGCAGAAGCAGTGCATGGTGCTATGGGGTTTAATGTGGAGAGCACTAAGTTCCTATGTACTCCAGCAGAGGGCCCACTTGAGCTGTACCAAAAACAGGGGCATTCTCAGGCAATGCATGTTGTAATTACAGTAACCATATAAAAGGGGCATTCCCTATTCTGAGCATATTCAAGTGATTATCTTTCAAAAACAGAGCCATGAGACATGAGACATCACTCCCACTCAAAAGTGCACCTTATAACTGACTCTCATCAACATCATGACCCTTCCCCTCCGAATAAATGTGAGGGTGCTCATTACTACACACATATGGACACACTTTACACAAAATAGAGTAGTTATGGTAACCTGAGCTTCCTCTGCACTCCGTAAATAAACTCCAATCCACTAGGGGGTAGTGTCATAAGGGTCAGGGAAATGGGAGAGCACAGGGAGCTATAGTACTTCAGCCTGAGGGCCAGTTGATGTACAAACACCCACATCATTCAGGAGAAAAAAAAAATCAGAAAGCTAAAGCTGATGATCAAACAAGATCGCACATTTCAATGCACACACAAACAACCTGTTTGATTCAGCCTAATTAGGCCAGTTAAAAATAGTGTGTTGTTATTAATCTGTCTCTGAGACAAACGAGGTTGGGATCACAGGGTCCTGAAGCAGCAGCAGTACCCCAGCTCGCCTCGGGGCAAATTCTCCCACTCGTTTGAAGCCTCATTTATTAATGCCGATGGTTAGGCGTCGCCACCCACGAAGCCCAATCAATGACGCCTGGCTGCTTTAAACCGCCTCTGTTGTCTGAACAATGCTTTTAATCAATCCTGCGCCTCATAAATTATTTAAAGACTACGACCGAGCAGTACCCTGAGCCATGACTTAATCCTTAGCTTCAGTAAGGTACACTGCGAGACCTAGATGCAGAATTTTGTAGTAGTCCTGAGGCTTTAACCAGTGTTTGCAGTCCATTTCATATGCAGTAGGGTTAGATATTCCTTTGCTTTACAAAAAAATCCAGAAGGCCATTGAATTAAAGTGTAATGGGTAAATTAATTTAAATTCTAAAAAAATAATATGCATTTTTAATCAACCTATTTGATGAAGCTTAGTGGGCCCTTTTGGCCTTCTGGTGACCCCTGTGTACAGCATAGCAGCCCATGGCCACCAGGCCACGCTTAATGAATACCCCTGCAGAGGTAATGTCCTGAAACAAATGTTCATATCCTGTTAACCTTAGAATGATCCCGTGTCTCATATGCAACCTAAGCGAACGCTAATTGCATCACAAGCGAGGAGCGCTTCTTAGCATTTAGCATGTCTGGGCCAGAGGGAGATGAGATTCTAGTGCAAGAAAAAAAAAAGTTGAGTCATAACATGCAGTGTGTCATTGGCTTGGGGTTTAAATGTCATACCGAAGCATCATAATAATGTGGAGATTTAAGCCCCAGGAAAGTGATGAGGAGGTGACAGGACACTAAAACGTCACTAGTGATTTAGCAACATGCTAACTATAGCCTCATCACAGTAATGTCCAATGACTAGCATCTCATCTATAGGGCTGAGTCACAACACATGTCATCGTAGTGTTGGCATATGCTAATTTCAGCCGAGTGAAGGCAAGGGAGGAAACATTGAGGCCATTAGAATACATAGCTGAAAGAACAGCTCCTGATAAAACAGTATTTCAGAGAGAAGCTCTGCAGTTGTTCATCTGTTTCCCACACTTACAATTATGCTCAGATACCCACTTCGTCACTGTTATCTCTCATTATTAATTTGCTGTCTTTGTAAGACCCCCCCAAGACAAGCACAGACACTAATTCAAAGAAGTCTTCTGATTAGGGATGGGTATTGATACGTTTTTATCAATATCGATGGCATTATCGATTCTGCCTATCAATCCAATTCCTTATCAATTCTCTTATCGATTCCCAAAAAAAATAGGTGCACCCACATTTTTCATTGCATCGCCTTTAATGCCAAAAGGTCACCTTTTATCGCTCTCCTTTCATAAAATGTGAATGATTTTTTAACAATAAGGCGTAGAAAAAGCTTGTCTTTATTTAAAACATAATAAGGAATATACATATTCTTTATGAAGAATTATAAAGATGTATATATAGCCTGCAGTATATATATATAATATAATATAATTCTTTATTCTAATCTATACTACAGACATTTCTGATATTCATGACATTCATGACTATTCATATTACAACTCTGCCTCTTTAATTCAGCTGTCGGCTTGAAGCCTCAAATTGTAAACAAAGTAGCATAGTTGGCTAGCTTATTATAGTCTACTGGTTGGACTGTTCAGTTTCCCCACGTGTGTTTAAGTTGCAAGGTAGGCTAATACTTTTTCTCCTTGGGACAGGCCCTTTTGAGTCTTAGAGTTGGAAAACATTGAGATGATCAGTCAACTTGAATGCAAGAGTTTGAATCAAATTTGTGCAGTAGCCTACGCTATGATGCTAACCGAAATTAATTATAATGTCGCTAGTTGTCTTCTACTGTATGCGTCATTGCTTTCACGATTGTGAATGTGCATGTGGAGGGGCGGGTGTCCATTGAGCGCGCACGGGAGAGGGAGAGAGAGCGGGCCAAGGGGGTTACTTATATATATACAGTCTGGCAAAGTTGCACGCATAGTCTACAATTAAAACTTGTGAAGGAAACGTATGCTTTCACCCGAGCAGCGTCAGGTGCACCTAGAATTATTTGCAGGCACACTCTTAAACATTTTGGGCGCATATGCACTCTGGAGCCCTGGACCGGGCGACGTTAGCACCCCTCAGGCTGTCGAACACATGACACTCTTGGAGCTTAATCCCATGCTTCACGGACAAATGTTTTAACATATTGCTGGTATTACTACCCTTACACGATAACAATACTGTACTGGTTGCAGACGGCAGAATATTCATCACGTTTAGTGAAATGGGGCCAGGCTTTGGATCTCTTCCTCCTCTCGGGGTTGACTTGTAGTATGAGTCGTCGCAGAGGGCGTGTAGTAACACAACATTTCAGGAAAACTGGAAAAAGTCCGACGTCATGCAGGCTGAGGGAATCGTTAAGGGAATCGATAACAAAAAAGACGTACGATGTCGATGGAATTGATAAGTTAAACCCGGTTCCAAGACGGAACCGGTTATCGATGCCCAACCCTACTTCTGATGATCTAACATTCATTAACAAGTATGTTATCTAATGAGTGTGGGAACTAATAGCAGAGATATTCTTCATTTTTGGACGGCCTACGCAAGCTGGCCATCTCAGCTGGGCGGACCTTGAGAACGAACGTCAGCAGTAGTCATAGACATGATGCTAACTTTCTTTCTTTTTTTGCCTTTCCTCAGACATGCTGAGGTAAATAAAGAGTCAGAAGTCAGAAGTCTGAACAGTGAAGCAGAGAGCTGATCAAAGTGATCTGTTCTGGCACAGTGCCATGCACACACACACTCATACACACACAACACATACGCTGGCTTGCACACGTGTGCTAACACACACACACACACACACACACACACACACACACACACACACACACTGTGACTCACCTTGATGCGGCTCACCGCCTCTTGGGCCTGCATCATGCGCACGTTCTTGGATGGGGTCTTGTCGGAGAGCAGCTGCGTGGAGCCCAGGTAGTTAGCAGCAAAGATGATGCCATCGATGAGGTCCTCCGGGTCACAGGGGCCTGGCACTGGACACACACACACACACACACAGGAGGGCGTTTCAAAGGTGCTGGCGTAGCCTGAGGCACTAATGGCTGAATAAACATTAAGGCAGAGCAGCAACTGCTGATGCGGTGCCAGGTGGCAAGGCAGACTCACCTTCCACGTACGTGGGGAAAGAAGCCAGACTTCTCCGGGACTGAGTTGTGAGGGAGAAAGAATACACAGAGAAAAAGGGCAATTGAGACAAAGAAAAACAAAATGACCAAATTTGGTTTGATTGATGACAACGGATGGAGTTTGTGGCTTGTCTTGTGATTTGGTTCCTGCTTATGCAGTTGTTCAGACTAGCATTCATGTCTAACAGCTTGAAGTCCTTTTCTATGCATTGGTGTTCCATTTAAACTCCTTTCTTCAACACAAACTTTAAAACCTTACTCACAATAGATATTTGTTTCAGTCATGATCACCGATTACTATTACTATTCCTATTCATGTTCTTGCTCTTGACTACATGACCATATTTGGAGACTACCACGCCCATATTTGGAGAGGCCCTCACCTCCTTCCCCGCGGGCGATGGCGACTCAAAGCTGTCACTCCCCTCGTGCATAGGCATGTGGTGGCTGGAGGACTCCGCCCCTTGGGGTGAGTTGGACCCAGAGCCTGGGGACTGGTGGAGAGAAACACAACACAACGGGGTTCGGCTCACATGTCTGTCACGGAAACACTGCCAGGAATTTATTTAAGTGGTTTTATTTTAGCTGATGGGCCGCACAATGTCTTGCGCACCACGCCCCCCATAATAAACGGTATATCTCTCTTTGCTGGGAATGATGCATGTGCAATACTCTCATGATGAACATTTTGACACATGGATATTTTCAGGATGTACTCTCATGGGTTTATTGCATGGATGGCCCTCTGCTCCACGACCACATATTACAGGATCTTGGTAATATAGTCTAGAAATTATAAAAAATTATTTTCTATACCGAATATTCTACATTCGACCTACAGCGTGGATAGTTGCTAAGGTGTAGACAAAGAAGTAAGCTTATTTACACATTGAAAAAACAGTAGCAGACATAACGGCTGTTGTCAAGGCAGATTGCAAGCTATATAATGCTATACATGAAGCCATATGCTGATGCTACACTAGTCTGTCTTGAGTGATAGCGGTGGTAATGACTCTTGTTGCGACTTAATTTATTTGTTTGTCTGATTTGCCTTGCACTGCTTTGATCCCTGCATTAGTCATTTGAAATATAATTTAGATCCAGCTGTAGTCCGATGGAACGTTTCCAGACCACAACGAATGTGACGAATGTGGTTTGGCAGGCCAGGGAGAGAGGTAGTATTTGAAAATGGTAAACCAAAAAACCGCAACAAACCTTAGCTGTCATCTACGGGACAAATGAGATTATTTTAATCCCCTAAGGGTTTAGTTTTGTCATGTTGACTATGAATCACACCACACATCAATAGATGTTGAGAAGCGTGAAGCTATCTCAGTTCAAGGCTCACTGCATTAGGCTGACAATTACACCACTATTTCAGACAGCTTGACTCGAAGTGGCGCTGAAATGGTATGAATCTGAATACGTTGACCATCCTGACCTTCAGTTATAGGTGGGCAAGTGTGGGTGAAAAAGAGAGCAAGAAAGAAAGAGAGAGAGAGAGAGAGAGAGAGAGAGAGAGAGAGCGAGAGAGAAAGATATACAGACGGACAATGAGAGTATTGCTTCAGGAAACTGACACCTAGAGTGGGTTGAACTGACTCCAAGCCTTGTATTAAATTGGCACAGTCCTTTGGGGCCTTGGGCATACAAGACTGGGCAAGAGGGCATGAGGCATCTCACATCTGGGATAAAAATAAAATCTCACAGCAACCCCATAACAAACACTGCCAAAGCTAGAACGAAAATTGATGACAGGAAGTCTTTAAGACTTTAAATCCCTAGACTGTCAAACACCTGCATTTTGTATGTAGATGACATTTGAATTCCATCTGCATATACAAGATGCATGTTTGTGCTTGGATACAACCTGGATTATTGTTCACATTAGATGACTGGCAGATCAGCTAGTGTTCTCAGACATTGGACACCATGTTCCCATCAACCATAGCTGCAAAGACGAGTGACAACATCACCGAAAAACACGAAATTATTCAAGGCACCTGGCACCCAAATATTACATCAGCAACCCCTTAGAACTACCGTGTGAAACTGCAATGTACGACAGGATGAGAAGCCAAGATTGAATCCCTCAGCAGCAGCCTATACAGAAGAGCATAAAAGGTAAAGTCTGATTCTAGTTTCATACACTTTTTTATCAAATAAAAAAAGGCTTGCTGCTCACCATCTTCTAGCTTCCTATCAAGTGTCCACTCTTGCCATTATCAACCCCAGCCAATCAACAAAGAGTTCAACACTTCAGGAGCACAGGAGGAAGGAGTGTAATTTGATTGCTTGCTGAACACAAACAACAACCTTTTGCGAAACTGAGTCACAGACTGCAGCTGTGTAACCGTAGGTGATACATTTATGATCCATTAACTTAGTATCCAATTTTGAATGTGTTATACGCTAAAGCCAAAGTGTTAAACAAAGAAAGATGTAATAACTTAATCATTAAATACATAAATAAATAAATAAATAAGAGGCATCTTCTAATTGGTGTTTTTATCCAAAGATGAACCTTTAACTCACTGTAAAATGAACTTAGCATGGGCCTGAAACGGATCATGTATCTTCCAGCAGCTTAATGATGAGAAATTCACTCCCTGACACCTCCCTCCCACTCACTACCTGCTGTCCTCCCCTTGATGTCATGACTCCATGGAAAATACCACAAGTGGGTTCCAGCCCTGTGGACGCCCGCTAATGGCCAGCACCACTGTGAATGTGCTATCATTGTGCCTTCTTCTGCTTATTATAACACTGTAATTGCGGCCAGTGTAATTTAAATTTAGCCTCTCACACCCATCACAGTGTTGTTATAATGAGTACAAAATAAGAGCAGAGGAATTTCTCTCTTCTCCTGGAGACACATGACATGATCCTAAATGAGTATTTAAAAATAACATACTATATGAGCAACTCGATATTACCTCATCGTCATCAATCAAAGGGACCTCGTCTGTCTGACGACGT
>NC_085001.1:25279673-25399673 GCF_963854185.1 Sardina pilchardus
CGCGCTCGCAGCTGTCGGAGCGCGGGTACGGCGCGAACTCGGCCTCCTTCTCGGGGCTGTCCGACTCGCCGTCCGAGCGCTCGTCGTAGTGGTGGAGGCGCGAGCCCACCGCCTCCTGCTGCCGGTAGGTGCTGCCGGTGCTCCCGCCGCTGTCCTCGCGCTCGAACTGACGGAAGCCCAGCTGCTGTCGCTGTCGGCAACGCTGCTGTTGTTGCGCCGGCAACACCTGGCACTCGGGGCCTCCGCCGGCCCTTGCCGCCGCCGCCGCCGCCGCTGTCGCCTCGGCGATCTCCTCGTACACGTGCTCCTGCAGGCTGTAGTCGGCGTACGGCTCGGCGTACGGCTCGTCCTTGGCCGCTTCGTGGACCTCCCCGCCACCGTTGCCGCCACCGCCGTTGCTTCCGGTGGTCCCTGCCCCCTCGCGTCCGGAGGAGCCGCGGTACGCCGGCTGGGTGTAGACGTAGTTGGAGTAGCCGCTGCCGCCGCCTCCACCTCCACCGCCGCCACCGGGGTTGGGGGCCTCGGGGTGGAGGGTGCGGGGCCGCTCGGTGTTGGGCAGGGGGTCCCTCGGCAGCGGGGGGGCCTGGGGCGGGTACTGCGGCTGGGGCTGCTGCGGTGGCTGCGGCGGCGGGTGGGGCAGCTGCTCGGACTCGGCGCTCTCGGCGTACTCGTCGGCCTCGGGCCGCAGCGTCAGGCCGTAGCCGGCGCTCTCGTCCTCGGGCTCCTCGGGCGGCTCCGGGGCCATGTGGTCGTTGTCGGCGTCGCCTTCGGCGCGGTCCGTGTGGTTGTGGAAGCCGCTCTCCGTGCTGGCCGAGCGGTTGAGCGCGCCGTCGTCCTCCTCCTCCTCCTCGTCCACCGCCGCCTCGTCCCGCTCGGCCTGCGGGACCGCCGCTGGAGGAGGAGGAGGAGGAGGAGCCTGAGGCTGGGGCTGGACGGGAGGGCTGTGACGTTGCTGCTGCTGCTGCTGACCCTCAGCTCTCTCCACCCTCTCCACCCTCTCCGCCCTCTCCACCCTCTCCGCCCGATCGGCCCTCTCCGCCCGCTCGGCCTCCCTCTGCTGCCTCTGCCGCTGCCTCTGCTGCTGCGCCCGCAGCCGGGCCTCGTTGTCCCCCTGCCTCCGGTAGCGGCTGACCGCCGGCCTGGGGATGGGCTGCTGGGGCTGGGCCTGCTGGCCCTGTGGCGCGCCCTGGCCCGTCTGCTGCTGCTGTGTGTGCTGCTCGGACGCCTCCGCGTCTCCCTCCGCCGCCCTCCGCTGGCCCCGGGGTCGGCTGGCCTCCGAGGGGTCGTACCTGCGGTACCTGGCGGGGGGGTGCTGCTGCTGCTGGCCGTTGTCTCCCCCGTGGCCGTTGTTGTTGTTGCTGCTGCTGCTGCTGCTGTGGTGGTGGTGGCGAGTGCGGGCGGGTCGGGAGCCTCCGTCGGGAGCTCCGCCGTTGTCCTGCCGGCGCCGGTGGTGGTGCGTCTGCGGGCCGGCGTGCTGCGTCGGCGGAGGGGGGGGGGCCAGGTCGGCCTCGGCCGCGTCGCACGGCTCCGCGCCCAGCGGCGCCTCCTGCTGGCTCATGGCTGCGCTGCGCTGCCTCGGGGAGCGGGTGGGGGGACGCTCTCTACGCTGCGCGCATCACACCTCACGGGGCTTAGCTTCCACGCGGCTCAAGGCGACGGCTGCAGTCAGGGGGGACAAGACAAGACGAGAGAGAGAGAGAGACACACACACACACACACACACACACACACACACACATGTGATGAGTCACTGACTGTTGTTCCCCAAGAGATCATACTCAAACATGACTAGTCTCATTACAGGGCTACGTACACACCATGCTGATGTGTGGTTTAAGCTCCTGTATACATCCCGAGTCCAGATGGCTTTGAAATACAGCACACCAGGAAGCAAAAGTAAAAGCACCACAAGGATTTTTTTTTTTTTTTGCCTCTGTCATATCAGTTGGGATTGCATTAGTGTTTAGCATTTAACGGGGATGTGCTGCATAATCTTATTACTCGCTCTACAGTCATTTATAAGCACTTTCCACTCGTTCGGAGGAGGGGCTGACTTGTCTTGTAGAATGAGGAAAAGTTGCTGCAGTACAGTACAGAGAGTCACTGGGTTTTCTCTCTGTGTTTGTTTCTCTTAGCGATTCATGCTTATTTTGCTAGGTGGTCCCTAACCAATTACACCGTATTAGCTCTTGAGGTGTATTTTCTTTTTAAGTTTCAAGTGTTTATGTCATTGGGAGCGCCACAGAACGAACCAATTAGCTTTGCCCCTCGGGGACCCTTGAATCATTGTTGTGACTTACAGTAACTGTACAGGAGATGTGGACACACAAAACAATATGAAGCTGAGGAGTACTGACATGAACTGACATGATCCCTCTTATCTTGGTCATGCTGGAGAGTGGCACTGATCGAAACCTCGCAGGGGATTGGGAGGCCAACTAAATCATGACCAAAAAATCACATTTTAACCCATCTCTGGTTGCCTGCCCTACTTAAATCTCTACCAACACACACACACACACACACACGCACGCACACACGCACGCACACACGCACACACACACGCACACTGATCCAGGCACTGGACACAGACCCCACGGGTCTTCCTGTGTAATCCCCTGATCTGTGCTCAGCGCAGTGATTTCACAAGATTGCAACACTGACCCACTTAAAGCCACAACCTTAATAACTGGAACCTCCTGTGTCCTCTCCGCTCTCCGCCAGCCAATCCCCAAACGCCTCTTTCAAATGTCAGCCGGTCGCACAAGACGGTGGACCGCTGCCCATTCCCGCCTCCAGATATTGTTCTACAGCGTCCAGTAAAAGGTGAGGCTTCAACCGCAATCAACAACAACAACACCACCACAGCATCTCAGAGGCAAAGGATTACAGTCCCCTATCTGAAACCATGCTGTAAAATAACACTCTGGTAGCAGCAGACATCCTCCCTCCCCCAGACAAATCAAAGCATGTCAAGGATTCTTCATCTCTCTCTTTCTCTCTGAAGCCATTTTCTGTGTTTTGTACCCAGTCAGTTTTCATGATCACAAGGAGATGAAAAATGCCCTGTGGCAAGAGCGAAGAAAGACAAGGGAAAAGTGACAGACCAGGAAAGGCCTGGAGATCATCTGGTATGATGGGGCTGGGTGAATACGAGTGACTGCAGGCCATGGGGTCTCAGAAAACAGTCTCTGGGTCTGATTAGGATTCAGCTTTGTTTTGTAATGGCCGTCAATAAGGGTGACGCCTCATTTTGTTTGGGGAGAGAGAATACATACATGCAGAGACAAACACTCACACATAGACAGACACACACACTCACATACAAACAGACACACAAAAATACACAGATTCATGCACTAGCACTAACACTAACACACACATACATACACACACACACACAAAGACACACACACACACACACACACAAAGACACACACACACACACACACACACACACACACAAAGACACACACACACAAGACAGACACAAAGACACACACACACACACACACACACACACACACACACACACATAATCAGCAAGATGGAGGTTCAGTGGGCCTCTGTCAGCTGGGCCAATTTATGTCTGCTGCTCACCCAGACTGCAGAGAAAAATGTGTGGCCGTGACCGTGAAACTTCTCTCTCGGCTTCTCTTAGCAACCACCTTGCCCCGCTTCCTCTCCCTGGAGATGGCGTGCCCTTCTGAGCATGCACACAGGCGCGAACGAGGGAAGAAAATAAAATACCATGGAGCGAGAAAGACAGAGAGAGAGAGAGAAGAAGGAGAGAGAGATTTTAAATTGCGGCTAAACATCCAACCAGGATCAAGCAGATTTCTCTAGCACTTTCCACGTCTCCCAAAAGGCACGTTCATTTATCACTGTACATTTTGCATAAACACTCACAGCAGCAGAGCCATTACTGGCTCCTTCCCTGTGTAACACCTGACATCAAAGTCCTTTCAGGCAAGTCTCTCTGCTCAGGCGGCCATATTGTAACACATTTTGGGCACTTCTCGGGCGTCTATTTCGGGCAGAACTGCGCACACGCAAGGCTTCAAAACACCAACATCGCTCCAGCGGCGTGATCACAACGTGTGATTCATGCACTGAATTCCCAACACATGATTGGCACGATATATTCACATGTCGATTTTTGGCTGCGGAATGAGCATGATATGTGTAGACAACTGCCAAATTGGCATTACAAACTAACCCCATGCATTGCTATCTTTGAGTGCTGTGACTCCTCATTAGAAAGTCTCTGCTGACATGCTGACATGTCCCTCCTCCTCCTCCTCCTCCTCCTCTTCCTCCTCCCCAGTCAACTGCAGCCACATTTCACCCACATCTCAGCTGAATCCTCAGGATGAACAGGTAGGAATCCCTCCGCACCTAATTTACAGCCATGCATAATTCCTGAAACACCTTAGGCACCCCCCCCCCCCACACACACACACACACACCCACACACCTTCAACATTTTAACAGCTAATGAAAAGAGGGTCTTGTTTGAGTATGATACCTTGCCTTTTTGATTTTGTTTGATCTCCTCAGACATGTTTTACATATCCATGTGAAGAAAATAACGAAAATAACAAAGGAGGGCTTTGCTTCTCATGGAAGGAGAAGAGACACAACATAAAGAGTAGACAACCCAGCTAACACACCGCTGTAGATCCCTGAGAGCCTGGCAGCTAGAAGACCAAATGCATGAATTGAAGTTTGATTCACAGGGTAGCACAGCACAGCACAGCACAGCACAGCACAGCACAGCACAGCACAGCACAGCACAGCACAGCACAGCACAGCACAGCACAGCACAGCACAACACAACACAACACAACACAACACAACACAACACAACACAACACAACACAACACAACACAACACAGCAAAGTGTAGCACAGCACAGCAAAGTGTAGCACAGTGCAGTATGCTGCCAGCACTGGGAGGCCTTGCGGGAGTCTGCAGGATGAGACATATGAATCGTGCCACAGAGCAGAGCAGAGGAGAGTTTTATTAACTGGGGAGCCGCGTGCCTTTGAGCTGCAGCAGGGCGAGGCAGCGGCGGGATATTACCCAGCATGCCCCTCACTCCGACTCGCTTGCTCGCTCACTCGCCCATGCACTCGCTTATGGCCAGCAGGCTGTTGACGGAGGTCCCAACCAGCAGGAAGTGGACGACCAGAGGCGCTGAGCAGAGATGAAGGTCAGCGGTAATGGAGGAGGTAGATGAAGGGAAAAAATGTTTTGTGGACTAATAAACAAAGAAGTGGGAAAAGTGAAACCCTCGGTGCTCTGCCTGGCTCCAATCTCTCTCTCTTTCTCTCTCTCTGTTTCTCTTTCGCTCTCTCTCTCTTTGTCTCTTTCTCTCCCTCTTCTTCTCTTTCTCTCTCTCTTTCTCTCACACACACACACACACACACCTCCATCTCCTGGCAGGTGGGCATCTCTCGGCAAGCAGAGTTCTTTCTTTTTCCTGTACAAGTGATGGGGGAGGGGAGGATTGATCAAGAGGGTTTCATAACCCCCCCCCCCCCCTCCCCTCCCCTCCAATTTCATACACTGGCTCCAGAGGGGGTCTGGCATGCTTCTTGTCAAGGACAGAGTGAGCCATGGCTGAAAGCTACCTCACAGATCTACCCAGGTAGAGAGGATGGGGAGAACAGCATTTTTCTTCTCTCAGTGTCGAGATGCTCTAAGGCGAGCTGACTGCGCGCATTTCTGTGCATGGTCTATTTATAATGTTCTATTTATGCATACACACGCACGCACACACACACATACATACTGTACATGCATACATTGGCATGCATACATACAGTATATGCCGGCGTCTGTTTTCTCAATAAGCTCTGCAAGCAGCAGAAAATTAATCAAGACGGTAATTAATTTGAAAAAAAAAAGAAAATCCTGCTCCTTCACTTAGGGAAATATGTGAAACCAGCACAAACTATGACATATAACTAGACAGTGGTAATGAGGAGAACAACAACAACAACATAGAAGAAGGATAACCCACATATGGTACAAAGGGGAGGGTGAAGTGCCCAAGATGAATGGGTTTGTTTGCATTGGCAACCTCATCAAATGCCGCTCTGGAGATTTGACAAACTCCTGAACACAAAACCCGGTTCTGCTGCCAACGGAGAACACTGGCGTTCGCAGGAGCGAGATAACAATGATACAGAACAAAGACCGTCTGCACCGAGGGAGCGAGCGTTAGCGGCTGAGCGCTACGCTGAGGCGGCTGGGAAGGGCTTTAGCTTGTCTTTACTTGGGCGCACAATGCTAGAGCATAGCAGGGCATTACAGCACGCCTATTGTGCCGCGGTATTGTACAACGTAACCGTGCAGACTCCAAGTCACCCCCGTTAACAATAGGATAGTATACGCAGGCAGCAGCAGAGAGCTCTGCGTTTGAACAAAACAGTGACCCAGACATAAAAGGGTTTAGCTTAAATCTCCCCGGAACGCGTACAGACAACCACGGTACTGGAATTATATGAACTCATCTTAAAGTTGTCTATAACAAATCGAAGTGAATTTTTACATGACAGTGTTAAGCCAATAAACCCATTTTAAGTCACAGGAGATAATTCCCCCACCCCCCCCCTTCTCCATCAGAACAAAACGGTATACACGCTGGTAGGCTGGAGACAGCGCTCTAGTTAGGCATGGCTGAATGACTGGGAGATGGTGGCGGTGGTGGTGGTGGTGGTGGTGGTGGTGGTTCAGGCGGAGCTGAGCCGGGGCTCGTTTCAGGCCGAGCTGGCTGGAAATCGACTGCAGTCCGGGGGCACGGCGGGGGTGTGAGGTCAAACAAACAGCCTCACAAAACCGAAGTCACGCCGCAGCACAGCGCAGGGGCAGCCCACGCTGGACTCTTCATTAGCGCGTCTGCAGCAGTCCCACTGCAGAGGGGAGAGGGAGAGGGAGAGGCCCCGCCGAGCTCCACTCCGCTCCAAACTCTGCAATCGGATCCCTGCCAACAGAGCAGCCAGGCAGGCAGGCAGGCAGGCAGGGCACAGACAGATGAGGAAACAGAGGGATGGAGACTTGAGAGAGAGAGAGAGAGAGAAAATGGAAATAGAAAAGAGAGTGATAAAGGAGCGATAATAAAGCTCTCTTTGTGTAAAATGAATCCATACTCGATTCAGTCGCCCGTGTCACACCTCTGCTTAAAATCCGCTCGTCAGCTAAATGTAATTACCTGTTCCCTGCCCCCTGCAGTGAATGAATCTCATAAGAAACAGCAAGCGGTGGGTCTCCATCTCTGGCTGAAAAAAAAATGGCATTTGGAATTGAAAACGGTGCCCGAGAGGAGCTGGTGGTGATGCAGGAGATGAGCGCTCTTTTTCGGGCGAATGTGGTGATCGTGTCGGCAGATGATTGGTGATCACCTCCACAGTCTCTCCTAGCGAGCTTGCTCACTTTTTCACAATTACTGTAGAGACTGACAGTGCACCGACAAAGCAACCTGTGACGGGCTCCATCAGTTTGAGCAAGCGGGCAAAAAAAACAACAGCAGCCATTAAGGCTCCATAGCACTCTGACTGCCTGACAGCCACCCACAGCGCAGACACACAGCTGCTGACGCACTCAGCATAACCATCACCATCACCCCCCCCCAACACACACACACACACACACACACACACACACACACACACACACACTCTGCGCTTGAGCACCAAGGTGAGAAACGACAGGGTGGGGGACCTGCCTATATATCAGCAGCTGTTTATGCAGATATACATCACTCCGACTCTGTCACGCCACCGAGACCACACGCTCTCCCAGCTCCAACACCACCTAAATGAATCCACCTGCTGAGATCTCTCTCTCTCTCTCTCTCTCTCTCCCCCTCTCTCTCTCTTTTTGTCTCGCTCTTTCTCTCGCTCTTTCTCTCTCTCTGCAGGGATGGGCAATTTGATTGAATCCTTTCCTTTGCAAACTGGATTAGCACTTTGTGGTTTGACAGACCAGGGGTGTGTAGACCGATGCGCGTCCGCGTGGACACAGATTGATGGGAAACACGGATACTGACTGACGGAGGCCTCGACACACGAACGCAGCATATCTGCAAGCAGAGCCCCGTCTTGCGTGGCACAGGGAGTGGAACCTGGAGGGCATCATTGAGAAGAGAGTGGAGCTCCGCCTCCTCCCCTATTAAGAGCCGCACATGCTCATTACTCCTAATCTCTTGCCCTGCACAAGATTACCACCTGCTACTGGGGCTCCACATCCACACACAATTCCCAATTATGGAGGATGAATTATGGAGCGCACGCCACGGAGCGCTCGGCAAAACCCCTGTTACATTTGTTTCTGGGAAAAGCTCTCTGACATTGGCATGAAAAGTAGCTGTACATCTCTCTCTCTCTCTCTCTCTTTCTCTTTCTCTATCTCTCTCTTTCTGTCTCTTTCTCTCTCTCTCTCTCTCTCTCTCTGCATACATCGTCAGCAGGCGCTCCACTGCGGAAACGAGGGGAAGTGATTTCCTTTCTCCCCACGTGTCCTTCTGATGGGCTCAAGATTAAAAGATGCTCAGTCTCACAACTACAGTTATCCCCCCAGGACAGAACCTATCCCTGCAGCCCCCCCCACCTCCACCCCCCCGGCCCAATCCCTCCCAGTCTTCAAGACCAAGGACAGCTGCCTTTATCTGTAGGTAAAAAAGGACAAGGCAGGCACATGTGACAGGACATCAGCTTTGCTGCTGATCCTCTGGGGAAGTTTGCTGGGGGAGAGGGCTTAGAAAGAAGCGCTGGCTGCTTGTCGTGTGCTGATCGATGGTATGGATCCCTGCTCGCCTCCTCCACCTCCTCCACCTCCTCCACCTCCTCTCCACCAGCTGCCTTCCACACTTGCCTCTGCCCACAGGCCAATCAAATCCGACCCCGCAATTCACTGTGACCGGATCAAATTAGAATTTCCACCCAAACACTCCACTAATTACATTTCCCCCTGCTGAAAAATGAAGAATACGATGGCGATTAAGTGGCGGGGGTCAAGGACATTTTGTTTTGGCGAATGGCGGCAAAGCGCTAATTTTACCAGACTCTGGCCTTTTGCCACCGACACGAGAGGAATTACTCCCCATTAATATTAATAGTTCCTGCGGTCGAACTAATTAGCATTTCGTCGAAGGAAAATAGTGCTGGACTTTGTAACGGCTGAAACTACAGAAAAGAATAAATGAAACGGCACTCCTGGAGCTCTGGGAGTGAGTATTCGTTTTGTAATGCACCGCACGACTCTGGGTTTCAATTTCGAAAGACGCGAAGATTTCTTTCTCCTCTCCTGTCGACGGCGTGAAAAACAAAATGCTAACTAAACAGATGCTGCGTCGTAAATCTCTTCAGAGCAGGATCCGTTGCCTGGAGTAGTGCTTAAACAAAACACGAGTTTGAAATTGATAATAAGCTCTGGCAGTAAAACACTGTGGCAAGTGAGATGCAGTAGGTCGAGACTTAATGAATGAAATGAGAAAGACTTTGAATAACACAGTAGCTAATGTCCCGCTATACTGAGAGCCGATTACTCCTCTGGTTCTCCCTAAACCATTTCAATTTCCGCAGGGCTAAATTAAGGTGGGTTAATTCAGGGCGTTTCAAGTTCTACTGTCCTCAAGATGTGGATACTTCCCTCGGTTTAGCAGTACACATGCAGGACCCCACATTTCTAGATGCAGGGCTTCCAGTGACAAACATCACTACATGAACTAAGCACATCTCTACTCTACAGTCGGTCATTACCACTGATGCCGTCTGACAGACGCTGTGTCTTTGAATGAAATTCTGCCGTTAAAACAAGTCTTGGGGGTACGCATCCTAAAATATGTCAACAGCATTACATTCAAACCCCACCAGCACCTGTCACATGCACTAAACATATCCATGTCTCAAAAATGCATCTCAGTCCCAGAACAAATACAAGAAATCTGGGAGAAAAGCAAACCTAAAGTCAAGCCTCCCTGGACACGAACAGCCTTTGTGGGCTCAAGAGAAGCACAGTGGGTCGTTAGTCAAACAGATGCACAGATAAAAGCCGGGCTTTAAGCAGCATGGAATGAACCTAATGGTCACTCATAGCGAAACGCTCTTCATTTAGGGGCAGAGCTGAAGAGATATTGTGAGTCGACCGCGACAGCCGATTTCGCGTGCGGTCATGCATCCTGGATGACTCCAATTATCTCATCAAGCGCTTAGCATGTTTGACTGGAGGATTCAGAGAGACGACAGGGAAGCTTCAGAGTCCGATGGAATCAGAGGCCTGAGGGAGACTCTGAGCACACCTCGTCTCGCTTCTGAGGGTTTATTTTAAGGCTTGAACTACTAGGGGAAAAGCCCGACAGAGGAATTAAGCTATCAGTTTAACCGCCACAATGATCATTTAGGAACGTTGACATAGAGCAAATCCATGATCTTTGTCATCTGAATGCTACCTGAAAGTGAACTCGAGAACTGGATATGTTGGGTTGCTGTGAGACAGACATCTTTGGAAACAAAATATCAACCTTGAAAGCCATCAAGCTTTGTCCACAGAAGAAAACCTTGTATCCCGTTGTTTCCAGACAAGGTCGCAACAGTATTATGACAGCACATCTTCAATGTATGAATAAAAAGTTATACGAGCTATAACTATGACATGAAGTCTGAAGTGAATGCTAATGTACGAGATTCCAAGACGAAAAGCGAGAGAAAGAGAGGAGAGAGGAGATCTCTGTCTCGTCAGATAATGGCTCCACTGTGAATAGGGCCACTCCGAAGAAACATTTGCATCTTCACGCAGCATCTCATCCACGGAGATAGAAATCTCTCTGAAGATGGCGGCGAATCTGCATTCTAACCGAGGCCGAGCCGAACGGTAGGATTTTCTCAAAAGCATGAGAGGGGGGAAAGGCAGCAGAGTGTGTCAAACGGGGCCTGACAGATTTGGTTCATGGGGACTGACTTCCACAGAACGTAATTCAAGGCAATGAACTCGCCGGTATACCTCGTGCGAGTCGTCGCGTAAAACCGCGGCGGTGCCTCACTCTGGCTCTGGCCATATGCTCGGTCCTAAGCCTTTCGCTGATGAGACACAAGAAGACAGCTGACGCGTTCCTCGGACGTACAACAACAGTGACAGTAAACAAAACCTCGGCCTCACATTGGACAACCGCGCTGTCGGAGCTCAGTCTTTGCCGTCCTTACGAATACGTTGACGACCAAGGGTGATGTCACTTCCACCTGGGAGGTCAGATCCAGCGGTTGGGCACATCTGTTACCGAGGGTGACGAGCGGTCCCCGCGCTCGCTCGCTCACTCTCCCTGCGCTTCCTCCGCCCTACTGGCTCCAGATGGGCAAGGCTAAGCTGTGCGCCGTGAGCTGTGATCAAGGCTGTATCAGACGAGCCAACGCGGCCCAAGATAAGGCTCCAATCCAGCAGTGGAGAATCTGCCACGCCAGATTAACTGCTTACATGGTTCCCACTCTCGCGAATCCAGCTGACACAGACCATACACGCACACACACACACAGACCATACACGCACACACACACACAGACCATGCACAAACACATACGCGCACACACACACACACACACACACACACACACACACACACACACACACACACACACACACACACACACACACACACACACACACACACACACACACACACACACGTAAACAGACATACACACACACTTTCAAATAAACACAAATACATTAAGGCAAATACATTATGCACACCCTGCACATTTATGCACACACATAAATAAACACACACATCCACTCACACACAAATAAACACACAAATAAACACACACACACACACACACACACACACACACACACACACACAAAGACACAAACACACACACACACACACACACATAAATAAACACACACACACAAACACACACAAAGACACACACACACACATATAAATAAACACACACACACAAACACACACACCCCTGATTTGCCTAGCTGTTGAGGACACACAAACTCTAAATCACTGGCAGCCTCCGTCTTCAGCGCAGCAGTGAGGGTTTGCTGATGGGCGAGTGTTGCGTCGCCCTGTCTAGCTCTAGCAGATGCCGGCCCTGGTGCGCTGACAGGGCGCTGGAGACGTTCTGCTGCTTGTTTGGGACAGACGTGATGGGGCCCGACACTGAGAGGCACGTGCTGTCTCTACTAGTGGCATTCCCAAGTTGACACGTGTCCTCATGTTTCTCGTTGAACTTTGCGCTACTTCGGTCCATCTCTATGAACGCGAGGACGCAATAGAGTAACGCTGCCTGCTCACTGTGAAGGATCTTTGTTGGAGATTGTGAACCAATGAACGGCAGACTAAAGAAGAGACGCAAGGAAACTGTGATAGTGGGTCACACAGGGAAAGAGTGAAGAAGAGAGAAATAAGGTGTGTATGTGTCCGTGTGTGTGTGTACGTGTGTCTGTCTGTGTGTATGTTTGTCAGTGTGTGTGTTTGTCTGTCAGTGTGTGTGTTTGTCTGTCAGTGTGTGTGTGTTTGTGTGTGTGTGTTTGTCTGTCAGTGTGTGTGTTTGTGTGTGTGTGTCTGTCTGTCTGTCTGTCTGTCTGTGTGTATGTGTGTGTGTGTGTGTGTGTGTGTGTGTGTGTGTGTGTCTGTGTATATGTGTGTGTGTGTGTGTGTGTGTGTGTGTGTGAGTATGTGAGTGTGTGTGAGTATGTGAGTGTGTGTGCGTGTGTGTGCGTGCCTGTGTGGGTGCGTGCATGTGTGAGTGTGTGTGTGTGAGAGGTGTGAGGAAGCAGGAGTGGCCGGAGATGGCAGGCCCCTTGGCCAGTAATTATGCGCTCCATTAACTGCGTGCCCTTGCTCCTCGCGGAGGACTGCCCAGGACGTGTCGAGACGTGAGCTTGCCTGTGAACAACAACAATCACACCCAACGTACACAAACACACACTGCACACCCAAAACACACCCATCCACACACACACACACACACACACACATAGACACACACTAACACACACACACACACACACACACACACACACACACACACACACACACATACACACACACACACACACACACTGCTGACTCCCTCTACCTGCTCCGGGGTGGGGTAATGAGGCATCGTGGATCTCGTGAACTGGCATAATGACCATCTGGCAACCAAACCTGCAGCCACTCATTTGGCCAGCACCACTCACTCTCTCTCTCTCTCTCTCTCCTCTCTACTACTAACACATATTAAGACCTCAGGGCTGTTGGCACTAAGTGTGGGGCGGGCCCCTGGGGCGAGGATGTAGAGCTACTGAAAGGGGGGCATAGGCTCGGGGTGATAAAAAAAATAGACAGAGGAGCCAAAACAACAACAGGTCAAATGTTTGTGTCTCAATCACAGTGGTGGTTGTAGGGTCGCAGTTGTTGCTTTTTTCATTGTCAAAGGGAGGGCTACCTAGCCTAGAACTCTAGCAACTCTCGGTTGACTTGGGAGCTGGCCAGTCTCAACGTCTCCCGCAACAATCACATCATGTATAGAGTCGGTAGGCAGGCTTGACATAATGACAACTGACCTGCGACCAGAGGTTACGACCGTTAAGCATCCTTCTTGAAAACAAGATGATTCGTTTAGTGCTATCCTATTGCGTGGCGAGGGAGTTTGAAAGACAACTGTTTATCCCACCCCTCCGATTGAGCCCTGCTATATGGTGAGTTCCCACACCCTACATCTTGATGTGTGTGCCTGGCTCGTCAGGCTAAGGGGCTACCAGGAAAAGTGTGGGAGCCACTTTGCTAACTACAGCACAAACATTAAGCGTGAAGAGCAGGACAGGTGGTGAGCTTACCTGCCAGGCTCCTTTATCTCCCCAGCAGGGTGAGCGTGTCAGAGGCCGGAGCTGGAGGAGGGGAGGCTGGTTGTGGAGGCCCTGGGTCCAGGACGAGATGAAGATGGCGGTGGTGCGGGTGACGTGGGTGTGGCCTCGATGAGTCTGCGTCTCAGGTGAGTCTCGGGTTTGGCTCTGGAGGTGTCGAGGGGCAGGTGGGGGGTTTTGGCACTGAGTTGTCAGGCAAGGAATGGCATTTGGTGGTCTTCAGAGCGCACCACTGTTGAAGAAGAGAGACACAGATGGACAAGAGTGACGTGACTTGGGATGTGAAAAAAGCAGCATTCAATGGGCAAGTGGGAAATCAAGGAAGTGAGGTAATGAAGGACCGCCCAAAGATAAGAGAAACGGAGAAGACTCTGACACAGAAAAGAGCATGTCGTGTCATCTCAAGCCACAGTTCTCAAGCCCCGAAGGCCACCCATTTCTAATGGAATTAAATGGAATTGAATTAACACAACTGTACACAGCACTCTATTATGGCGCGGTTATCTCTAAATCACCACAACAGGAGCCCATAACAGGCCTCTTGGAGAACAACAGCAACAACAAGATCCTTTCAACCCCTCACATACCCCCCTCCCACCCCCCCACACACACACACACACAGCCATCAACCCCTTCATTTCTTTCACCCTGGCTGCTTTAGTGTGGTGTGTCTTTGTTCGGGGAGGCAAATAAACACACGCAAGCCCATGCCTCGCACAGAATGTTCCCTTCCACTTCAGACCCACTTGTCTGGCCAATTACTGATGCTGGGGGTGGTTAAAAGGCACCTGAGGTAGACAGAGGCTAAGTCAAGAGTGCCTTTTTGCAATAAACCCACAAGAGAGCACACAGCCTTCATTTAAAATCTAGGGAATTTGCTGGTAATGAAGGGCAATGGTGCAGAATGTTTTTTGTTTTGTATGTTTATTTTATTTATCCTTTATTTAACCAGGTGAGTCCCGGTGAGATCTTCAATCTCTTCTTTAAAGGGAGCCCTGGGGGAAAGATATGTTTATATTATACTAGATTATGATAGTTCATGACTCATCTCACATACAAACATTCTGCCTAAGACTACTCTAGATCTAAGGTGCTACTATTAATACACAAAACAAATACAAAAACAAAAATAAAATTGAAAAACTGCTGTTGCCATATACTCTAATTGAGAGCCTAATGCGCTTTACAGCATCAGGTATCAACACAAACAGCTGGATGAAATCATTAGGTTCTTTCAGACCAGGTTCCATATATCTGAATGACTATTTAGGAGAACAAGCTAAGTAATCCTTTAATTAAAGGTCAGCAATAATCAGTTTAATGAGATTTAGAGATTGCTTGTGTTTTAGCAGACCGCTCTCTCATTCACCCACAAATGTTTTAATCTCGAATTGATTAAGTATTCGCTGGAGACCTGGCCTGAAGCCAAGCGGGCCTATTCCTCCTGAACTCCAGCATCTTCTTCACATAGCGCAGATTCTTCTTGTGTTGCTCTGTTTTATACGTAACACACTTGTACATGTCACTCATCCATGGTGACACATTTTCCCCTCTCTGTACAGATGACATCTGCATGCAACCGCTATCAAAATAAATCACTTGCTTCTATACGGAGTAGTTGATTTTTCGCTATCCCCAAAACGATAAGCAGAATAAAAGTACAACTATGCCCCAGCTTCTCCCAGGCGAGCAATGGCCCATAGCTAAGGCTTTGTGAGGGTGGTGGCGAGGGACCGAGAGCTCATCTCTCTCTTCTTTCTTATCCTCCCCCTTTTTTCTCTCCTCCTCAGGCTACGGCATGGACGGATGAGTGGATAGATGGATGGACTGCAAAAACTGGGCCAGGGTTTCACCAGCAGCTGTTCTGCCCTGATAGAGGGGCACTTAAAAATTTGTTGCGTGCAAAACCATCTCCAGGGGCTCTGCCCATTCACTCACCATTACACAGAGCTGCCCCTAAGGGCTTGAGTTAAAAGTGTGTGTGTGTGTGTGTGTGTGTGTTTCACTACACTAGGTCACTTCTTTCATTCCTTCACATGAGGTACAATTTGCTGGCAGGGAGTGGCCTTAAGTGTCCTTACACTGTGTGTACAGCGGCCAGTCTGGGGACCTCGTCAGACCAGACCGATTGATTCTCATCAGCAGAGATGCCCGTTTTCACAGAACAAACGGGAACGAAGCCTTTAAGCCACAGGTGTACCTGACAGAAGCCATGGCAGCACCAGGTTCTTCCACTTCCAAACCTCCTATTGCCTCAATGATGCGGGATGTTGACGCAATGAAAGGAAATCAGAGGGTGTCTGTCTGTCTGTCTGTCTGTCTATGAATGTGAAAATGGGGATTTAAAAGAGAATAGATTTCCCCTATATGGATCCTCAGTGGCCAGCCATACACTGAGTCTGACTGTTCTGACTTTAGCCTGACAGGAAAGACCATGAGCACTTAATGGACTTACACTTGCTAAAATATGGAATACGTGTTCACAGGCCATAGAGCACTACATCTCAACATGTTCTGTATGAGAGAGTGTAGTATATCCTGAGGGAAAAAAAACGATATATGGTGCATTATGATGAATGATGGCTTACTATGTCTACACCACCTCTATATGATAACATTCGTCAACGGCTGGATCTTCCACATTTAAAGGTGCAGTCGGGGATTGTACACGATTTCAAGCCCATAACATTTTTTGTCACATCCAACAATCATCTCTTCACGACCACTAGATGCCCATTCCCTGAGTACACTGTAAAAAAAACCTCAGATTATTAATCACATTTGCTAATTCACTTCTATTACTTTGATTTGTCTCATGCCAGATCCCAAATAGTCATCAGAGATGAGGAATTAAACAAACACTATAATAAAACTGCCTGAACATGTAGTAATATCTGATTAAACTCACTTGACCAAAAGACTCCCACTGGACCAAATGCAGGTTCACTGTGCCAATGACAAAAACACTCCACAGCACCGTGATCAATATGGATCCAAAATGGAGGACGTAATTGACACGGGATGTTCAGCTGCAGCAACTACTGCGTTATGGACCTGTTTAATGCTCAGAAAGGCTGAAGAGGGCCAACACTGATGTCTGACTGTGTGTGTGTTGTTTTGGCGCGTGTCTGGTTTGTCCTTGGTCTCAGAGTGAGGAGACCAGGCAGGGCAGGGCAGCTGGATCAGCCAGTAATTAATCCCTCTGGGACCGCAGGTGAAGTACAGCTGTACCAGTGACCTTTAGACTTCCACACAAGAGTGAGCCATCATCCTCCTTGTAACACACATACAACATTAAGCAATATATCAAATCTGTGGTGTCTGTATGTGCTCTCTCTCGCTCTTTCTCTCTTTCTCTCTGTATGTGAGTATGTGTGTGTGACTGTGTGACTGAGTGACTGTGTGTGTGTGTGTGTGTGTGTGTGTGTGTGTGTGTGTGTAGCTTCTGGGATAAAATGTTGTCATACTGTATCTGCTGCTCTAAGTGCTTGGGTTTGCACAAACACAGAGCCAAATGTCTGTATGTGTGTCATGCAGTAGCATGTTTGTGTTTGAGCTGTGTGTGTGTGTGTGTGTGTGTGTGTGTGTGTGTGTGTGTGTGTGTGTGTGAGAGAGAGAGAGTGAGAGTGAGTGAGAGAAAATTGTGTAAATAATGAATATGACTTTTGTTGTCTGGCTGATGTTTTTCACTTGCAGATGCAGAAAGCCTTGTGTGCAGCTACTTGGTCTTAGTGAATGAAAGGCTTTAACAAAGAATTACTACGAGCCCATTCATACACATTATGCACTCCCAGAATGACATCACATCAAACAAGGACAATGCTACAGCTAAATGACTTTGGGAAGAAGCCATTGATTACATAAAAACACCACTGTCTGGCGTGAGATTGTGATCGGCGTTGTGGAGGGCTGACAACAAGCATTTGTAGTTCATGAGAATTGAGCGCTAATTACATGTTTTGCTTTTTCAAATGAACAAACTATCTGTTCTGCGCAATTCTCTGCAGTCACTCAGTATAATCTGCTGTCTTGTCACATACTGTAACCACTGTGGAAACCTCACCTAAATCAACAACAATCATCCCAGAATACACACAAGGGTACTGCGCCTGCAGTAAAGTGCTAGACCTCTCCCTGCCTGCGGTATGAGGCAGTGTGTGAGTGTACTGTATCTGTTCCAGGGCGAGCACAGGAGAAAACTCGCACCAGCGACTAGGCTCGCACTGACTCACTACAGCTAGCACATTCGGTGACATTTTCCTGTGAGCGGATTCCCTTGGCAACACGCTGCTGCGGTTGCAGTGTCGGTGGTGATGGTGGTGGTGGTGGTGGTGGTGGTGGTGTTGGCGGTGATGGTGATGGTGATGGTGGCAGCAGTAGCAGCAGCAGCAGCAGGGATGGTTGAGCGGGGGTTGCGTGCCGCGGTTCTGTCCCTGGTCCTCGCCGGGGCTCAGTGTTGTCGCTGCTTTGCTCTCTTACCCCTCTGCCCCACGGCCACCAGAGCCGCTGGGCCACTGGGCTATGGAGCGTGATCCCTGGCACCCCGACAGCACCAACTTCACGGGGGAATGACCTTCCAATCCTCACACATGACCGCAGCATGCTGAGGGCTCTCTTGCTCTCTGTCTCTAGCCCTGACAGTATACACACACCCACGCCATAGATGCATATGAACACATATTCACCTTTACACAAGGGCAGACATAACTAAGCAAACACACATGACTACCTGTACATAAATAGCAGAAGTCATAATATGTGATGATATACAGTATGTCATTGAGCTACTGTTTTTCAGGAATCTTTGTATATTGTAAAATCTTCCTTACCTATAATGCCATTCTGTGGATTTTCCTCCAATGCTATTTAGAGTGTATATATGCTTCAACAGTGTGAACAGTCTGACTGTACAACTGCATGACTATAAGCAGCAGGCTAATCACCACACACAACATCTGCTCTGAAACAACAGGAGCACGTCCTCCAGATAATAACTCAGGGATTACGAAAGAGTACAGGATCACAGTGGCCCGAATAAGGGGAAGAAGCCATAATTATCACCAAAAAGAACTCCTGAAACACCAGTCATTTTCTACAGTTTTTGGTGAGCTACTAATGGTCCTTCAATTTGCCCACCACTTCACCACTTATAGTATAAATGACTCATAGCTTTTCCAAGAACCTGACATTCAAGAAGGAACGCTTGTCAAAAAGCATATTAAACAACTATCTGACATGCTAGTATGTGGGCTATGGAGAGAGTACAGTAAATTTTTTTGTTCTTAAATTTCAGAATAGTCAATTTAGGGCCAAACTTAGTCTGAAAATAATGTGAGGGGGAGTAACAATGGGGATCGGTGAACAAGGAAACTGCATTACTCGAGACTGCTGGAGCCTGGACAAATGTAGTTATGATTTTGCAAAGCAGGTCACATTTTGAGAACACACAGCGTGAGTTGGTTTTGCACCAAAGAAGTCCATCCAACATCATGCCTATCAAGGACAACTAAACCAAGAGACACAAGAGAATATCTGCGTAATAGAAGAGTTATTTCCATAATGTCCTTCACTAAGGCAGTGTGCTATGTCCTGTAAAAACTAGATTGACTCCTTCTTGTTGACTACAAGGGACAGGAACACTCTGAAGAGCAGTAAATTAATAAATGGTAAACCCTTTTTCTGAGGAACACTCGCAACTCCGAGGATATCAGAGGATTACTGTCGGTTGTAATGCAGCCCATGACTTTCTCTTTCATTCCTCTGAAAAAATTAATTAAAGACTTTGAAATGCAATATTTCGAGTTGGCAAGGAGAGGGAGCGAGTTTGCGCGATTTGATCCTCATTAAGCCCCGTTTCTTTTTAAGCGTTGCTTACAAGAGTGGAGCTGCAGAAAATTAAATCTGCATTTAATATTCCTTTTCATTTCTGTCTTAGTGGAAGTGATAAACTAATACTGGAGAATAAATCTCTCTGTGTGCAGTCTCCTATATGAAGGTAATTAAGTTTCAGATTAACAGCGGGACATCAGTGGAAAACTAGGCCAAGGCCCAAGACCAGCCATACATCCTGCCCTGCAGACCAAATTCCCCCCGAGCCGTTTCCATGACGTTGCAATTAAAACAATCACCGATCACGACAAGCCAAAGATGGCCCCAACACCTCCTCTAAGCAAGCATCGCTGACTCATGCCTTTCACTTGACTGCCAGCAGGTCTAAAATAACTAAAAAAAAGCACAACAACAAAACAAAATATTAGCACCAAACCACTGACTCTGTATGCAAATAGCAGAGAATTGATTCACTCACTGACTTCAACCTGTGCATCATCATGCATGAAGAGGGCAAATTTAGTTCAGTTCACTAATCAGATTAGACTAAATTATCCTCTGTGCTGCTCAGAGGACAGTTTTGTATTCGACATGATAAACCATGATAGGCCTCAGGCTCAGTGGTCACAGCTGAAATAAAGAGGCGTTCATAAAGTACATGTGAGCTCCATACCGGTCACCTGTTCTTCTGTGCGCTGCCTCTTGACTCATCATTACGCATTACGACTCCATCAAATATGCAACGCAACAGAAATGAGTTAGCCCATATGGATTCACCATCTAAAGCGAAAAGGGTTCTTGCCTCTATAGTCAATGGAAATGAAGGTGGCAAGACAGATTACCTTGTCCTCTTACCTTTCCTGCAATCCACAGAGCTACTAAGCCAAAATATAATTTCAGGATATTAAAAAAGCCAAATCTCAAAGGCCTTAGAACATTTTTAAGTTAGTAATATTAGGGTGCCCTGCATGAACTGTATCCTTTGAACATTAAATATTATTATGCTCACCACAGATCTGTTGGAACACTTAAAACTGTCACAGGACTTGTTATTTCATGACCAGTGGATTTGTTTACTTTCTCTTTCGTCCCCCGCGAGCTGACTGTTAAAGGGTTTTAGCTTAGTGCAAGCTGTTTCCATTTTCCATTTTGGGTAAATGAGGTTTTCAACTCATTTATTTCTGCCCAAGTATTTGTCTTTGTTTGCTGAGACAATCCCTTCCTAAAATACTTCAAACAGACTACACCACCAACAGGGTGTATGTTAAAAAGGATTATGGCCTGAGCTTTAGTACAAATCCATAATTCCTCACCACACACATCATTTATATTTCTATTATTTGCCTACAATCTGAGGTTACGTTAGGGCAGCCACTATCGCCAGACAGCCTACTACTACTAGTCAGCCCAACAGAGAAACACAGTGGGGCTTGCTAATGAATAACTACAGATCAAATAAAGGCTTTCATTTAACGATCCAATGTTAGCTGTAAGGACCCTGTAGATTCAATCAGCAACAATTTCCATCGTAGCTGATGCATTCACATACTGTAACTCCACATGATTGCGCTCATAAAATTAAATACTAATCCTCTCATTGATTCAGTAGCACAGAACCCAATTCTACCATGGCAATCAAACCATGTTACAAATTGAAAGGTGAATAGGTGGGACCTAGAGCTGCCAAATCCATATCACATCATTTGTCATTACTCAATCAACATACTCATACTTTAAGGACTGCCTCAAAATTGGTCCAGAGATATTCAGCAGGGTTTGGGCTGTCATATGATTTATCCTTGGGCTAATATGTAACTCACGATCATCAGACCAGCTGTTATGCTGGCGCCAACTGTAAAATGTCAGTTTGGAATATTTGGACTATAGGCAAGAGTTCTTTCACAGCCAGAAAAAAAACGGCCAACATTGATCTAATGAAACTGCATTAAAAAAAAAAAAACAGACCAGAGACACTCCACAGAGGATTCTGAGTTAATTTGGCGAAGTGGTGTTACATTTAGCAATGAAAGACAAAAAACAATAAAAATACATATTCTGTATTTTGATATTATAAGAAAATGACCACTCTATTTGATTTGTACTAGGAGCATATGAGGGAAACCCTCTCTATCCCATCAATAATAGATCTTCTTTAACTTGGTTTACTCGCCTACTTAGGGCATAAGGTTTTAATAAATCATCTCATTTTCATGAATAATTCCTCTTACGCAGCCCCATCCATAACTCGACATTTATTTCATGACGCTCAGCGCCCTAGATTAAAACACATAGCCATCACGTGAATGCACTCTTCCTCTGGTACCCATCCATGAATCATCATTCATTGCATACCCAACCACAGACCAAGCAGACACCATACAGCAAATATCAGACCAGCACGCAAGGAGCAGAGAGGGAGAATAAGATCAATACAACTGTTTTATTTGCTCTCTCGCGGTCCCTCTCCCCCACCTTTGTGTGCTGTGACTGGGCCCGGGCTGCTTTTCACTGGCGCACAAGAGAAATAATACATGACGACGACGACGACTCGCCCCAAGGCCCAGCTCAAGCCCCCAATATCACGTTGGGTGCAGAATGTTTCGCTTCCTTGGCCTTGTGTTGGGGGCTGCAGACACAATCCAGCTCGCCCCGCTTAAAGATTAATAACAAGTCGTGCCTCGGAGCCTATATGCACTGCACAATTTGTGGAGGCAGCTTTTTCACCATTTCCGTTCGGAAAGACAGAGAAAACGGTTCACTTTTCCAATTCTGGAAGAGCTCAATGGGCCATAACCATTCAGCACCGCAGAGTTTAGCTCCAGCACGTACAGTACAACCTCTTTACATCTACTGCAACAACATGATTTGCAAATGACGCACAACATCTTTGGCTAAAATAACTGCTGCACCTGTGCCTGTTTGGCAAGTCTCATCTGCAGCAGTCTTTTCTCAAATTGTCGCTACTCAATTTACTAATTAATTCCATGCTTGACCTGCACTGGCCTTTCAATATCTCCGGTATAATGAGCCTATCTTGAGAAGCTGCTCTACCCACACCCCCCCCCCCCCCCCCCAACCCCCTTTCCCTATCCTCCTCTGACCAGGACCCACTGCCTCTTCATAAGAATAAATCTGCAAGAGAGGAACCAATTCGGACTATTAACATGCAGTGTGAGCTCAAGAGCACACACATGCTCACACACACACACACACACACACACACACACACACACAAATCAGGACTGGAGTACATGGACTGTGTATGTGTGAGTAAAAAGAAATCGCCTAAAGAATGTGCATATTTTATAGTTAGGAGGATATATGCCAGACTGCTATATAGTCCATCTTCCTCTTGCTACTCTCTTTATGGGACTAATGTATGCGCACACGGATGAGCTCTGGCGTAGCGAGGCATCTGAGGTGAGCTACTGAGAATACAAATGCTCAGAGTGATTCAGTGCCATGAGACTGACACTAATGCAATTAAGCACTCTGGATGATGAAGTGTAGGGACGTCAGAGAGTAACAGACAGGGTGTGTGTATCTATGGGTAGGGTGGTGGCATCAGGGTACGGGTTGGCAAGATGGAAGTAAGAGGATACATACATTCAAGATCTCTCCTATATCTCCACGGCTGACAGTTCTCTGAAATCATCAGTCACCTTCTCGCATCGATTTTCTTCCACAAATCACCAAACTTGTTATTCGACAGTGCCAGACATGTCAGACTGTTGTGATGTAGAGGTATAAAACTGATAAATAGCAAAACGATAATTAAACCATACCAAGGCCTCTCCAGAGAACAGGATAGTTATTTGCAGTAAGGCATCCTTAGGAAATGAGTGAGTCTATAAGGTCTAAAGACAAATGAGGGGAGCAAACAGTTAGCGATGTGAGATAACAAGACTGATAAGGCATTGAGATTACATAAATGGGATGATATGAAACTAACCCTGCAGTTTATCAAAAAGCCAAAAGTATGAGAAAGGCCCCAACCTTCATAGACATAAACTCAAACTCAAACTCATCACCAACATATTAATCTCGCTATCACTGCTATGAAACCTACCACAGCACAGCCACACCCTCTAAACACATGCATGTAGGCATACATGCAAACAACCTTCTATGGCAAATACAATGCCATGAACACAAAACCAGATTTAGATCCACTGGCAGGCTTGCCTTTTCTAGGGTCAAGGACCCCAATCTTTTCAAAATCCCCAAACTAAACCTCTCTCCACTGCAGGGTCAATTAGATGAGGGACACACATCCGTTGCATCTCTTTCTCAAAACACATGGACAACAATGACACTGGATAAAAAAAATGAACATATCTGAGCCTCAGGGGAAATCTCCCCATGCATCACTTCTCCAGCTGCAGCGTACATGTGTCATATGACAAATCCACTTCGGTGCCGGCCCGGTGGACTTGAGAGACAAATGTAGAATCACGTAAGCCTCTGCAAACACTTGTGCTTGTCAGTTTTCTTCCACATACAGTATTGTAACCAAGAATGGCTTACACATATCACACAGCACACAAGTGTGACAAGGAAACAATGTCTTCATGTGCAAAAGTAACCTACAATTAAGAAATCAAACTAGTGCGGTTATCTAATTTCGCCTTGTTACAGTTAGGCTATATTTCAAGTAATTTAATGCCAGGTTATTTACCTTCCCTAGGCAAAACACTGTGTAACACATTGTAAACATAAGTGCAGAGGACTGACAGTTAACAAATCATTTTCATGATTTTCATGCATGTGTGCTTGTGTGAGAGTATGCCTACTGTAGGCTATATGGCAACCACAGTTCTGTTATTCAGACATGGCAGGATGATTGTTTAGGGCTGTCTATCATACAGATCCCTTTGCCGTAGGCTGTTATAGTGGGATGCATTAAACCTGGATTAATCTAGTCACTCAAATACTGTAGCCTACACAAATGGGTGATCTGGCCATTCGTAGTTCAATTGTTTTGAATTAACAAGCCAAGCCACTCTAATAAAAACAAGAGACAGACTGGGCAACCTCTAAGGTAGGCCTATGGGAAACCTATTTCCCATCACATTAACTGGCTGCTGTGGCAAAATGTCAAAACAACACCCAATTCGGCAATGCTTAGTAAAATTCACAATATACATCGAAATTAAATTAAATGCTTACACACCGTTTGCTGAATAATTGCGTGTTGCAACATGCATGACATGTGCAATATAATCTCAAAGACAGGTTAATCAAAACCCACGCATGACTGAACATCGATAGCATCATCAAGCGATCGCTCAAACCGGAGGTGTTCCATAGCCTACCTCACAGCCGCAAAGATCCGCACTCCTCCCATCTCTTCAACCGTGACCAATAACCACTGACTGATGTCGTGCTGTCTACCTGCATGGCCAGCATCATCAGACGGTGAGGCAAAGGTGCAACGCTGCGGAAGGATGTGAAATCTCAAGTAATTGGGACTGCGGAGTTGGGCAATGAAGACAGACGATGTTCCCATCTTCATTAAGAGAATACGCAATTTCCCTACCAGTCGTTAACAACTCAAGCCTTTTCCCCTGCCACCTGCACAGCATCTCAAAAACACATCGGCGACAGCAAGCTGGGCATGTATTTGGCAGGAAGGCAATTCTCGATAGCCTACAGCGCAAGCGTAGTCTTCACCGCGAGAAATGCCATTCAACTGCTAACGCATAGTAGCGCACAATTTGGCAAAAAAACACCAAGCCTTGGTCATTGTATAAGAGCAAGTAACAGTTATCCCAACTGGTCTGTGGCATGAATGTTTACAGCAATATGAAAGAAGTTAAGTGACATTTGTAGGCTAGCCTACAGAGAAACTCGTTGGGGTCGCCTATCCATTTCTAGCACCCATACACACACACACACACACACACACACACACACACACACAACCATCACGCAGAAACAGCGATAAAGTTTTAATATCACCAGGGGAAACTGCAAGAATGGCCCGAAGTACCAAGTCAACAATGGCAACATTGCTTTTAACATTGAGGCTACTATTAGTCATCCAAGGGGAGATGAATCAGCCGTAGGCTATCGCGCAAATCGGCCCTCAATTCTCCATCACCTGAATGATGGTACTGTTAAAAATGGGGAGGAAAGTGGGGCGTGTTATTCCTGACCGCGATGATTTCTTGCACCAGCACCATCCTTTGTTTTCCTAATCGTAATCACGATCCAAAACGGGAACTCGCCAGAAAAGGTGCATGCTACAAATGACTGGAAACATCACAAAACAACAGATGTAACATTACTGCCAGTCGGAGGAAAATACCCATTGCAGCCTATTTCTGAAGACTTGGCAGAAGCACGGACATCTAACAACCACCGTTTTTTCCTCCCCTCTCCGCAGTCATATGCGCTTTGAATTGTGACCGGCATGAACAGCAAAGATAGCCCGCAAACAACATTACCAGATGGAACATAATGATTTCGCTCACCTGAGTTCTACTGGAAGATTTTAAGCATTTTTGACGCTCTGCTTGCTACGTCTGCTTCCACCATCTTTGCCTGTCGCCCTGTTCGACGGCTGTCGGTCTGCGAACGCCGTCCGCCCCTCCCTCGCTACCACTAGCCTACAACCGTGACATCAGATGCTACACTATCATGGTTACATTATCGCAGGCACCGAACACATTACATTTGATCAGACAAAAAAAAGAACAGGACAGAAACGCCAAACATTAATTCAAGCATCCAATGTCCGCAATTACCCTATAGTTCCTTGGCATGATAAACTTAATAAACGGGCTACTGCAAACTTGTATTCTAGCTATATTATGTTCATGAGCTCCAGCGGCCCTAAGGCCCTCTCCACTAGTTAAATGTTGCTGGGTCACTGGTGTCTTGCTTTAAATAGTAGCCTAACTGAGGGCTGGTCGTTGACATGCCCTATTCTTTTGTATATTAAGTCACATTTGATTTCTGTAGGCCTACCTTAAATACATACCCATGATCCGATACCTTTTCATACATTTTCCTAACAATATGAAAAGACTGACACATCTGACATGTGATCACACCTGGCAGCCAACCAAAATAGTTCCAATTAAAAACAGAAGACATTTTTTTTTTTTTTTTTTTTAAAGGAGCTTTTATTTCACATGGTGAGAAGCTGACAAAATATATCTATCCTGGTGAACACAGGAGCTAAAAATTGTATTATTGAAATAAATAGAAGACTTAATATGAATAAATATGAAAATGAATCATGATAGATGTTCTGAATATAGCCTTTGCAGACCAGTCAGTTGTATGTTACAGTACCTTCCTGACTAAATCAACAGAGATGGAGATGCAGCAAATCTAGAATAATCAAAGCTACTTTTAGTTCTGAAAGCTCATTGAACCTTAATTCAGAAATGTTCTGCATAGATGCATCATTTATACATATTCATCTATGGTATGCAATACAATTACATTTATCCAACAGAGGATTATGGATGAATATTATAAAGGTGGCAAAACAGTAAAACACTTAAGACACAGTCAGTATAAGTAATAATATAAACATAACTAACTTCAAAAAATCTCAAGTTACACTTCTTATTTGTTTATTTATTCCGTTATTACTAAATTATACCCTGGTTTAGGTGGAAGCCCTCATAGGATAAGACGAAGGACACAAAAAAATGGGAGCTGTGGATACATCAAACTGACAAGTATAAGACTCAATTACACGACCTTGGTTAGATACATGACCGTGGTGGTTAACACAGTGGTTGGCTATCTGAAGCATTGGTTAAGACCCCTCTGGTGGCTCGGCAGAGAGAGGGGAACACAAGATTGGATGGAAAAAACGAGCACGTCCTCAACAGCCCCTGACCTCACGGCGGCTTGATCTCGGCTGACAGTTGGCATTTGCAGTGTGGGAAGGCGTCTCTGAGGCGAGCCTCAATCCGGCATGTTTGTCCTTTTGTTCTCAGCGCACGGTGTGTTGTGCCGCCAACACCATAAAATATCCAGTTCACCATTTTTAGTGGGTACACATTTTAAAAGTATAGATGTCATGTTCGTCTGATGTATGCATGACACTGGGGGGGGGGAACACAGTGCCTCTTAGCAAGGGGGAGTGACTTCAATGTGAGAGGAGGGATGAAAATAAAAAAGGTGTCAGACATGGCCTGAGGATTCTCAGAATGTGGGATACGGCCGCACCAATCACCAAATCCGACATAGAGGATGAGAGGGAGGACTAGATGAGATGAATGATACTGAAACATTACACTAACAAAGTCTGAAGGTTTGAGTTGAAGTGTATTTGACCATTTCAAAGAACAGATAATGGAGTCAAACCATCAAAAGGGGTTAGGGACACAAGTGTGAAACAGTTGTGACCTTTAGGGGAAGAAGTCTTGCAACATGCCAGAGATCTTAAGACTACAGATAACCAGCTGAAGCAAAAAGAAAGCCACCAGCACTTTTGAGGTTGAATTAGCATTTAGGTGTAGCCTTCATCAGGGTGAACATCCATCAAACATATGCGTGACTAGACTCGTGTCAGAGAGACTCTTTGAACGAGATCTACAAGGAAGATGTCACGGAGAGAGGGATATCAATCATCTCTACTCCACATCATAGCCATCCTTTGGGCACTCTGGTCAGAGGGTGACAAACTTTCAACAGTTGTCAAGGTCTGCTGGGGTCTTTGCTACGGGGGTTATTCAGATTTAAAATGCTTCCCTTTACACAGACTGTTCTATCTGAAATTAAGCACTCAAAATGGCACATCTATAAACACAATTTTAAAATCTCAAAACAGATTTTTTCTTCTACACCTTACCAGAAAAGCTTCCTTCAAACTAGCCTGTAGTTTTCTGCTACACACAGTGCTTAAGGCTCTCTTGTAGGAGTAGTGAAACTAATGGGCCTGTGGGAGCAGAAACAAATGCGTTTTCCCCCCACAGCAAACCCCAAATCCTATCTAAACATGCCTGTGAACTACAGGAAAGTTTCACCCCGTAATCTACCCAAAAGTCATATGTACCAATGAGATGTGCCACCATGTCTGACCAGATCACAGAGATCGCTGCTCACTTGTGCAAGAGTGTTCAGACATGACAATACGTCAGCGCTATTCATACAGCCACCTTAGGAAGGAAATGACAGAGTCCACATTCAAAATGAACCAGTTCTTCTAAAGTAACTTGATCACTACAGAAAATACATAGTTGTGAATGTGTTACCATAAATAATGTGCAGGTATATTGAAATTTGTGCAACTGTGCAAATATATATATTATAATATATTTCAATTCCTACAAAAATGAATGCAAAGACAAAATGTGTGTGTGTGTGTGTGTGTATATATATATCATACAACAACAACAACCAAAAAACTGTGTTCCTCACAGAGACGTGTTAGCTATAGATATGCTTTTAAAGAGGACAAGATGGGTTATTTGTTTCCTTGAAATAAAAAAAAGTGTCCGTCACACTTGATTGGCTTTATACACAACAGTAGTGTGGCAGTCCTGGTTTCAAAAACACTTGGAATATCTACCGTGGTGTAACTAACATTATACAACTACGCGATGTGTATTATTGTACCCCCGTACACTTTTAAAGACAATTAAAATCCATTTATTATTCTATGATAATGCAACCCAGTTCAAGTCAAACATTTATTAAGAGCTCTAACAGAATCCAAACATTGAGACGATTCCAGTTCTGATGATGGTCAGGAGCACAGTTCACCAGCTCCTCAACAGAAAAATAATGGACCTTTAAAAACTGCTTGAGTAAAATCTGTCACTCTTCACTCTTTTCCTCATCTTACTTTGCATAAATATAGCCTAACTAATAGCTTACTGTACAATAGTGTTTTACATGAGACAACAAAAGGCAGCAGCATCTACTAACAAACGGAGGAGGATTCTATGGCCATCACTTTCAGGTGTTAAAAACCACAAAAGCAAAGACAAAAAGTCCTACTGCAGGCAAAAGGCCATGTGAGTGAAAGAAAGCTTGTGGATCTGAGGGAAGGCTGACTGGTGATGTGTGTCTGAGTGTGTGTGTGTGTGTGTGTGTGTGTGTGTGTGTTGGGGGGGGGGGGGGGGGGCACTTAGCACACTTCTCCATCAGCATAGACACCCATGGCAGGCTAAAGATGGAGTCGTCTGATCAGCTCTGCTAACTTGTGCTTCAAGTTCCCCTCTGGGGGGGGTGGGGGGTCATCTCAACCACAAGCTCCAATTCCCATCACCTATGCTCTGCTCCTTAATGCTGCTTTAGGCTGAAGGAGCTGAAGTGACAGGGATGGGGGGGGGGATGGGGGGGATCCTGACTGCCTGTCAGGGTGTGTATCCCGAACTCTCTGTGGCCCGTAGCTACAACCGCCATTATGACACGGTCAAGGAAGGCAGTGAGGATGTCACTCTGAAGACACGAGATCCTGACTGTACGCTTATCAAAGCAAAGGGAGAATCTATGAAGTTATGTCTGCTTTTTTTTTCAGCTTTTTTTTTTCTTTTTCAAATACCTATTTGTGTGTTCAGCTATTTTTCACCAAAAGTGTCCCGATCTCATCTGATTGTGCTTACAAGATCCTGACTGTGGCGAAACGTCAGGATGTTTTGTTCATGTCTATACTCAAATGCAGAGAACCCAAAGCAGCAGAATGCAGCATGTAAGTCTGTTCCAATTGAGTCAGGGAATCAGGAATTAACATGGATGGCAGCATCGAAAGGAATCTGCTACAGTTATTTCTTTCATTTCAAGTGGAAGACGCAAAAGAATAAATGTAGACATGCTTCAATGAACAAGCCCTAAAAAATAAAAAGCAAACCCAAACCAAAAATAAAATAATGATAATGAAAATTGAAGGGGAAAAAGAAAACATTGCATTATGCTGAAACAGACCTGAGATTGACAGCACCAAAACTGAGGGAGGCACACACACCACTTCTGACCTTTAAGATTATTTAAAACGAGTAAAGGAAAGAAAAAAACAGGAAGATAAAAACAAATAAAAAAGGGGGGCAATGGGTTTTCATTGTGAAACAGCTCCAAACAGCTCTCAGTTTGAAGGAGAGAAAAAAAAAAGGTCCAGCTGTTGTTTTTGTTTTGAGAGGGTGAATTAAATGAAGTGAAGATGACCTGTCTCTGACCTACCACAGAGATCTCCCTCTCTCCTCTCCTCTCCCCTCCCCCCGGCTCCTGCACCTTCCCTCCCTCACGTGTACGAGACGAGAGGTGCCGCGGCAGGAAGTCAGTGGAGGCCTGGGGAGGCCTTTCTCCGTGTCGTCCCCCCCCCCATTCTTTCTTTCTCTCTTTCTTTTTTTTTGCGAAAAGAACTACTGACCTATGACGGAGTCCAGCCACTTCCTGTAGGCGGCGGCGAAGCGCCGCTGCTCGGGGCTCCGGCAGGCGGCCAGGACGCGGCTGATGAAGGCGTCCTCTGCCGGCAGGCTGGGCGCCGGACAGGGCGGCGTGGGCCCGCGCTTCAGCCGCTTGGTGTCCCGCGTGTAGCAGCCTCCGCTTCCGCTGCCGCCGCCACCGCCGCCGCAGCCGTCCTGGCCCGCGGCGTCCGAGAGCGAGCAGATCTCCGGCTCGACTTCTCCGTCCACCTCCATGTCCACGGGCTGCTGCTGGCCGTTGGCGGTCGCCATGGCCGCAGCGGCGTCCTCAGGGTGGTGGGTGGGTGGCGGTGGCGGTGGCGGCGGCGGCGTCGCATGGGCGGGGGAGGCGGGAGGCTCCTGGGCGTGGTTGAGGAGGCCGGGAGAGTCCCCGTTGGCCTGGCCGAGGTCGTTCTCCTGCGCCCACTGGTGCCAGAGGTAGAAGACGTGTCGCCTGAGGAGAGAGGGTAGCGTGGGAGAGTGGCGGAGAATGAGCACGTTTGCAAATCTATCACGCAAAAACAGATCTATCCATCGTTGTATCGAACACCTCTGTTGTGCTTTCAGACTTACTGAACGCTCATAACTCATGTTCAAGAATATTGGAATAATGGTCGTATGCTTTAAATCATGGACCTGACTTCTGTTTATTTTAAACGTTCAATCCTTTAATGTGTTTAAAGCTTGTGATGAAATTGAGGTCAGCCATGCAAATAATGTCTTTCACGTGGCCATGTAGATATTTGGGCCAATATGCCGCAAAGCCCCGCCCTAAACCATCCCCACACACACACACACACACACACACACACACACACACACACACACACACACACACACACACACACACACACACACTGATTTCAGTCATTTGCTCTTCGCTCTCTCCTCCACAGCGTTCAGACGGAGCTCCTTCCACCTTGCTGCACTCGGTGGTCGCTTACCGTCCCGGCTCGCTCACATCTGCTGTTATGACACGTTTGCCTACAAACACGGAGTGGAGCCGGGGTAAGCACTTCCCAGTGGAGCAGCTGGTGTTCAAACCCTAGGGAGGGAGCAGTGTGTGCGTGTGTGTGTGTGTGTGTGTATGTATGCATGTGTGTTTGGGGGGGGGGGGGGGGGGGGGGGGCACTCCTGCCTCATTGACTGCCGCCCGCTCCATCACCCCAGGCCCACAACACAGGGCCATTCATCAAGGACTAACATCCTCGTTACACACACACACACACACAGACGCACACACAGCTCAGGTTAGGAAAGGACCAAGGGCAGTGGAGTCACATCGCTCCACTCCACATCTGTTCCTGTGCCTCTGTTTCAGACGCTGTGGCACAGGTGCGCTCCCGTGGAGTCAGACAGTCGCATGATGCTGGGATGATGTCAGGTGGCCAAACGGTAAAGAGAGACAAACCTGTTTCTCCACCTAGGACATGCTGGGAGAGCTCTAGGGTAACGTAACTACAACTGGGGGAGCGGTTTGCCAAAACAAACAAACAAACAAACAGACAAACAAAGGAACTTGCTAACCTGTGACACCACAGCGTCTCGTGACCCGGGTAAGACTCGATCAGGTCGGTGCACAGCTCCATCTCGTCGTGGAAGAGCTGGGAGACGGCGGCGGTGGCTCCCACGAGGGCCTCGGGGCCCCTGACGGTGGCGGTGGAGGCCTCGCCGTTGGCCTGCGAGGGCGAGTTGGTCGGGGAGCCCTGCGGCGGCGGCGGCGGTGGCGGGGGGGAGGAGGAGGGTGGGTGCGGGGGAGACGAGGCTGGAGACTGGGCCTGCTGCTGGCTGAGCTCCCGGACCAGGGCCTTGAGCAGAAACTGGCGGTAGTGGAAGCCACTGTGGTCGGACACGTGCATGGACACCCACAGCCTCATGGAGGACAGCTCGTCATGCAGTATCTGCAGGGCGGAGACGAGAAGTGAGACACGCCGAAGGAACAAGCACACGAACATAAACAAAATGAAGTAAACAAACTGACAACTGATACAACACGATACTCAAGGCAGACACAAATCATGCACGGAGAAACACATTAAACACATTAAGTGCTGAGGTGCACCACTGTTTCAACAGATTTTTCCATTTAAAAATAAAACAAAAACCAAATCTTGAAAAACTGTCAGAGTTTGAGTAAGCTAAAAAAAGAAGAAAAGAGGATTTAAAATTGGATGAAATTGCAATTTCAATTCCCTCTTCAACAGAATTGGCAGTCAGCAGTAAGAAACCAACCATCACAACCAAACAGGCAGCACTACTTGATCAGGATCAGTCTAGGAGCCTACCAAAGGTCTGCAACAGAAACCAACCAGCACCATAAAAACACCAACCCTCCTCAACAGCATCTAGCAGCCTGAAGCTTGGGGCAGGAAGCACAACCCAAAAATAATGGACTTCAATATCCTGCTTCATAAAAAGCGAATCAACTCTTTCGTTGGCAGCGGGGCCTTGGGCTGGCTCTGTGCTCTCCGCTGCTCTTTTGCGAGTGCTCTCAACGGCACAGCTCCTCATCAGGTCGTGTGTGTGTGTGTGTGTGTGTGTGTGTGTGGGGGGGGGGGGGGGGGGGTGCAGTGACCCCTGTGATCGCATCAGCGCTCCATGCTGATGAGCCGTCATCACACTGCACCCTGGGTACACAGGATACACCGTACGCCCGCTTTAAATGGGTGGGGTGGGGTGTGTGTGTGTGTGTACGTGTGTGTATGTACGTGTTTTGTGTGTGTGTGTGTGTCTAGTGTCTATGTGTGTCTGTCTGTTTGTGTGTCTGTCTGTCTGTGAGTGTGTGTGGCAGCGGCAGCTAGTTGAACACTGGGGCAAAACAACGTCTCTTTCACATGTGTTATGGATCCCTAAGAGTCCCCCTGGTGGCTATAGGCTGACTTGCACATTTCCACAAGCATCAGTCTACCAGTTTACCAGTTTACCTTAACCTGCAGCCAGGCAAGAAACTATGCACTGTTGGCATATTTACTCCTTCCATTAACCATTTTATTCCGTGTACTGACGCAAGGGTAAAGCACTTGAGACTAGAACACACTTCCTTCCTGAGCACAAAGACTTGTTGACCTTGAGAGCTACAGCGTGGTACATTCACAGCTTTGCCTTGGTGTGGTGAGAACAAAATAAATAACGTTAGCGTGATAAAAATAGACAGCCTGATACCTGCCAATCTAGCACTGGACCTGGGCATGCCATTGCACATCACTCAAACGTTCAAAGCCTCAGAAAACCAGAGAAATATACTCTATGTACCATAAAATTCACTCTTACTAATCTGTGTGCTACACCTCTTTTAATATTTACATGGGCAAGCTGCCAGGTGTATGAAAAGCCATTCCAACAGCATTTGAGAAATATAATGAAAGGGCATTACAACTGCCCTGTATAATTTAGACAAATATTCTAGGGAAAAATGATTCAAACACAAAGTGTTAACCGCTCATCCTTTTAATGTTGACACGGTGACAGTGTGGTGAAATAGCAAACCTAAAGCCTTGGCCTGTGTCTGTACGTGTGAGTCCGGTCATAAGGAGAGCGGTACCTTCAGGTTGCCTTTGGCCAGGTGCTGCAGCACCCAGATGCGGTGGGACCAGGCGTTGTAGTTGCTGGGGTAACGGCCCGCTGCGTCGGCGCACACGCGCATCTCCTCCTGCAGGAGCCTGCGCAGACGCTCGCCGCGCCGCGTGGCCTCACCGCCACCGCCGTCACCGCCACCGCCGTCCGCCTGCTCCTTCCGCTCGCCGAGCCCGGGGCACAGTTCCCTCTGGAGCCGCTGCAGGACCCAGCGTCTGACACACACACACACACACACAGACGCACACACAGACACAGACGCGCACACAGACACACACACACACACACAGACACACACACAGACACACACACACACACACACACGTCAAATAAATGATGATAATATAATTCTGACCATCAAAAGACAAGTGAGTTCAACATTCACCCAGTTTTAGCCTTGTGAAAACACTACAATGCTAACCTCCCAGTCAAGCTCAGCATTACACCTGTGCTTTTCACAATTGAGCCATCTAGACATCGTAGCTTGTCAAATCACAGAGCTGTCTGGAAATCTAGACACAACTGCAATTCTATTTCAACTCTGCATGCAGCTCTGTTCCTCTGCAGCTCTGTTCCTCTGCACCCCCCCCCCCCCCCCCCCTCGTTCCCGCCCATGCTGAGAGAGAATCACACGCTTGACTGAAATTGAGGACGGTAAAACTGTGCCACCCTAATATTCAGCTCTTCCCACGAGACGCCACGACTATCCGATCTCATCAGCTGGTGATGGGAGGAGCATAAATCAGTCAGCCAGAGCAGAGAGAAAACAGCCTCGACCCCAGAAATATCCGGATTCGCGGCCCAGTCCGCGCTGGGCATTTTTCGATTGCATAACACCAATCTGCACATAAATATTTCAGCTGTGCTCTCTGGCAACCCTGGCTCATACGGTCGAACATGGAGCAAGCATGTCAAAGCAACACAATGCAGTTCTTTTACCTTCAAATAAAAGCTAACTCATTCTGATGCTACGCTGATTACACTGCGAATGAAGTCTTTGACATTGCCAGTGTGCACCCGGAACATTTGATATTGCACTATGCAATGCTGCTAATCAGGCAGGATCGTGTTGCCTTATTAGTCGACATTTGACTAACTGGGTACTGTTATATGCGCTATACTTTAAATTAAATATTGATGCATTGATATCAATTTTTCTATTGTGTTGCTTTAAAGCTGCTGCATCTGTGGCTGTGCAAAGTCTACCAATTCAGTGCAAGCCTTTTCATAGGTCTTAGCACTGCTGAATCTCGGAATGCTTCACAAAGTGTAAGACAGTAAAGGCAGTTTGCTAGGCGGTTTGCTAGGCTGGCCTCGGTCTCCTTCACCTTTCACAGTCTCCCCTGTGGTGCGAGGATGAGGGATGGAACAAGCGACTCACCTGTGGATCCATGTCTCTGGACTCTTGGGGAACTTGGTCAGTGCAAGCTTCCCTAGGTAGAGGTCCTTCTCGGGAGACAGCACCCCACACTCCAACAACTCTTTCCTAAAGGGTGGAGTGGTGGAGGCAATGTTGGGGTGAGGAAGGATGGAAATGGATGCAACACACACCATGACTTGTTAGTTACAATTCACTCGCAGAGTCTTACAACCTACTACTGGTTTCACTGGGTACAGGACAAGGGGTTCTTGTGGTCATGTATTTGGAAATACAAAGAGAAAGAGATATGACGAGACCGCAAGCTTTCAGTTAGGAGAGAATGGAGGGCCTTGGTCAGCTTCCATGCACTGACTAGAGTAGAGAAACAAAGACAGATACCTGACGTTCCAAGCAGTGGTGAAATCTGGATTTAGCAGCAGCAACGTGCAGGTGACATCTATAAGCGCTAGAGTGAGAAAGACAGAGAAGGAGAGGAGAAAGGAGAGAGAGAGAGAAAGAGGGAGGAAAAAAAGAAAGAGATTGTGCTTAAAATACTTGAGTACCCACATAGCTTTTTTTATTGAGGAGGTGGGAGGAGGAAAAAGTGCCTGAGATAGCGACAGAGCGATCAAGCAAAATGCCCTTTCAGTGTCCCATGGACAGCTTGATTTCTTCCGCTAAAAAAAACAAAAGGGCATTGTAGCGCTGAGGTCGCTCACTCTCTGCAGTTCGCCCAGCTCTTACAAAGGCCTGCTGACTTCACCATGACCCACATAATACAACATACTGCCCAGGCACAGGCCATGTTTTATGCAATGGCTCTACACTCTAAAAGTACATATACACGCCGATAGATTATATACTACTGTTAGTGAGGTTGCTCTTTTTGAACACCTCAATTACAAATATGACAATAAAGAGCAGCGGCAACAGATCAACAGGAATCTCCTGCAAGACTGTCCCAATCAAAATAAGAATCTACTTCTGAACTACGTAACATATTGTTTACATGTTTATCATCACCTTTTCTACTACTCACACACTCTCTCTCTCTCTCTTTCACTCTCACACACACACACACACACACTAGATCAACAAAGAGAAATTAAAAATACAGTGACAAAACATTTTCAGGGCAACTTACCTTCCCTGTCAAGCCACTGTTTCCTTTGTCTGTAGAGAAGCAGCTTGTTGTGGACGTAAGGAAGAAGAAACTTCACACACCAGCTCTCCACTCCCAGCTTGTTCTCCACCAGGACAATCGGGCTCCTGTTGTATCTGGCTTCCGGGCAGGGAATGAGTCCAATCTCATCTCTGTGAAATGACCAATCCACAATTCAATGCTGTTCATTTGTGATTTGTTTGTCCACAGTGTGGTATGAGAATGAGAGCTGGGTGTCATATGACGGCTCAATTCCCTGGACAGAGCTTGTTGAGAAATTACCCTACGCCCTTCTTTCCCTCGAGGTCCCACTACTCTCACACACACCCCTGCACAGGTGCTTAGGCAAGGCATCAGGAAGACATAGGACACAAGTGGGACAAGACCTTTGGGGTGGGCCATTAATATAAAACAGGAGTAAAGCAAGACTCAGATCATCATCAACTTTTGTGCTCTCAAACTTTAAATCGCAGATATGCACACTCCAACTTAAAACAAAATCCATTAAAGCATTAAAAAAAAAAAAAGCAATGTGTTTTATACCGATGACTGACTTATATTCCAGACCAAAATCGTTTAGATGCATTTGAAATTATAATGCTATGTTGGCTTCCAGTATCAGCAGCACCAGTAGACTACCTGATTCATCAGCATTCTGTTGACACTTACGAGACATCAAAACCATTACTGATGTCATTCGTGTCTATTTATTGTTCAAATTAAAGTTATTTGAGATGCAGATCGTTTGGGTCACGTGATTATGATTGTAGTGTACAAACTTGTCCAAAAGAGAGGAGCGATACCAGTTCGAATCAAATATGACATTAACGACACACAGGAGTACAATATTCAACGTCAAATCATACCTCTACTTTACCAAGCCACCTCATGTCGGAACTCTTTATTTTTCTTAACTGTTTTCCAGGTAAATTTTGAACTGATCAAGTAAGCAATATGTCCAGTTACCAAAATAGGAACATTTGCAGATTTGGGTAACTGCCCTGTTTGTTTGTTCTCGTTGCAAGGAAATGAAATTGGTTCTTTCAGTTGACGTTTGAAAGCTTGCTAGCACAACCAGCTAAATTGTCAAAACAACATGTAGCTTGGGCAAAGTTACCATCAACATGACAACCAGTGCACATCTTAGAGCCCATCCTTTCGATTGCTGCGAAACCATGGAATCACGTTACATGTTTTCAGACACTGCATCCAATCCCCTACACCACACACAAGAAGACAGGTTACCGGGTGGTGGTGCTTTAGGGTTAGCCTAATAGCTTGTTAGCCGGGGCACGTAACGTTAAACTGGTTCGGAGTAGCTACTGTAGCATTTGCTAATTTAGCAACAGCTAGCTACCTTCGAATTAGAAGTTGGTTATGTAGCTTAGGCTAAGTGGCCTCTGATATTAAGCTACCAAAACCATGCTACATCAAACCCTGCCAACTCGCTCTAAACTTCTCACATAACGGCAACAATAGAAACAAATAACTTACATGTTGGGGTTTCTCTTAAACGCGTTATTAATATCTTTCATAACTCTTTGAACCAAAACGTCCACCTCCTCTTCCGACTCAGCCATTTTCACTACTGCAGTCGCGGTTCTTCTTCTTCTCCTTGAGATTTACTGGCGGATTAGGCACAATTCAGCGCATTACCGCCACCCAGAGAATAAATGAGCTCACTTCAGTCTATACCCTGGAATAATACAAGATGTTGTAGACAAAATCAAAACGGGTGAGAACTATGTAGAATTTTGTAGCCTACACTAACACAAATGTGAAAAAAAAACGTACTAGCCAAATGTAAAGTCATCAAAATTTAGAACATTTTGTTTCTCCAGAATCTTACAGTGATGGTGACTGAATGGGTTTTAATCAAATAGCCTACTTTTATCGCCTGTTTGTACAAATAAAAGGTTCTACAGATGTTATTTTGTTAGCAGCTAGCTCCTACAGATAGGCCCAATGCAGTAAGAAATGTGAGAACAAATCAGGGCATGCATAAATATCTTGGCAGCTTCCATGGATAGTGAGGATCAAATGTGTCTAAAATTTGCGATTTAATTATTTTAGTCATTTTGTTGATGTGTCTTTTACAATTAAGATTTGACTCAAATGTGTGATCAAGATATTTCAATTCATTCACTCTATCAATGGGTTCACCTCTGATGAGAATGTCTGCATGTAGGCCTGACAGACAAGAGCATCCCACATCTCAGTGTAGGCAGGACTAGCCACTCATTCACACCTTCAATAACTTTAGTCAGTTTCCCAGCTGCTGTCTTTGCATGTGTGTGTAAGACTGTCATCCGCATACATTTGTAACCAGAGCTGTAGAGCTGTATGGCTGTCTGGAAACAAATGTTTCCAAACATCAGTAGAGTGTCAGTGTGTAATTGGGAAGTTTATTCGATGGGCAATAGGGGGAGCTAGAGTGTCTAAGTGTATGTGGAAGCATGGTGTCAAGTTGAAAAGCATCTCTGCATTTACAGTATGAGTTTCTTAGGAGCAAATTACTTTCTTTACCTCATCTTCGTTGCTTGAAGGTGGAAGACTTCACTTGCGACATTCAGTGTATTATGTTCCCTGTTTATAAAATGTTTTCTCAACTCATGGACTGACTCGATAAAAAAAAAAAAAAAAATGAAAAAATGAAAGTCGAGGCAATTGTGGCAATTGTGTCTTCACTTAATTTGTCCTGTATTCTAAGGCTGCATGAATACAGAACAGGTGTCTCATGCCTCCTTAGTATCTGTTCCCTATTGATTCTGCCATATCTCACCACCCCTCCATTAAAGTTCTTAGTTATGCTCAACAATTTATTGAGATTCATTCTGCATTCATGTTCTAAGAATTCTTTAGCAACCCTATCTAGGCTACTATCTCATTACAGTGTCTCTATGAGCTGGAACCCATAAAGTAAACCTCACATCCCAGGTGATGTAAACTATGTAAGACAAAAAAATGTGGCGGTTGAGGGTTTCATCTGTGAGCTGTAATAAAGACTTAGCCTACATCCTTTTTCCTCCCAGCATTCAAAATGGTTCAAGGTTAGAGAGACACATTCACTGCTGGATTGTGCTATATGATGAAGTTAAAGTGTTAAAGTGCAGATCCATTTAGAGGTTAGGGTTAGATTAGGTTAGGGAGATTTTGGGTAAGATAATGATTTTGTATTTGGTAAAAATGTGATATAGAAAATGTAAGATTCTTCCACATTTGCAACTGTAATAGATGAGTATGGCTGCATTCTCCGGTCAAAACAATACCATAGGCCTCTTGTTGTAGGAGGTTTACCAGTTACTCTCAGTGAAACCCAAGTTTGTCACTAAACCACATACTTGAAATACCCCACAGATGGTTGAAGGTGAAGGAAATTTTGATCTGTAAAACTTAAGACTTCCTCTTTTGGCCGATACATTTAATGTTGCAAGATTAGTCAAGTCAAGTCAAGTCATTGTTCAGTTCTCTCCCGCGCTGTGCAGGAGATCTATTGACTTTACCTAATCAAAGCTTGAAACATGGAGATGGAAATCTACAGCAATGTATCATCTCCTCAAGAACCTACAGATACAGGAAACAGGAGCCAACAAGCAGATGCAGGATCGAATCAGCAGAGAGGTACTAACAATAAGAAAAACAAGAGAAACAAAACAAAAACAATGCTTGAATGTTCTATTTTGTTCCAAAACTACTTCCGCTGCATTTAAGATAACATTATGGATGTTAAAACGGAAACCTTGTGGGAATAATATGACACGGTGACCATGGCACGGTCTAGTGCCTTGTGCTGTAGGCTCCAGCAGACAGGATCATTCATATCACCAGGATGTTTTAAAATATAATTTACTGTACATTATTATTTCATGAATATTGCTCTTTCTTCTTCACTCAATAGGACAGACACAAAATGTGCATCCAAATTTACACTGAGTCTTCTCTGTTGAATTGCTCACAGAGTGTGTGTGTGTGTGCGTGTCTGTGTGTGTGCGCGCGTGTGTGTGTGTGTGTGTGTGTGTGGGGGGGGGGGGGGGGGGGGGGGGTTATCGTGCTCTGATGATGTGCAGCTGTGGTAGCAAAAACAAGGATTAATAAAGTATTAATCTATCAATAAATCTGCATACATTCTGCACGCTGCATGTACATACTGTATGCAGACCTATTCTTTTCGGCAGAATATCTCACAAACTCTTCACTCAACACAATAAACCATAAATAAAAATAAACAGCAGACCTTACAGAATACAAATAATGGTTATTTGGCACTATGGTCTCATTTTTGCTCATGTTTGTCTAACCAGTCTCAAGTTGTCTCATGACTATATAGAAGCCTGACATCTTTTACATTTCTTACTGAGATGGTATGTATTTTTAATTATGAATACATGGTCTAGAAAAATCCACTGAATGCCAGTACTTTGTATAAAAGTGACAAAATTGAAGCTTAGGTGAAATATGACAATGCCAATAGGTGAAATATGGTTGTGGTTGCTGTGGAAAGGGAAGTGGGAGGCAGAAACGCAGGTGCTATGTGGTCTAACTGAATTAGAACTCAAAAGCAGTTGTCAAACTTAAACACAACAGTCTTACAATTGGCCAAATAGTAAATAAAATGTAATGCTTTGTGACTGTCAGAGCTTCATAACAGCTGTACCAAATACAAGTTTTGCTGTGCAACATAACAATGTTAAAAATGTACCATAAACAATGCATAAACTAACCAGAAAAGTATTAGAGCGCAGACCTCCACCTGTATTGTTAGGTTTTCATACATTTGAACCTATACTATTCAGGTCCCCACCACGTGGCCATACCATGCCATTACACCAAGTGAAACACATAAATGGCTCTGGAATCCCGATGGTGATACGGATCACTCCCAAATTTAATCCTTTCTTCCTGGGTCATTTTTGACCGTCCCTGAATGAATTTCATCGAAATCCATCCATTACTTTTTTAATTATCTTGCTAACAAACAGACAGACAAACAGACAAACAAACAAACAAACCCCGATGAAAACATAACCTCCTTGGTGGAGGTGCTTGAAGGACTAATGTGGAGATTTGTAGGCTTAGAGTTGTCTTGACCGCAGCCACACTGCACTCTTCCACGGACTAGCATTGTATTCAATGCAGCGGCTACACGTGGTACAAGAGAGCCGGCCCAGGGCTAGATGTTTGCATTGCATGCACACCGCAGGTGCTGACATTACACTTTGAAATGGTTATATATTTACATTCTCTTGACAATTATGTGCAATTTGATGTTCGAAACACATTACACTTCACAGATAAAAATAATTGCTTCCTGAGTGTGATGACATGGTCACACACACAGATCTAATGTAGCTAAGGTGAACCCCGCTGTTTTTGTGTTCCAGTCTACCAAAGAGTTGGCATCTGTTTTGGACTTCTCTGCCTCCTTCAAGTGACTCTTAACATCAGTTTGCATGTCTTCTGTAAGCTTCTTTTCATTCATTCCTTCTGTTAAGCAAAGTGTGAGGTGCTACCTCGACATACACTCTTGAGTTAACTCATTCTATCTTGCAGCATTGAATAAGAGACACATCTCACTGGCTGAGGACCGAGAATTGCTGCAGGAAAATAATACCCATGCTGTTGACTACACGAATGTTACACAAGAGAGAGACAGCCTTCAAAAACAACTTGAACAGAGTATGACACTAATGCTACCCTAAAATAAATCACATTTGTTTTTCTATCAGAATTCTTTACTTATTTTTATTTAAGGTATAACTGATTCTGATGATAACTGATTCTTTCTTTCAGCTATGAATGAGTGTCAGCTGAAATACAAGTTATTGGTTGAAGAAAGAGACTGGCTTCTGGCCAATAACACCAAACTGGTTGAAGAGAGAGACATATTTCTTAAGAAAGTTGATGACCTAAGTAAGCCTAAATCCCACTTTATCATGTATCATTTTCAATTTAATTGTTTAACGTGAATGTTCCATTCATTCAAAGTGAGAGAGCAGTGATTTGACAGCTTTTAAGTGAAACATGGAGTAAATGCAATGTGAATGATCAAATTTGAATGTAGCAAAACAACTTTCTCAAGTTATATGTTGCATTGTGTGGAGACAGGAGACCCCACAACTAGGCCTATACTTGGAACTATTTTGGGGCAGAGGATGAAAGAATAAAAATCCAAATAAACAAAAAAATGCACTTCAATGTTATTATTCCAAGATGGTAGAGCTGTTGTTGAATGAAAGCAATATATGTTACTCATGACCATGTTACCTGCTGAATCACAGCCATGGCAATATCTGTTCGCCATGACACTCTCACTCATACGGAGCGTGGGTAGGATCATTCTATTGTATGTTTATCAAGAGAATGTGTGCTCCTTTTACTGAATCATGCTCTGGTTTTACTATTTGATGCACTCATTTTATTAATTGATGCAATCATTTTACTATATCACACTGTCATTTTATTGAATCATGTGCTCACTATGTTTTAATTATTTTGTTCCCACACTCTACTCACAGGAACTCGGAGCATAGCACAAATGACATTTCAATAAAGCAGGAAAGTTTGGCTATCCACACATTAGATATTTCTTGATCAGCTTGATCAAAAGGCAAACACAAATGACAAAGGGATTGTTGCAGACTAAAAGAGACAGCCTGGAGACTGATTTTGTCCAGTGCACTCACGGAGTGGCCAGCTAGCGGAGATGATTGCTAAATGTGGCAAAAAATTTTATGGTTTGAAATCACATAAAATCCCTGACTTCACCTTTCAATGACATCAATGACTGTCATTCCTAAAGCCCTTATTACCCCATCTAACACTGTGCCAGTAATTGGTTCTTTCTGCATTCTACCAGCTATTTGGAAGAGTTTCCAGTCCAGCCTCTATTTCTTCTCTTATGAAGGGAAATCGTGGAGTGAGGCCCGGGAGGACTGCAGGCAGAGAGGATCTGACCTGGTGATCATAAACAGCATTGACGAACAGGTGTGTGTGTGTGTGTGTGTGTGTGTGTGTGTGTGTGTGTGTGTGTGTGTGTGTGTGTGTGTGTGTGTGTCTGTCTGTGTGTGTGTGTGTGTGTGTGTGTGTGTGTGTGTGTGTGTGTGTTGGTAGTAGATGCGTGGACAAATAAATGCATTTTTGTTGTGCTTGTACAGTATTTATCTCTGTCAGTAGGCCTAGCTTAAAGATACTCAATATACATGTTTAAAGGCACTCTAAGTGATGTTGCACAGTTTCTAAGCTAAAACATTTCTTGTCACATACAGCAAACATCACTTCCTTCTGCCACACTCACCAACGAGATGCGTTTCAATTGTATGGGAGGGAGGCAAGCTAGCCCTTTGTTTTTGTTTGAAAGTCAACAGAAGTGACGTTACCCAACATCCCTTACAGCACCTTTAATAAAAACCTGTATTTCTTGTACTGTGATAGAAGTTTGTGTCTCTCCACGTCCATGACACCTGGATTGGTCTGACGGACAGAGAACAAGAGGGACAGTGGAAGTGGGTCGATGGAACTCTGCTAACTAATGGGTGAGAAAAAATAATTTGCTCTCCAGAAAGTCCATATCAGTTCCTCAAAACACTGCAGGGTTGATAAACAGAAGGTTATCTGTGCCTGAAATGATCAAATACATTTAAAGACCAAAGACAATATAGAGATATAGCCTTTCTTGACATCGTACATGGCTGAGCTCAAGCCAAGTTATGAAGGCTTTTTTTTTTTTTTTAATGTAAAATAAGCATACAAACTTGGAACTATGTATCATTCAGACGAAGCACTGTCACCTGGGCAGAGTGATTTGGATGTAACACCTGAAAACCTCTGGAGTTACTTCTACACATCCAAGTAGTGCTCCACCTGAATGAAAATGCTGTTCCAAGTATGTATTAGAAAATCACTGTCTCTGTTGACGTGTTCCAAGCTATAAAGAGACCGGTTGCTGAATGGCAAGCAGAGGATTAATGCATGATCTCAGCCAAGGTGATAGCAGGCGATCAGCTGAGGCAGCTCACACCAACAGTTGAGCTTGACTCTGTGGTCTGTTTGAAATAAAGCTATATGCTCAATTTTGAGTAACTTTATTTTGCCTTGAGTAACCTGAGTGTCATTTTTTTAGGATGTGGCTGGCAGGTGAACCCAATGATGCCAGTGGTGAGGACTGTGCCAAGGTTCATGGGACACAATGGAATGACCAAATGTGCTCTCTGGTCTATAGGTGGACTTGTGAAAAGCTCAATTCTTCTTAAATCTCAATGTTTTATATCATACTTAGAAGATACAGTATGCTTGTCACCAGATGTTTCCCTTATTTTCCATCAGGCCTTTTAAGTTGGTCTTTGTGCCCACAAATTGCAACACTTTTTTTTGTTTTTTGTTATCAAATCAGTGATGTCATTTAATTTATTGTAAGCCTGAGTGCTAATACAAGATAGTTAGCCATTATAATGCTTGAATCTTTTGTATTAAGGTAAAACAATTGCATAGAATGCCTTGAATTGGCTACCTCTACTGATATGAAGGCTTTTGTGTCTTCTGTTTTTTCACCTGCTAATATCAGTTGGGAGCTGTAAGACGTACAGTAGCCTGGTTTTCAGACTAATTTGTTTCACTTCATGAAGTTTGGCTTCTCTGGAGACATTTCCAACCCAAGGACCGTAACAGGCATAGACTTTGGGATAATTTTTAATGGTTGGCAAACCAATCGTATTGATCAGTGATTCCAAATGTTACTTACTTCCCAACCTTTTAGAAACAATCGGGAATCAGTGTATTTTGGCCTATAAAATGTACACATTCTTCCAACTTGCAAGTGTTGCTCCTACCGTTTACAACAGCCACATTTGATTTTGAAATTAACTTCATCCCCTCTCGTCACTGACTGGCTATCCACCCATAGTGGCTGAGGGAAATGTTAGTGTATTGTCAAGTGTCAAATAAGTATCTCATTGAAAATAAAATGAACAGAGATACTAGAAGAGCAGGGCCAGGCTACCTGAGACCTCGCAGGGGATGCCTAAACCAACCATGCAGAATAAACATACCTTCATGTTTTTGTGAACTCCGTCCTACTGTACGTAGCTCTGACAATGTGTTTCCTGTCTACATACGGTAGGCCTATTTGTGTTTGTTGTCGTTTGTGCATATACATTTTCTAAAAAATAAATACCCCAAGACTTTTGAGTGCCTCTCCCCTTACTGCTATGAGTCAGTGCAGGTCATAACAGCAAATGAGTTTCTTTTCATGTAAACTTTTTTTGTGATGGAAAATGTGCTGTTTTCTGATTTTGGCTTCATAAAAAGGAATTAGAATCACTAGGACGATCAGAATGAAGGCCCTGATCCTGTGATGTACTTAACAGATTAACAAAATAAATAAGATAAGAAATCAAAACTAGTAATTGGTTCTTTTCTCATGTAGTCAAGTTGCGGTATTTGGTCAGATACAAGTCCCTTCAGCTAGATCAGAATTATATAATGTCACCATCAGACACGGCTATAAGTTACTCATAAATCATTGGAACACCACAATAAGACACAATAATACCTAATTTTCACTAAATATATGAATTTGCATACTTGTGTACTTGTGAACATTTTGAATCTTGGAGACCTTGGACCGATTCATTTGGCGCATACTTGAGTGTCATTGTTACTTTTTGACCTACAGTAAACAAACCGCAAGGAGTCAACCACACTGCAGTTCAAAATCAGGGTGCTTGCTCTTTTGTCAACTAAAAATTCCAGACTTTTTCCAACCTTTTTCCAAACGTATAATTTTTTCTTCAAGACCTCGACATTTTGTAGTTTTGAGAGTCAGGCTGCCAACACGCAATCATTTTTACTCTCTAATAGTATAATGAGATGTAATGCAGATTGCAACCATACCGAGACCCCCATGGCAGGACCATCTCCCTCCCAAAGACCCTCTCAGATGCCCATGGCAGGATCGACCTACCCCACCCCTTGATTCAACACTAACTCTGGACTAGACTTGCTCGATTATGGTAACAATCATTATCACGATTATTTTGTTCAATATTGACATCACGATTATTAAACGTGATTACTCAGGGATTTTGGAACCATCACCCATATTCAAAATATTACATTTTTGAAAATTTTAAATTGTTTGTTAAATGTAATCCAACAGGAAAAAAAACATGGAAACTCAAGAAAAAAGGATCTTTTTACATCATGTTGTATATCATATTGGATATTGCCTCTGCAAAATCTATGGACATCCTGTAGCCTACTCTAGCTACTGATTTACTGCATGGCCCCAGGCAGTTGGGTCAGCCCCTTGAGTTGTGGCCCTCTCTCCATCTCTCTCTTCCCCTCTCTCTCTCTCTTTCTGTCTCTCTCTCCCCCTCTCTTTCCCTATCTCCATATCTCTTCCTCTCTCTCTCCCTCTGCTGTTCTGTGCTCTGTCTGCTGTTCTAATAGGCCTCCTCTCCTTTCCTTTCCCCTTGAGTTGTGGAACTGCTCAAGGTTTCTTCCTATTACTGAATTGAATTGAGTTGAATTAATGAAGACAATCTTTCTTGAATCTTGAACAGACTTGAGAGACTGATATCTAGAGATCATCTTAGATGAGGTTTAAAATGAAAAACATTGCAAAAATCCTTGTAATGTTTTAGAAAACACTGCCATGAAATTATGGATTTTGATTGCAAATGAAAAAAAAAAAAAGAAATCGCAAAATTCGCAAAATTGTGGAGGGTGTGTTCAGTCTGAGTACTTGCATCAGTTCTTCATGAGCTACACTTCAAGACTTTTCCAAGAATTTTCTACAAAATTCCAAACTTTTCAAGGTCTGGAAAAAGGCACTCTAAAATTCGATACTTTTTAAGACTTGAAAGACTTGAGCAAGCACCCTGCCATTTTGAAAGCCTTTTTCAGAAATGTGAAGTGGGTGGAGGTATGGGGTGCAGTTACACTTTAATAGGATAGAGGGCAGCCATCACCACATATTCATGGGTTTCATCAGGTCCCTTTCCACAGGTGTATAAAATCACACGGACAAGATTTGGGAAAGATTCTTGAAAGAAATACACAGCAATAAGCTAAATAGTAATACAGTATTACTCCATTCACTCACAGCAACGTTTTCGAACTTTCTACAACCTCAACCTCATTATTGCTTCAGAACGTTATAGTGTGACAAGGGCGAATAGCTTAATAGCAAGGAGATGGACCGTACAGAGCAAGGCTGCCAGCCCATTTGGAAAGCATGACTGATATGTGTGGCTGTGTCTGTTCATTTCCTTATATCTAAGGATTTTTTCAGTAGCCTACTTGCCTTTTATCAGAGAGGGTTAAAGCGGAGTAATGAAGGATCTTTGCTTTTATTCAAAACCAAAAATAATATTAAGCTCAACAAATCTATACAAAGACAAAGGCCTCAACTAATATTTACACAGTTGAATATTCAGAGCAGTTAAAAAAAACATAGAAAACGTATCACACATACAGTAAGATTTCACAGGTTGTAACCCTATTTAAAATGGTTGCCATTACGATCAGGAGCTGAAATATGTTGAGCGTTTGTCTTTCGCTTGCAAGCAGGGCCAAAAACAAAAATAATATTTAAGCTCAATAGATCTATAGCCTACAATATGCGAGCCAGTTTCCAGTTACCACTACAAAAAAGCAAATATATATTTTTACAATGCGAGAGTAGTGACAGACACTGGCTTAATACATACATAAGACATGGGCCTTAATTGACTAATATTTACACCACTGATTATCAGGGCATATTGTTAAATGTACCACATAATTTGCAAGTTCACAACAGCACCTTCATGGAACATGTTTTTAAAAATTATCATCTCATATGAAATCCTTTCCATGCTTTTTCTAAGAGCATCACTTCAAAACATAATAATCAAAACAGCCACAATGTGATCAACGGACCACGGTCCAGTCCAGAATTCTTACAAAAGGTTTTTGATATGAGCTCAACAGCTGATGAAGTCACACGCCTCAGAACTGACAACATGACCATGAGGAACAGTTTACTGAACTTGACAAAAGGTGTATTTATTGAGTCGCGGACGTCACCTTTGATTGCAAATTGCAAGTAGATATAACTACTCTACTTTCCTTCACGTTTTCCTGCAATGGTTAGCCGAACTGCAACGACTCTTGAGAGGTCATGTCAGTCCTGCTCACCAGCTAAGGCTACAAATGTACTGTAAGGTTGAAGTTCAGACTCAGGTGATTGACCCCTGACCCCTGTGCCGGTTTTCAAATGACACTGGGACTGCTGGCCTTTCTCTGATATGCCTTCAGTAACAGATATCCCAGCACGAGGAGGAGGAGGAAGACGAAGAGGACCAGCAGAGCAGCCCATACTTCAGGGCGCAAAGCCCTCCTCAGCCCCACACTCTCCCCGGGCAGCAAGCTGCTCAGGCTGAGCATATAGCCCAGTGCCCAGCCAACTGAAGTGCCCTCCACCTGCAATGAAATATCAACATGGGATCTCTTAAGAAAATGCAATTGTAAAGGAATTGAAAAGGAATGTAGTCATTAAATCACACTCAAATTACACATTTCTGTAATTAATATCAGTCTAATCAGGTGATAGTCATATGTGATCCATATTACAGTATGCCCTCAATATCTAATTACCACCTGTGTTTAGATGTGGATGTCACTGTGCATGTTCCTGGGAACTCACCGTTCTCTGAAATGTGATCGTTGAGAAGGACTTATCATCAAAGCCATAGGCTTGCAGCACGAGGACCTGAAGGAACACTGAAGCGGCGCAGTAATCCTGGAGACGTTTTTTTTGGTCAGGAGCTTTCACCAGCATCTGTGTGAGAGGAGACTTTTCTTTATATACAGGTGATTATTTACATCACCGTGGGCATATAGCTGGATTACTGCCATGGTGATATCCCTTTCCAACACCACTCTCCTTTGTGTCATGGTGTTTAAGTAACGGATGGAAGCTGTGACATAGTAATACATCCACCTTCCATCATCACTTGCAAAGAGGCTACCCAGCCACTGTACTGAAACACCTCATTGTCACCCTTTTGCTGATATCTGGATTAAAAATCACATTTCTCACACACAGACCTTTTTTAATCTGGAGAAAATTGAGGTGGAAATTGGGGGAAGTGGGAAATTGAGGTGTCACATTTTAGTAGTGTTTTCATACATTATCAGCGTCATCAGTGCAAAGTACAAAAGCAGACCAATGCACTTTACACCTACATTATCTATAAGGGAGGAGTTTGGTAATGATTTACACAAGTGACCTTTATTATCTATGACGATTCATTTCTTTCTATGCTGATCGGAGAGGGATCTGAAAATACAGCAGCGTACACACTAAGGAGAGCAGGCTAAATAGAGGAGGTTACAGGGGGCTCAGTACCTCATCCATGCTCATATTGCAAACAGCTTGGACTGCTTCCTTCAATAGGCTGGGAGAAGTTGCGGTAATGCCAGTGGTTCGTTGCAGGAAAGAGTAGACATAGTAAAAGGCAGAAAAGGCCTGTGGTCAAGAAAAAGAGAGAACTTCACGGTAAAATATTTGCATGGAGCCTCTATAATCACATTTTAGCAATAACTGCAAAAACAACAGTCATAAGTATTGCTCTACGAAATATGAATTACGACGTTCACACAGCTGATAATGACATTAGGAATAACATGTTGTAATATTGAATAAATATGTAATATTGTTGTTGGCCATTTTTGATGTGATTATAAGAACGATAAAAAGTTGACAGCCAATTAGGATCCATTGATTAGACATTAGACAAATTCATCAACATGCTGTATGTGTGGATGCCCAAATCTTTGGGTATGGTTGTCTTTATCGATCTAGCTCTTTAGATAGTACCGTATTTTCCGCACTATAAGGCGCACTGGATTATAAGGCGCACTGTCAATGAATGGTCTATTTTCAAACTTTTTTCATATATAAAGCGCACCGGACTATAAGGCGCATTAAGCGAAACAAAACCGATAAGTCAGTCAGTCAAACTCTATCAAACACTTTCACAATAACATTTTGACAGAGCGCCGTGTATGACACAAAATCAATTTGAGGTCCTGAATTATTCCATATATAAGGCGCACTGGATTATAAGGCGCACTGTCTTTTTTTGAGAAAATGAAAGGCTTTTAAGTGCGCCTTATAGTCCGGAAAATACGGTACCTTTATTCCTAATCCAACTAACCACTTGATATTTAAACACTCATCAACCACAATAAATAATGAGAAATAGACAACTTAGTCCTGCATTAGCATATCTCCACAAACAAGCCCCGCAGAGCCGATGCGGTCTCCATCAACACCTACTGTACGAGAACAGACCTAAGGCCCATTTTAATTAGTGCTGCTTCTTATTTCACCGATTTATAAACACACATAGGGGCAGACAGGGATTCTCACCATAAAGTTTCCAGTAACATTGGGCTGGAAAACACCATTGAAAGAGCACTTGGAAAAAGAACAGGTGTCAAAAGAGAAGATTCTGGACATGTTCTGAAGGCAGTGTTGATAATTCCCCGATCCAGTCACCGTTACAGTGTCCTGAGCATTGTACCCATTACTCTTTGTGCATGGAGAATCAAAGATTTTGTTCAGCTTCATAGAGACATTATATCCTAGTGGGTAGCAAGGGTGTGTTATACTACCAGACGATCCCTGAGCCTGGAAAAAAAGGAAGGAAACAAAAAAATCTAATAAGCTAATGGGCAAGAATTGGCTAATTAAGATGAACCACCAATAGAATATGATTGCCAATGAGTGTTTAAACCCGGAAATGAAATATGTTACAATTGCCATGCATGCTATTGACTGTGCTGCGTCATCATTGACATCTGGAGAAAGTCAATTACCTGGTGCAGATGAGCCAAGAGCTGTCTTAACATCTGGTCTCTGCCATAGCACAGAAAGCTGTGTGTGTACAGAGTATAATTTCGTCCATATAGTCTCAATGTCATTGCATTTTTAGGATCCTCCACGGTATCTGTCGTCTGAAATGTTATCTGGGTCGAGGCTCCTCCAAAGTCCAGAGCTCCTACGGTCTTCCTTGTTGGAATAAACCACTCACCGACAAAACCATACTGTGGAGACATTCATATACACATAAGGGCTGTCCAGTCATTCTGTCTCATCTTACTTCCCCTCCTATGATCTCCACTGTTAGTGCTGCTAGTCTTTCCACTTGCAGAAACCTTTTTACGTCTTCTTAATTTCATCACACTATCATCCACGATCTACTCTGCTATGGCACATTCATATTGTGTGGCAGCCTATTGACCTGCAAAATCTGATGAAGGCCTTTCAGACCTTGTCTATTAAAAAAAAAACCTCTCATCTAGAGCCAGAGTGAGTGTGTGCCACTTTTCCACCCCTTTAACTTTTTTACCAGTAGCCAGGACCGACCTCACAAAAGAACATTTGGTGTGCATAACACATACTTTCGCAGCCTATTGACCTGTAACATAAAGGAATGCCATTACTGACATTATTTTCTGCTTCATGTCTCTGTACAATCTTAGGAGCACACTGTATATCCATTAAGTCATTCTACAACCAATAATTGAATTGAATTTGAATTGAGCCAAAACTGCAAAGACAGATTTTTGTTTCTGAAAAGATGCACAGACATTATAAACAAAGCATAATATGAAGTATAACATTGAGCAGTTATACTTCAACAGTTAAATTTGAATGACCTACCTTGATGAAATTTTCCAACAGGTAATTCACTGTGACCCAGCCATAGGCCCCCTCCTCTTGACCACTCAAAATAGCGGCCCCAAGAAAGTTGAACGGATACGCTTTCAGTTTGGCACTGACTTCTTTCAGAATCCGATCTGACTCGATGGTATCGGACATGCTTGGGAACACAGACACAGGAGATTACACACATTACACACATACACACTGGAATTGGATAATTATAGCAAATCGGACTACAGTACATTTCTATACAGCCATATCAGTGTGTCATATGATCAGCAGTCCTTCTGATTCAGTGCCACTCACTTCAGAAGTCTCATGCCAGCTGTTGCCCCTAGGTACAAAGGACTCAGGTGGTGTCTGGATTTGGGAATGACCTTCTTTGCGTGGTCGAGGCATGCCACCAGACTCTGCCCTGCCTTCCCACGCATCCCGGCATAGCTGGATATTCCGTCTCCTGAGGATTGTCAAAAGGAACAAACTGAGTTTCACAGTGGGTGTTGGTACATCGGGTCATTTGGTCTTTGTCCGGAAATATTACTGGTCTGTCACTAAGGCATCCATAGAGACAAACTCAAAAGGATGACAAAACTTTGGTGAATGAGGAACAGCAACAGAGGGCATGAAGGGTACATCAGCAAAAAAAGGAAATGGGGCATTAGGAAGCTGTGTTTCGCAAAAGCTAAACTTTGAATTACCTCTCTATGAACTTTAAACAACGAACCTACACAGATAGCAGCACTTTTTACTTCCCTACCACTATTACCATCTGAACCACCATTTAGTGTTCCCTAAAACAACATTACAAAACATCAAATATTTCTTAATTTCCCTATTCTAAATGCATGTTACACACACAATATCTTGTATTTTAACCATCTTGTAAAATATCCATGACAGTGGAAAAAACAGGACAGAGGTGATGTCTGACCTGTGACATGACAATCCTCATACTGGGTCACAATACCGGTCCCATTCTGCTTATTGGCCGGCCATTTGTAGATATACATGGTTGTATGGGAGGAGCCTGCATCCAGGACAACACCATACTAAACAACAACAACAACAACAACATGTTACATTTATATAGCACTTTTATCAACACTCAAAGCACTTCACCGTGAGGAGGGAACCATAACCACTACCAACAGGACAAGAGAAACTGGTTGAGCCTTCTGGACAACGACATAATCAAATCACTTAAAGCTCAAGTGAAATTGTACGCATTTGCAAATGTTGGTGCACGTGTGCAACAGCATCTCATGTCAGAGTGCACCTGTGTGCTGCCCAGTACAAAAGGTCTGTACACTGTGGCTAAATGTATTCAAGGTTGCTCATGAAATAATAAGAATGCAACAAATGTCTGTGAGATCAAAGAATAACACAGCATACAATGCATTCAAAGGGTGAGAGATAGTGGGAGAGTAGCAATGTTTTGAATTTGTATTGCCATCTTTCATCTGTCCTCTTGGTTCTTTTTTTTCTGTGTTTGACTTTGGGGCAAGTACGGAAAAGAAGCGCTTGTGGCTGCCCACAAATGATGTTAATAAAGGTTCGCGTGTTTGAGCAGTTGTCACTGTTATGACTTTCCAGCACAAAATGTCAAGACAAAATGCCATCATAGTACAACCTCAAAGCACTATAAATCTCTTCATGTAAAGGCGGGTCTCATCTGTTGATATTTGTATTGTGGCACATTTACTTCCAGTCGGTACTGCCCATTCAGACTCTCCCTTTTCTGTGCACTTAGTTACTGTAGATGTTTCAGATTCTTAAGTATACTGTACCCATGATGTTGTGTGTCTTTTGCTGGTGATAGCATGTAAATATATGCCAGATTCATTCCTATTACACCTTATTTCGAAGTATGTTTCATCATGTGATATAGGGAGAGGCCAAGCTTTGCATGGCCATTTGCATAGAGATTTGGCTTAAACTCACCTCGTTCTAGAATCAAGACCACATAGTCTACACGGAGTAAAACAAAATAAATACAGGGAACTGAAGCATGGGGATGCATGAGGATGCTTGACATAGAGATACCACTTCTCTCACTTAATGCTACCTCCAGTGGCAATTGGCTTGTGTCTAGATTGAGGTGTTTATCCACTTATTCCCCATGTTTGAGTTCCAGTAGTACCATGGTCAGGAGCATAGTAATCGTAATCATCATGATTTACCATAGTAAAACCATGGTTATATATATAAAAAAACATATTACCATACTTGCTAAGTCATTGGACCAATCATTTCATTGCATTTGTATTTAACCAAAACTTTAAAGACACAATTTTATTTCTCAACAGATACCCAGACATTGTCAGAGCAATTCATGATCACTTAGAAGAAGAGTCGGTGCAAAATTCAGTCCTACACATTTTCATTAAGTTTAAGATTAATTTTGTCCATGCAAATTATGACTGTTTTAGGTGAATGAAAAAAAAAAACACTTTTGTCAACATATTGTCATCAATAGGCCTATAACTAAGATGACCTACAGTAAGCTGATATAACTAAGATGATAAAAAGAGACAGCTGATGGTATCAAAAATGTGTGAAAACATGTTTCTATATCGCAGAGGATGATGTTTAGCACAGGATTACGCGCCAAGGTAGGCTAGTGCCATAACGCCATCACCCATAACCACATCATTACTTATTACGGGCAGAAAATCGCCTAAACATGCTCACTGTCTGACATAGGCTACTGTCAAATCTCTTCATTTTTTAAAATATCGTTCAGAAAATTGTTGTTCAACACGTAGCTTACAGGCTATAATCTAGTTTACTTTCATTTTTGAGATAGCACTGCAATGCACAAGTTAGGCTGTAAATAAATAAATACAAACAGAACTTACCATATATTCCGATGGTTCTTGTACTTCGTCCGTTGAGAGGGCAAGCAGCAGAATACCTAGAAGGGCAAATACCAGAACGACAATCGGGGCAATAATGTGGCACCGCTCGTTAGTCATGTTGCGCTCTGGTGTGGCTCAAAAGTGTCATGTGGAGGGAGGCGAGTGGAAGCGTGGAAGATAAGGATACAGCTAAGGGAGGGCAGATCATAAAGTGGGCTTGGCCGTATCTGGAAGAGTGTGGGCTACTTCATCGTTGCCCTTCGTTTTCTTCTTCTTCTTCTTCTTCCAGCTGCTCTGCTTGATGACGTTTGCACATGTTAGTCATTGCCGTTTACACATCAGTAGTCATCTGTAAAATGTAGAAATTAAAATCGAAGGTTCACTAGTTGGCCCATTGGATTGCTTTAGACTTAGTGCCTATTGCAAGTTTGGCTCAGTAGCTGGCCATGGTCCTGGGATGACAATAGTAGAGATCGTAAGCAAGTGATGTCGACTGACACACCCATATGGATGAAGGGATAAGAGTTTAGAGATAACAGTGAAATGGAGCAGGAGGCGGGGGCTTTGCAGCTCCGGCATGATAGGCAGTAAGGATCTCCTACAAAATGATGAGTGATGGCTGTCAATCAACCCTATATGGGCTCCTCTTGAACTCTGTTTAGAAAACACCCTTAAGTGAGAAGCTTACAAGTGTCAAGGGAAGACCTTTACATTGATTAGATTAAGGGCCCCAGATACTCCCAGTAAATCCATCCACCAGTGCAATGAATTCGCCTTATTCACATGCCAAAACGAGGCTAAGTAACCAAAACCCATAGGATTGTTGTGTTCTATACATTTGCCAGTAGGTGGCAACAATGCAATAGTCAGAGTAACCAGCCTTGTTTTGTTTACACAATGGCTGCCATGGGAATGAAGCAAAGTACACTCTGATTAGTTAGGTGTCTGTCATTTACATAAAGAGCAGAAACCAAGTTGTGATTGACCTTGGCTAGTGTCCAAAACCCATCTCAAGGGAATAAAACCTGGACCCTGGTTGGATATTCTATACTGCAGAGGACATCCACTTATTTACATTGCCTACTGGTTGTGATTAGCTAAGGCCTATAGCCAGAGCTGCACACTGAGGATTGTGAATAAAGCCTGATCAACGTAGGCGATTTGGATTTCGCCCTACAGCTCAGGCTGGAAACCTGCACATCTATCTCCTCTGCTTCCTGTCCACGTTTGCTGGGACCAGTCACAAACTAACTGGCTTATCCACCAGGCACACCCGGATCGTTGGTCTGATTGGTTGACGGACTATCCAAGCGCACAGTCATTTGAGCTGTGCCCATTGATCACGCCTCTTGTGCAGTAGAAATAAATAGACTCCCCAGGCCCAGACAAATGTTCAATCTTAAAAGATTGAGTTTGGTATGGTGATAGCCAGACTATTATTAACTTTAATTCTAACGTCTTACCATTATTTATTGTTACTATTGTTTAAAGAGACCCTATGCAACTTTTTCATAGTCATAAAATCGCTCAGAAATCGTTGATTTGCTTGACTGACCAGTTTCATCGAAAACAGTAATATTTCCTCCCGCCCCCAGTGTCCCTATCCGCTATTGCAACCTTGCAGTTTCTGCAGGAGACGTATCGTCTCCTGTTTACATCTGGAAGTCTGAGACGCGTAAAGAACAAGAAGAACCACGCTTGCAATTTATATATTTATATATAGCCTATATATGTATAAATATACGCGCTAAAGCTGTCGGGGAAGCTCTGCAGAGAAATATGCAAGCATAAAACGAGCGAAAACGAAAAACGAAACCGAAACCAGAGATGAAATCGCCAATCCTGCATAGTTCCTCTTTAAGACTAAACAGGGTATTCCCGATGGGCTTACATACAATGAAAGTAAAATAGAACTGAAAAATGAATTATAAGAAAGCTGTTATTACTCCAGACTCCCGAAAACAGTTGACCTCAGGGGTCATGGATAAGAGAATCACTCCAGACTCCCAACGGAGGTTGACCTTGGAGGTCACATAAGAGAAAGTCAAATAACAGATCATCCTTGTAATGTCTACATTTCATTTCAAGTGTAGCCAATTGGATAACAACAACCCGAGAAGACATTTAAGAGCAACAATGTTGTCTAGTTACTGGACATTTCCCCATGGTAGCCTCTAGCCTGCATGCCATTTTTCTTCAATATCTCCCCCTCATCTCCACTCCACTTTAGTCAGCACTACTACCATTATAGACTACGCACAGGAACTTCAACATGACATATATTCCAAATCCATACGTGTTAATGTGGAATCTGCCCCCCTTTTGCAGCTTCCAGTCCAGAGTTTAGGAGTCTTTGGGAATTTATGTCCAGATGGCCTGGCTCACAGTCACAACGTCAGTCACAAATCAAATTTTGCCATTTTTAGCTCCATTGCAGGATGGAGTCAAGCCTGTTGCAAAGCATCGTGGCTTGGTTCGATGGCAATCTAATGGCACATTTTTAAACACCATATTTCAAAGCTTGTGCAATCTTGTGGTTTACTAAAAAGAAAGGTTTGACAACTCGCTTGGTTTTTCTGCTCGCCGCCATCTTGTCAGTCAAGGAGTGAGTTGTCTAAAACCTTCTTTTTAGTAAACTGTTTGTACACAATGCTCTCAATGCTCGAGTGCATGTGTAGAGACACTGATGATACTTCAAAGTTTCATGTTGTGTTGAGCCTTTTTATTCTTTTAAACTAGCGATTTTGATGCAATCTTGTATCAAAATAGTAGGCCAAGTGCACGCGTACGATTCCCATTCCATTCATAGGACAAGTAGACTTTAACGCACAGACATGGTAACGGTCTTCATTATGTATAATTGATATTATGAATAAATTGACGTTTACTTTTATTCATAACAGCTTACAGCAATAGAATAAAATTTAAGATGCAGTGTAGAGGAAACCTAGATTGGAATTGCCACTGTGTTTGTCAATACTAATCAGCACTTTGGTCAACTGTTGTTATATTTTAAATGTGCTATACAAATACTGTAAATTGATATTGACATTGTCATTTGCATTGCCATAGGATTCATATTTTCATATCTTGGGTAGACAGATGATTCCTCTGGTTGGCCAAGGCTTATCTCTGGTGCAGCTCGCAGGGCAGAGGGAGCTGATTGGTTGATTCATGAAGAGAATCAGGAGTTAGGAAATGCGGATTGTGAAGCGGAATGAAACTTTTTTTATCTTTCCTTCTTATTTTTAAAATCTGCTATTTACGCGCCATATAATTCTAAAGGTAAGTTTGTTAGAAAGTAAGTTACTCAGTTAATTTATTCATCTGTTAACAAACCCAAGGCTTATAACTCTGTGAGAGAAAAACAACCGCTGGAGTTTCAAGTTAGTGTTGCTGAAAAGCCTATGATCACTTTTAACTCAGATTCAGCACACATATTTTAGATGTTTTTTATTTATTTTATTGATCAGGATTGCTAAAACACACATCAAGGGAGAAACCTGACATATTTAGACTTAAAGAGGAACTATGCAGGATTGGCGATTTCATCTCTGGTTTCGGTTTCGTTGTTCGTTTTCGCTCGTTTTATGCTTACATTTTCTCTGCAGAGCTTCCCCGACAGCTTTAGCGTGTATATTTATACATGTATAGGCTATATTTAAATATATAAATTGCAAGCGTAGGTCTTCTTCTCAGACTTCCAGATACAAACAAAGAGCGATCGTCTCCTGCAGAAAGTTGCATAGGGTCTCTTTAAAGCTCGAGTTAACATTAGTTTTTTCATGTCAAATCTTGCCAATCAAAATAGCATTATTAATATCGTTCTTGTTGTTGTTGTTTCACTATCTCATAAAGACAATCAATAATGCCTGGTTAAACTAGTGTTCTGGTAGTTCAGCTGTAACACAGCTGTAATAGGCTACAAAATGCTATTAGTTAGTTAGCTTGTAAGCACTGAATATTCTAGCACATCATTACTGTGAGGATAAATAATTATGCAGATACATATTGATGATTGATGCCTCATGTACAGTGGCAAACCTATTCTTATTTTAGGATCAATGAAAACGTAGGGACAAGCACACAATGTGGCTACAGCCCAACTATATATACACACACACACACACACACACATACATATGACTGTAAGATTGTCAAGGCGCAGCTTAAATAACCGTAAAAAAAGGGTGTTAAATATTCCACAACCACTAGAAAGCAGCATGACACAGCATATAAAGTGCGGTGCCAAATGAAGGACGGCGTACTTCAATAATCAGACACTTCTCCTGCACTTTGGGCCTAATAGCGGATGTATTGTATGACCACCAGATGACGCCATTTCACCGCACCTCGGCCCTCATAGCTGCAGTAATCATAGACATATCTATGGCAGTAATACTGCAGGTGCCGAGCAGCCGAAGCTGAGAGAGAGAGTGGTTGTGCACCACAGAGGTCTGGTTGCTGTATGTGCCATGTGTGCTGGATTATGACTGCTCAGCTGTACATCACTCATGGTGTTGTTTCTCATCCCAGAGAGACTCTCAGAAGTAAAGATGTGGCGATGTTCATCACTCTGTGTGTAAACTTGTCTGGGCAAATGATGGAACGACATGAGAATAATGTTTTTTTATCATGAAATGTGTGAAAGTTTTGAAGAATTGAGTCCAGGTGCTAAAATGGCTTGTCTGCATCATGGAATGAAAAACATCATTAAGAAGTCCCCAGGCTGTTGACCAGCTGAAATCCTATATCGGGAAAGAATGGGACCACATTTCACTCTCAAAACTCTAGCCACTGGTCTCCTCAGTTAAACATTTACAGAGTACAAAAACAAAGAAATTACTGAGTGCTCTTGTCCGTTGTTGGTAAACTCCAGTTGTGTAAGGTGCTCTTGAAGTAAAAAAAAAAAAAAAAAAAAAAAAACAGTGTTTAGTAAAAAAATGTGGTGGCCACACCAAAAATGGCTCAGTGTAAGAGTTGCCTGGTGCCCAGTGGCCACCACATTTTTTATTTGCAGAAAGCTGTTAAATTAAGAGATGACGTGACACAGTGGTAAAAATGACATGTTGCTGTCATTACATTCAATCAGCTTATATTTGATTACACATATTTTACCACATTAATGTTGTATATTTGTACTATTCTCAATTTAAATGCACACTGACTTATCTGATGCTCAACCTAACTCACAGACTCACACGTAAGATCACACATGACACTGAAGCAAGAATCTCAATCAGCTTAACTCTAAAAAAGATTTCGAGAAACCGTTAGAATGCAAGAGAATAGAGATCAACATTGCCCAGCTTGGATGTACAGTAGACGAGTTGGCATTGAGTGGAATGGTAGTTAGCTGGTACATAATTGTGTAATACTTAAAAAAGCTTTACATTGATGATAATATGATATTGATATTGATATTGATATTATATGATATTAATATTGATGATCAGCTTTATAATTGATGCTACTACATGTTTTAAGCACACTGTGTACTTTGAAACCTTCTGTAAATTGAACCTCATTGTTGTCAAGCTCTGAAACACATCTGAACACCCATCTCAACATGCTGTTTGTGTTTATGTCCATTTTGATCCAATTTGACTACAGATAAGACACTGAGGGAGAACATTAGGGAATGAATGACCATAACCTTTGACATGAGGATTTATGTAAGGGATAACATCAACCAAGGTGTCTTGATCTCCAGAAATGATGGAGGACACAGAGGCAAAAATCTCCCAGAAGTGAAAGAGTGGAGTTTTCACCACCCAGTTAAATAATTCTGTAGGGCCTATTGAGACACTTTACAGTATGTTACTTTGTTTGTCCCCCATGGCACACAAATGGAAATGCTGTTCAATTTAAAAAGGCTAACCTGTTCAATTTGTCATACTACTTTCATTGAATACGGAAAATGATGGTGGGTAGTTTGCTTTGTCACAGTTGATTCCACTGTTGCAAAGCCTGCTTGTTGTCAGTTCAATCATCGTTTACATTATGGGATGCTGAAATTCTTTTACTAGATCTGCTTCATAGGAGCCCCAAAGTAAAGAATTTTTAACCCTCTGCCAGCCAATCAGAAACTAGTATTTATTGTAGTTTATTTAAAAAGTTGGTATATCACTGTAAAAAATGACACGTAAAATTAACACTAAAAAGTTGTAAAATCACAACATAAAAAAAACTGTAAATGAAAATACAATGCAAAGTTGTTTATTTGAAAAGATTTTTGTGTTGACAGTAAAATCAAATTTAGCTGTAGTTTTTTTAGTAAGAGTATGTTAACAAAACCAGATTTGTATGTAGAAATTATGTAGGCCTATGTAACCCTATGTTACATAGTTTATGGCAAGATGCCAGACTACGCCACCTAAGGCCTTGCACCTTAGGATGTATGAACTACGGTTAACTCAAGGTTCCCCAATACAGGTGAATAGCATATAAAGATGAAGCAGAGACGTGCATTCCAATTGAATGGGCAATGTTTATTAAATCAACTGGCATCAAAGACAGAGCAATAATTTGTATGCCTTTATTACAAAAATATACGATATTCTAGTTAAAAGCATCTAAAACAAGCATAAGACAGGTTGTAAATAGCAAGACCGAGGTACTGGCTGTCACAATTGTATGACACTAAATTTCACTAATGGAAAACTGGACCAGTGACTAGTTACCTGGAGAAGTGGGGGAGGGGAGGTCAACACAGCAAATCACTCCCAGTGCTCCAATATCTAGAATCACATCGCATACACGCAGGCACACACACAGCAATTCATAATAAATGTGAAGGTGCTCATTAGGTCTACTTCTAATTCACCTCAAGCAGTGCAGAAGAGTAACCCCCGTCAAATAACCCCACAACACTGGTACCACGTTCACCGGCTCCTGTTGATAGAAGGGAGGAATGTAAGCCACAATCAGTTGCACAAGCTACTTGACCAGCCAGTACCCGGAAGCAGAGCTCAGTAGGAAAGCACATAGGCCTAATACAGTCTGAATCCTCTCATTACCCACTCAAACCTCGATAGGCAACACACCACCTTGCATACAGCTGCAAGATGCTAAAGAAACAAAAAGAAACGAAACAAAACTAATAAGCAGGCAAAACAGCAATGGCAAACTCCTGTGAATATACACACACAACGTTAGCATCACCCCATAGCAACAACATACACGCATACTTAGTTCGCTGGTCTTATAATGTGTGCAAGTTGGTGACATATGCATCGTACCTGTATCTTAGCACATAATTAAGCACGCACAAACAAACTCGTAGCCCTCGGACGCAGCAGCAATCTAAAAAGAGCAATTTAAACATTGAAATCACGGCAAGTCACTGAACACAGCATGAAAACAATAAAATATCTTAAAATACCGTTGTCCTGTTAGCGATGCATGCCCACGCCACAGCCAAACACAGACAAGGGGAAAACCGGCAACTGTTAAGAAATAGAATTGAAATATGAAGACCTGCATCAGCGTGTTAGACAAACAGATAGTTCAACCAACATACCTCACACCAGGATCCCGGTCTTATTCCCCACCGATAGACACCCAAATGAGACGAAAGCGAGCCTACCCTTGACTGTCACTTCCGGGTTTTATACTGACACACATAAGTAAGAGTGGCTACAGGTGTGTGAATCGTAGGTTGAAGTGAATGCAGCAACTAAAACGTAAACAGAACTTACCCGGAAGTAACCAGCCAGGGCAGTCATGTCACTCAATGGTTACATTATACCCCCCTCCTCTGAATCGACGTCCCGTCGATAAATCTGACAGCTTACAGCGAGAGGATAGCGGGAATACTAACATGTGTCCTCCCTAGAGCTGGGTAGCCGGGAGGCCGCAGTCCCCTTGCCAAAACTCGCCATTGAGACTGGGAGGCGATGGGGGTTGTTATGGTGACCTGCTGTTGGTCGGACGCTCCGACGGGAGGCTCCGGTGTAACTGAGAGGTGTGGCCTGGCAATCCATCGGTAAGCCAATGGCTGCATCCAGTCTGGTGCCACTGGGTGAGAAATCGGCCTCCGGTATAGTGGGTGATGGGGGACGATGCGGTGGAGTGAGTATTTGTGGGTCTGGGACGGACTCAGCCGGCATGGCCACCAGTACCCCAGGCACAGAGTCTTCATCCAGATGTGGGGCATCTGCTTGGTCGGAGTCTCCTGGCAGCTCCATGAGCCACTCTGCTTGTTGAGTGGAGGGGTTGTTAGATTGAGTGCACTTCACCATAGTCCGATGCACCTGTCTTACTTGTCCCAGATTGTGTGTTGGCGCCACAGTGTACACCACACCCCCAGGGCTAGGGGCTCGCAGCACCTGATGCACAATAGGGGACCAAGCATCTTGGATCTTATTACGGCCACGTATGGATAGGTCCCGTAAATACACTAACTGACCCACCTCCAATTCTTCACACTGTGCCTTCTGGTCATGCCTCGCTTTCCGGCGCTCAGCTGCCTGCTTCAACCTCTCCTTGACACTGCTGAAGGCCACCTCCAGGCGCCTCTGATGTTCCTGGACCCAGTTGCACACAGTGCCAGTTTGAGGTTCAGGGATTCGACCTAGGAGAAAATCAACAGGCAAGTGAGGCTCTTGGCCAAACATCAAGAAATGTGGGCACTCACCAGTAGTTTGATGTGTAGTCGTGTTATAGCTAAAAACTAACTGTGGGAGGTACTGTGGCCAGTAGCTCTTTTGTTCGACTGAGAGTGTGCGCAGTAAGTTGTGCATTGTGCGGTTAAACCGCTCACACTGGCCATTTCCTTGGGGGTGGTATGGGGTGGTGCGCGTCTTTTGGATCCCATACAAGCCGCACAGCTGGTGGACAATGGCACTCTCAAAACACCTACCCTGGTCTGAGTGGAGCCTGGCCGGGACCCCAAACCGGTAGAACCACTCTTTCAGTAGGACGCTCGCCACAGTGGGCGCCCGCTGGTCCCGGGTCGGTATGGCCTGAGTAAACTTGGTAAATACATCAGTTAATACCAATACTTGTTCTACCCCATCCCTGGAAGGTTCTAGGTACGAGAAGTCTATGGCTAACACTTCATTAGGCCTAGTTGCCAGCAGGTGGCCCATGGGTGCCCTACTCTGTGGCTGAGATATTTTCGCTAGGGTGCACCGTGTACACTGTTGGCAATACTGCTTAATGTCTTTTGCCATACCTGGCCAGAAGCACCTCTGTCGGACAAGTTCCACCGTCCGTTCATTCCCTTGATGTCCCTGCGCATCATGGAGCTGGTGCAAGACTTCATCCCTCAGGCACTCAGGAAGCAGTAGTTGCAAACACTCCTCTCCCCCATCAGTTCTTAAAATCTTACGATACAGGAGGTTGTCTACCACCGTTATCCGACCCCACTCCCGTAACAGCCCTTGTACATCTGCGGAAAGCCCCTCCCGTTCCATCCGGCTTGGCACCCGGCTCATGTGCCAGAAGGGGAGGAAGGCACCAATGGTCGGGTCAGTCTCCTGAAGCTTCTTCAGGTCGGTGGGGGAATGACTTGGAAGGACTGTTATGGCTGCCTGAGTCACCGGCTGCACACTTTCTCCGATGGCCTCCTGTAGAGGTGCTGGCAGGACGATTCCTGGAAAGACAGCTGCTGTCGCGTCTGTAAAGGTCTCCAGGCGTTGTCGGGACAGGGAGTCAGCGTTCTGGTTAGTTCTGCCAGGTCTGTAACGAACAGAAAAGTTAAACGCTGCTAGTTCTGCAACCCACCTCTGTTCTGTAGCCCCTAGTTTAGCAGAGTTGAGGTGGCTTAATGGGTTATTATCAGTCCATACCACACACTGTTGTCCCCACAAATACTCACGAAACTTGTCGGTCAGTGCCCACTTCAACCCTAGAAATTCAAGCTTCATAGAGCTGTACTTCCGCTCCGCCGGGTTAAGGCTCCGACTGGCATATGCCACCGGACGCACCCTCCCGCCTTGCTCCTGCGAGAGTACAGCTCCCAGACCATGGTGACTAGCATCTACCTCTACAATGAATGGGAGGGAAAAGTTAGCAAAAGCTAAGGTTGGGGAGTGGACTAGTTTTACCTTCATCTCCTGGAAGCTCTGTTCACACTCTTCAGACCAGACCGTTTCTAAGCTTGCCCGATGTCCTTTCCGACCCTTTCCTCCTCCTTGTTCAGCCACTATACGATGTAAAGGTGCTGCCAACTCTGCAAATCCTTTGACAAAGCGGCGATAATAGCTGGTAAAACCGAGGAAAGATCGCAACTCTTGGGTGTTTCGTGGCCGGGGCCAGTTGGCTACTGCAGCCACCTTCTCTGGATCTGTCGAGACACCTTTTTCAGATATTAAGTGACCCAGATAGCGGACCCGCTTTTGAAGAAAACAGCACTTCTCCAATTTCGCCTTGATGCCCTCTTTTTGTAAACGGCTCAGCACCAGTTCCAGGCGCTTAAGATGTTCGTCAGCATCGGAAGAAAATATTATGATGTCATCCAGGTACAGCCATAATGACTGCCCGTTCTGATCTCCAAATATCCGCTCCATAAGCCGCTGGAACGTGCCGGGTGCGTTACACAACCCAAAGGGCATTCTGTTGAATTCAAATAACCCAAAGGGTGTGCAAAAAGCTGTTTTAGGGCGGTCTCTTTCAGTGACTGGGATTTGGTGGTATCCACTGGACAAGTCGATGGTTGTAAACCACTGGGCTCCGGACAGGGAATCAAGAGTCTCTTCAATTCGGGGCAGGGGGAAGGCATCTCTGCGGGTTCGACTGTTTAGCTGCCGGTAGTCGACACACATTCGAAGGCTGCCGTCCTTCTTCTTGACCAGAACAATGGGAGAGGCAAAGGGACTACAGCTCTCCTGGATAATGTGGTTGTCTAACAGCTGTCGTATATGGGCCTTTACGGACTCGTAGTCTGAGGGGGGGATGCGTCTAAACCTTTGCCGTATGGGCCTGTCATCAATCAAGGGAATGTCATGCGATAGGAGATTAGTGCAACCTAGATCACCCTCAGATGTGGAAAACACAGACGAGTATCGGCAGAGTAACCCTCTAACCTTCTCCTGCTCTGATTGCGACAGTGTACTTAAGTCTAGCCCATTAATTTGTTCCAGAATCGTAGGACAATGGCCAGTTTGCGTATAAACAGGAACTATTAGTCTACCAAGAGTATCCCCCCTCCCCGTGACAGGATTTAATGGTTCCACCCTCTCTGTGACCCCTGGGGGCAGACCAACTATCTGGGCCAGTGACAGTATACCCACTGGGCAGCGTGGACGGAGAACAGCCCTAAAGCTGGTAACATTTAAGAGGGGAACATAAGCAGTACCGTCGTGTACTTTAAGCAATGCAGGGAGGGGTACCAATCCCCTGGGCAGCTGCTGGGGGGTACTAAGGGGCTCAAGCAACACCACTCCTTGGGTCTTGCCCAACTGCTGGGCACATGTTGTTGCAACAAACTTAACTGAACCTGCGGGTATATAGACGGCCTTCCGGCCTCCTACCTTGGCCAACCCAGTGTGGCAAGGGGGCTTAGTCTGGGCCTGATGACATAACTGAAAGGCATCCCTCCATAGTCTAGTGTCCTGGGAGGCTGTTGGGCTGTCAAAAAGAGCAGGGCCATGCTGAGTGAACAGTTCAAAATAACACTCCCTTATTACGTTCATTCCCAGTATCCCTGGTGTACTAATGGGGCCGGATGACCCGGGGGGATCCTTAACCACAAGCCACCCTCTCTTTGGTATAGATTTTCCCAAAACTTCAACTGCCAGTTCAACATACCCCACATACGGTATTGCAAGACCATTGGCTGCTTGTAAATGCAGCCAATTGCAATCTTTAAGTTGGCCCTGCAAATACTGTCGAAAGAAGCTTTCCTGTATAGTTGATACCATGGACCCTGTATCCAATAAGCAATCCACACCAATCCCCCCCAATTTGATGGTTACTGTGGGACACTGACCCAATAAAGAGGAAATGGACTGGCTTACCAGGGTAGGTAGACTGGAACCAGGACTGGCCCCCTCCAGTGTGTGGCTCTGTACATTTGGTGGGGCTAATTTCCCGGTGGCTGGGAGGTAGTGTTGGCCTTGGGAATGAGGATGTGATAAGTCAAAACGGTCATTGGTGCATTCCCGTGCATAATGACCCGGTTGCTGACACCTGCGGCAGATAACAGTGTTTGGGCGGCTGGCTCTCATGGGGCGCTGTGGATCTGATAGGGAGGCAATACTCTGGGTAAGGTGATTAATCTGCTGTTGCTGTTTCAATAGCATCTCCTTAAGTTCGGCCAATTCTACACTAGGTTGACCAGATGAGGCCACCTTAACGTTATGTGAGGGCCTTGAATAGTGCAACGCACACAGTGAAGGGACAGAGTAGCTTCTCCCCCTCCCACCCTCACTGGGCCTACCCTCCCGTTCCCACTGAATGGCTTCAGCCCGAACTTCAAGCATGGATAAGCGGGGGGACTGGCGGACCAGGCGCTTTAGCTCTCTACGAAGCGCAGGTTCGTACACATATTCAATAAATTGGTCGCGTAACAGTGCGTCAGAATTTGGTACAGCAGTAGGAGCACATCGCACTACCTTATCCATTAAAGAACAGAGGGCATGTGAATATTCTTGTAAAGATTCTCCCTCCAGCTGTTTACGCGAAAAGAAACTCTCCTGAAGCTCAACATATGACTTAGCACAACCATACAATTCCCTCAAAATCAAAATTATTTCACCCGGGTCCTCCTTTTCAGTTTTGCCTCTATATCGAATTTCATCTTTAGCCTCCCCCTCTAGGTGGTCATACATAAAATATGCTTCATCTACCCCACTCAAATGTCTAGCCCTAATGCTAGCTTTTACCTCCTCCAACCATTCTTCAATCCCAATCCCAGAATTCCCCCGAAATATTGGACACTTCCTTTCTCTAGGTATATACAACATCCGTTCAGTAACAGGGTTAGACAAAAGTCCATCAGTCCTTTGGCCACTAGTGCCAGGTTGGTTAGGGGTCCGGCTCTGCCTAAGGCGTTCATTTTCAGCTTGCAGCTGTTGAACCATGTCCTGTAGTTCCTGTACCTCCTCAGACATGACTCCGGTCACTCAAAGGGAACGAAGAGGTTAATCCACTGCACAGCCTGGAAGGTGAATCTGCAAACTGGTGCCCTGGAGAGTCCCCCGATGTGCCACTGCTGTTTTGCCTGCTGATAAAACTAATCCAATAACACAAAACAATAACACAAAAAAATATACAACAAGAGGCACAATCTGGAATGCTCGTCTCTGTTAACAATACAATCCTGCCGACTACGCCAGTTTGTAACCCTATGTTACATAGTTTATGGCAAGATGCCAGACTACGCCACCTAAGGCCTTGCACCTTAGGATGTATGAACTACGGTTAACTCAAGGTTCCCCAATACAGGTGAATAGCATATAAAGATGAAGCAGAGACGTGCATTCCAATTGAATGGGCAATGTTTATTAAATCAACTGGCATCAAAGACAGAGCAATAATTTGTATGCCTTTATTACAAAAATATACGATATTCTAGTTAAAAGCATCTAAAACAAGCATAAGACAGGTTGTAAATAGCAAGACCGAGGTACTGGCTGTCACAATTGTATGACACTAAATTTCACTAATGGAAAACTGGACCAGTGACTAGTTACCTGGAGAAGTGGGGGAGGGGAGGTCAACACAGCAAATCACTCCCAGTGCTCCAATATCTAGAATCACATCGCATACACGCAGGCACACACACAGCAATTCATAATAAATGTGAAGGTGCTCATTAGGTCTACTTCTAATTCACCTCAAGCAGTGCAGAAGAGTAACCCCCGTCAAATAACCCCACAACACTGGTACCACGTTCACCGGCTCCTGTTGATAGAAGGGAGGAATGTAAGCCACAATCAGTTGCACAAGCTACTTGACCAGCCAGTACCCGGAAGCAGAGCTCAGTAGGAAAGCACATAGGCCTAATACAGTCTGAATCCTCTCATTACCCACTCAAACCTCGATAGGCAACACACCACCTTGCATACAGCTGCAAGATGCTAAAGAAACAAAAAGAAACGAAACAAAACTAATAAGCAGGCAAAACAGCAATGGCAAACTCCTGTGAATATACACACACAACGTTAGCATCACCCCATAGCAACAACATACACGCATACTTAGTTCGCTGGTCTTATAATGTGTGCAAGTTGGTGACATATGCATCGTACCTGTATCTTAGCACATAATTAAGCACGCACAAACAAACTCGTAGCCCTCGGACGCAGCAGCAATCTAAAAAGAGCAATTTAAACATTGAAATCACGGCAAGTCACTGAACACAGCATGAAAACAATAAAATATCTTAAAATACCGTTGTCCTGTTAGCGATGCATGCCCACGCCACAGCCAAACACAGACAAGGGGAAAACCGGCAACTGTTAAGAAATAGAATTGAAATATGAAGACCTGCATCAGCGTGTTAGACAAACAGATAGTTCAACCAACATACCTCACACCAGGATCCCGGTCTTATTCCCCACCGATAGACACCCAAATGAGACGAAAGCGAGCCTACCCTTGACTGTCACTTCCGGGTTTTATACTGACACACATAAGTAAGAGTGGCTACAGGTGTGTGAATCGTAGGTTGAAGTGAATGCAGCAACTAAAACGTAAACAGAACTTACCCGGAAGTAACCAGCCAGGGCAGTCATGTCACTCAATGGTTACACCTATTTCTATTGTTTTGAGAAAATAAAACCGTAACTTGAAAAACAATGTTGTGCTGTTAAAATGGCAAGACCAGAATGTTGAAATAACAACCTATTCTTATATAGGCTAAATTTGCTAGGTGATTGAAGTTGCTATCATTCATCTCATTTAGGTTATGCTACCTTCAACTATTGCAACATGATAAATCGTAGCTGCTCCTTTTTTCTTTTTCTCTCTCCATAAGTTTGCTGATCTCTCATTCACTGAGCAGCTCCAGCGCCGCACACCACAGGCAGCAGTGCACTAATTTACCCATGTAGAATTAGCTGCCTTGCATTAGTTCCGCTTTTGACGTTTGCGTGTAAAATTGCAATAAATTCATAATTGTTTTATTTGGACAGTATGGGGTGGGCAGGGATAGCTACAGACACGGGCCTCCCTAGGCCACCGTGTAGCACAGCCACGTTGGTGGACCATTAATTAAATGTACACATAAATACATACATACATTTATTATTATTGTAAAAGTCTCCTGGGGCTACATGGCCATCAAGTTTCATGTGCCCCGGTGTTACGGTTTCCCGGGAATCGTTGACCAAAAATTCTGGGAGTAGATGACAGGAAAAAAGAAAAACAAAACAATGCAAAAAAACCTTTGACAATAACTATATGACCGCTACGCTAGCTATGCTAGCGGCGGTCATAATAATGACTGTGGGCCAGATGTACTAACGTTTTGCGCCCATTTCAGGCGTAACGTGCGCGTATAAACATGGGGATGGTAGCCTATGTACAAACACGCCGCAATGAGAGAAACGCGCAGACTGCCTGCCGTGGGAGCTGAGAATGGCTATTTGCGCTTTTCCATGTCATGCATAATTCCTGGGCGGATCAGCTGAAAATGGATGTAACGCGCAAGTACAGGGGAGGAGAGGTGCTAATAGCGATTGACAGCGCACGTCTACTTTGCGTTGAAAAACTTCCGCCTTCTGAAAGCAGGTGTAGACTAATCCAAATTGCGGTTAAATGCGTCTATTAGAAAAACGTTTGGAGTCAGCTGAATCAATATTCAGAGCATCAGTTTTCTTCATTATACTATGTCAAAAGCAACCTTAACTTTTGTTTGCCTCTCTAAAATCATAATTTCTCTTTCACGACATAGCCTACACTTCCCAATCTGTTAGACAGGCATTAGCCTACTGTAAGTCATATCCGTATCTACCTGCAGTAATAGTTCACAAGTATTTTTTTAAGTGGATTAGTAGAACTTCTAGGCCTACTCTGTCTGTCGCTGCTCATTGACATCTCTTTGTATCATGTATGATCGCTAAACTTGGATTCTTTTTAATATTGCAATAGGCCTATTCAACTGCGCTTGTGGTTCAGCAGCTCTGCACACGCAACTAGCGTTGTAGAAGGGGCGGGAACGGGCGGGGATGACCGCAGTTAACGTAATGAAGTGACAGCTTAGTAAATTCCACGCAATATAGCCAAGCACAGTGTTCGCATTCTGCGTTTACAAAAACTCGCTGTTAGCGCTGTGTTAGTACATCTGGCCCTGTGTGTCTTATGTAACCATGTGGTGACTGGAATAAACCCACTCTGTCAGGTTTTGGGTGAATTTTACCTTTGGTGAACTTCTATATACCTTCACTGCACACAAAACATAGCCGCTACACTCTCTTAAGGGTTTTTTCAGAGACCGTCTGTAACTAATGAGTTGATGCAAGAGTCAAAAATGTAAATAATGACTCTGTGTGTGTTATGTAACCATGTGGTGACTGGAACCCCTCTGTCAGGTTTTGGGTTGAATTTGACCTTTGGTGAACTTCTATGTAGCCTACTTAGAAGTTCATGTCTGGAAGGCTATGTACCTAGAACATCATGTCTGGAAGGCTATGATGTAAAATTATACAGCTTGTGTAGAATGGATTACCAAGTAATAAGGTGTTTTTTTATTTTAATCTGCATCTTCTGTTGAAACACCACTAAACTGCCTTCAATGACCGAGCCTACATGGGCGGTTGTAAGATGGTGGCTTATAAGGAACTGGGCTGTAGCCAGAAATGTTGAGCACTCAAAGTAAGTCACTTTGAATTAATGTGTCAGACAAATTAAAAAGTCAGAACATAGTTATTTTTGCATTCCCTGCTGTCTTGAAAGTCTCAATAAATCTTCATACTATACAATTGCCATTGTGACATTATGCAAATGCAAGGAATGAAAATAAACATTTAGTTTCTGAATGAGAATATGTGCTCTGTACTACTTTGTAATACAGTAATCCAGGTTATATACCGTAGTTAGCTATCTCACCACACTGCTTTTATTTACAGAAACACACTAACATTTTTGGAGATTAGCTGATTGTGGTAAAGGTCAAATCATCATTTGTCTAAATATTGGCTTTATGCACAGCTGCACTAGGCCTACTTCCTGAACGTCAGGCAGCTCCTTTGTTTCCTTATGAGACAAGTTTGGACAAACTGATTAATCCAGATGTGTCTGATTATTCTTGTTTTGATGGTGCAAAAGTATCCGTCTGGAAAACAACAGCTGAAAAGGAGATTCGAGCACTCGTATCAATTGACTCGTAGTCGTGCAAGAAAATGCTCAATGATCACAGCGATCTATAGAATTTTATTAATGAGAACATATTTCACAGATGCACTCTGTTGCATTAGTTCACATTTGGGTTTACAAATGCACAAATGTTGTGCATGTTCTCAGATTATGAAACACGGATGTGCGAATGTGTTTTGCCCCAATCGTTGCAGTGTAAATGGGGCAAAAGTCTCGAGGGCGTGGTGCACAGTTTAGGATTCGTGTATCTGTAAAACGGCTGTGTGAACCTGTAAAACGGATTTGTGAACCCGTAGCCCTATTTTGTGTTATCAATGTATGAAAAAAAAAATTGTACAACTTCAAATTTATGGTTACACATTTGTGACTTTAGTGAACGAATGCGAAATCTGCAGGTAAATGTGCTCGTGACTTTTACACCAAATACACCTTCATAGAAAAACGCCTACAATATGCTGGGGGGCGAGGCTCCAAAAGCTAGACCTTGCACACTGCACTGGATTAAAGGTTCACTAACACTGGCCTTTTGCAACCCAGGCACTTGTGTTTTCAACACCAGCCCACCACACAGGCAGTCGTCCAAATGACACTCATCCTTCAACTTTACTGAAGATTCAGACTGGAGACTTACAGTAACAGGTAGCCTAAGCTTGAATTGTTGAGCTCTTATGACTTTCTGTTTTGATAATAGCCATAGTTAAGGGCTAGGCTAAATTATGTTTCAACATCATGATTATTGAGCCTTGGTCTCATTGCCATCTTTGTATCATCAAAGTGAAGTCTATGATAATGATATGCACTCTTTGAAAATCATTTAGGAAAAGATGCTAAGCAAACTCATGTGTGTCTTGGAAACTTTATCTAATTCATGAAAACCGACCGCAGACTATGAATTGAAACGTTTTCTATGATATGGGTCAAGTCATCTGTTCTCAGGGTTGAAACAAATGATCTGTTAAAGGGACACTTCACCGATTAGCATTAAGCTTTGTATCTTTAGAAAACCGTTCATGTTTTTGAATGGTCGTGCATCATTCCCTCAGTTTGCCTTGAGATATACGTATTTCAATGTTGGACTTCCTGCTTTCAATGATGTAAAAATCATCCTTTTACATCATTGAAAGCAGGAAGTCTTATTCATGGGTTTCATTAAAATCCGTATTTCTCCCATCTCAAGGCAAACTGAGGGAATGATGCACGACCATTCAAAAACATGACTGGTTTTCTAAAGACACAAAGCTTTAAGCTAATCTGTGAAGTGTCCCTTTAAGGTGATGCCAGAATGGCATACTGTGTATATCTCATCTAATCTGTGTCACACTATACTCACGTTCTTAGTGAGTGGAGATGGTAATGTTATGTTGCTGTCCAAAACACAAAGCATAGGCTATGTGTGGGGTCCCTTCTGGGCTTGATATCCCCTCTGTGCTTTTTTATTTTTTTTATTTTTTAAATCATTGGAGGACAAGTGTTCCAACGTGAGAATGTGAGAACAGTCTAGTAAATGATAAATGGTAAACGGACATCAGAAACACACCTTCACTGTCAGCTACAGATGCCAATCTTGTTTGTGCAAGAGAGAGAATGCATGCGCACAGCGGTCACAAAACACAAAAAAAAGGCTATTTTGTCAACAACAAATGTTAGCCAATTCACTAACATCAAGACATCAAGGCCATTACAGGCTATTATATAAAGTATATATAGACAATATACATGCAGACATCAAGGTTACAAGCTAGCTAGACAGTTGACATCTGAACTGTGAGACCTTATTTTACCTAAGAATAAATCTAAACAGGATTTATTGCACATCTCTTATCTTCAAAGGGAGCTCTGAGCCTTCATAATTACTATGATTGTCTTGCTTTAGATATGAATCTGTCTACGTTCCTGTCAGTGACTGGGCTTTGCCTGTTGCTCAGCTGGTGTGATGGCTCAGGTGAGTTACTGGATCAAGAAATATTTTAAAAAGACATCAGCACTTGTACTACTGTCTGTTTGTCTGTTAGCAAGATAACTCTGATGCTCTGATTTTGGATTTTGAGTTATCTTGCTAACAGACAAACAAACAAACAAACAAACATACAAACAAACAAACCCCGATGAAAACAAAACCTCCTTGGCGGAGGTAACTAGCTGACTAGCAAAGGGAGCTTGTCAAATGCTTAAATGGCAGAAAATGCATGAAATAAAATAAAAAATACAGTTATTTATCTTACATTACATCCTGAACGGTAGGATAAAGGTGGATAAACACAATATCTGAAATTCAGGAGGTGCATAAACAGAACTGACAAGCGTTTAGCCTCCATTACAACCCTGAACATAACACCATAACATTTGTGTTTATTCTCAGAAAGCCCTGGTCGACCTTTCATCCTAGAAGCTGTTGAGGAGGCAAAAAAGGTTGTGAATGAGGCCTACAAGTATTCACGTGAAGAGTGAGCAAATTAAATGTTTTCCATCTGTTGCTGTTATTCAAGTTGACACTCACAAATGCTTAAGGGGTGAATCAGTATAAAAATGAAAGTATGGTCATGAACGTGTGATCATGATCTGCCATGTCCCACCATGTAGGAGTCTGAGCAGAGTGCGCAGAGAGGAAGTCAGCACCTCGGATATTTTGCGACTGATGAAGCAGCCAGCACGGGATACCCGCAACGCAGTGCGGGCCGCCGACACCATGGACATCGCCCTCGAGCTCATCCACCAGAAGGCCCGTCACATCCACAAGAGATCGATCAATGACACAGGTCAGATGTTAGGAAAGAAAGCCCACTGAGGTCATTAAAGATACTCTAAGTGATGTTACGTGATTTCTAAGCTAAAGCGTTTTTTTGAGCATCCGCTAGCTGCCTGTGGCCTGAATACACTGTAAAAAAACCACAGTCTCTGTGGACAGCCCAGGCTCTAAAAACTGCAACAAAAACAACCTGGTCCAGCCTGGACCATGAAAACATAACAAACTGTTCCAGCCAATCACAGACGAGATGTGCATTTAGGAGAGTTTCAGTTGCACAGGAGGGAGGGGTAGGGAGTAGCGAGCTAGCTCTCTGTTTTGTTTGAACGTCAACAGAAGTGACGTTACCCAACATTGATTAGAGCACACTTAAAATATCCCATCACACTTATCTCCCAACGTGTAGGGGTACCCCGGTACCCTGGCAAATTTCCCAACCTGGTTTGGCTCATTCGATCTGGCCCCCTAATCATCCCCCAGTGTAATTATTACTTACGCCAAGGAGGTTATGTTTTCATAGGGGTTCGTTTGAATGTTTGTCTGTCTGTTTGTCTGTTTGTTATTAAGATAACTCAAAAAGCAATGGACGGATTTCGATTAAATTTTCAGGGAACATGTGAAATGACCCAAGAAAGAAACGATTACATTTTGGGAGTGATCAATCACCGTCTGGATTCAGGAGGTGGTTATGTTTTTTGCTTGGCGGTGTAATGACATGGTATGACCACGTGATGGCGATCTTAATAGTTTAGGTTCAAATGTATGACAACCATGGAAGAACAATAGAGGTCTGCGCTCTCTGAGTGCTTTTCTACTTGCCTCATTAGTGTGCTTGCAAAAGCACACTATTGTTCTTCCTATTATTAGTGTGCTTGCTGAAAGCAGCACACTATTGTTCTTCCTATTATTATTATCATATATCTTAACGCCAACTTTTGTCTCCCTGTCTTGTCCTAGGGATTTGGAGCTAGAGACGCCGTTCCACCTCTCACGCGTGCGTCCTGATGGGAGGATGGTGGCTTGTATACAGCTTTTTGATACGCCTTGTCGTTCTCCCGTTATTCCAGTTTTTCCGGTCGATTTTTTCCCATAGGAATGAATGGAAAAGCGACTTTTGAGCGCTGATGCCCACACATTTTTCCACCTGTAGCCCAAACCGTAAAACATAAAGTCATGAAATTTGGTACGCTGATAGAAGAGACTACCCTGATTGACACCACCAGGTTTCATGCTCGCCGCTCTCACGCCCTAGCGCCACCAACTGGTCAAAGCTGGAAAACACGTTAATGCCCGTAACGTTTGATCCGTATGGCCGATTTTGATAAAACTTATACCGTTGGAATCCTCTGACTCGGCCGATTCCAACGCACTATGTGACGTCATTTTCCGCCATGATGGATTTTCCACCATTTTGAATTTTGTCCAAAGTCAAAGTAAACCAACTCTGGCCACATAGTTTATCCGATCGTCATGAAACTTGGCACGCGTGATCTACAGACCAAGGCGGATCAACCGCCTCGATTTCGCCTTCATACGTCCAAGCGTTCGCCTGTGACAACCAATTAAATTCAGCGAGCGAAGCCGCCAAACAGGAAGTGGGCCTATCTTGGAAAAGCTGTGACGTATGAAAGCCATATTTGGTGGGATGACTTGAGACCCCATCCAAAGCATCCTCAATAAATTTGGTGTTATTTGGTCTGTCGATGGCTCTATAATTAGCAAAAACGTGTGTGTTGGTGAATGTATACTATTATTCGGAATAGCTCATCTTAAATTGCTTAGGTCATGCAGAAATGACATTTCAGAGTGATTTAAGATACAATGTTGATATTTAAAAAAAAAAATCAAATCAAGGCCATTCTTGTAAAAAATGTTGATGTAATTATCACAGTACTATGGAGTACTGACATGTTTTTTCATACTTTCATTGTGGTATGACGGACACCTACTGTTCAGTCTCTCATTGGATGATATTGAGTTTTCCGCAACGGTACAATGTGGGTATGGTTCTAGGATGATCCGCATCGGGTTGTCTCATCCTGAGACTGGTTATATCTGAGCAATGCCGTGACCCCGAGGGGCAAGTACGGACTTATAAGCTGTTAGATACGCTGTGTGTTCATTTGGTATATATACTAGACAATCACACGATGTTTCATACTGACGGTGTGTTTTGGATGATTTGTATTGACCTGAGCATTCTGGGTAACCTTCACAGTCGGCGAAATACCGGAAGTAGAGCGTTCGCCCTGTCTGCAGTGTGCGTGAGGCAACGAGGATTTTAAGTTTCGTTTTCTGTTGTGATGATGAGCAGACGGCTGTGCACAAAAAAAAAAATAGATAATTAATTTACCCTTAGACAATTCCTGCAGTTATCCTGAGTAATCCAGCCCTTGACATTCAGAGATGCGATCATTGACAAAAAGTAAGTTTGATGTTTACATCGTTAATTCACACTGGTATGCAAGAGGTTTGCTAATACACTTAAACTTGCTCTTGACATGATTTCCATGAAGTAATATACTGTAAGTGTTCTCTGAAATTATAATACTTCATGTGTTTAGCTTAAGAATCTACTGTTTAGCGTTTCTACTGTAAGGACGCAGACTAGTCTTGCATCTCTGTACTCTTCTTTTGTTGAGGTGCTGTTGCCTAGTTACGCCCTCTCGTGCAGCCTCATGTTAGTTCATTAGAGACGTTAGATCTAGTAGTATTACACCACAGTGTTGGTGAAGTTCATGACGTTAGTTTTGAGTGAGTTTACTGCCAATTACCTTAAGTTGAAGTTGTGTGCGTGTATGACAACAAAAGTAAGTGAACGTAACCTTCGGTCATGTGTATTGGGAGTGGGATGCATCTTTCATGTTGATATGCAAGGACTTAGCATGCTAAGCGGAGCATTAGCATTGAATGAAGGAAGCCTGTTACTTGTGTGAGAAGTTGTGCTCATAGAATGAGAGATAGCGATACAGTTTATTTAGTGACCATATTAATGACAGTTTATTTGGTTCTTTACAGACCACTATACATTATAAGTTTATTCATGCTGTTGTATGGTGGAAGAAAACTCAATAAAGAAACTAAGGAGAAACTACTGCTTCACAACCAGTGCTCTAACCAAAGATTCTAGCGCTCTATGATCTTTGGTTCTAACTGACGCCACCCAAGCAACACAATCAATCAATCCATACAGTCCTTTAGCCCCATAGACAGTAAAAGATAGCCCTCATTAACAATCTCCGACTGGAGGAAGTTTGTACCTGTGCGAGTTAACCCTATTACACAGTACTGTTTACGCCGCTAGATGGCGTAATTGACCACATAATAACTGTAGTCACGAACAAAAAGGTTTCTTTTCTTTCTTGAAGGGGTTAGCGTTGCCGTTGCTGTATGTGTGTTCTGGCTTACAATTCAGTTTAATGAGCTTAGTATTCAATGCATTTCTGTATGCTGCAGATATATTATCTATATAAATAGCCATCTACCTATATTTCTCTGTATGTATGGAATCCTGAATGTCTCTGCTGGAACAATACAAAGTTAAACCCCATCTTTTCTCCGTCCTATATTCTAACCGATATACCATCCAGTATAGTGCCACTACCCTACCCGAATCAGTGCAAACCTATAACCTCCCCAATAATAATAGTAATAATAATTAGGTAAAAATAATAGTTTCTGCTTTAGGGAGAAATCTCAGAATTCCCCTCCAGCTAAGGAAAGTGGGAGCTATGTTTTTAGACTCAGTAGGCAAGCTTATGTGTGGAGACTTAAACTGTGAAGTTTGGCCCACTTATTGTATAGCAGTTAACAATTCTAGGTTCAATTAATTACATCCAACACAAAGTGTTATAGAAAGTATTACTGTGTGTTTCATTTAACTATTGTTCATGGTAAACATTTAATTAATTTAGGCTATGGGTGGTATAGGTGAAGTATTACCACACAGTTACTATTTAAAACTACGTAATCCTTAATTGAGATTTCATTGAAAGTGATAGGTTGAACTTTTAAAAAGGGGTTTTAAAAACTGTTTTTGTACTTTCATTTTATTATGTCATACTGAACTGAATTCTAAGAGTTAAAAACAAAGGATACAATAAATGTTTTGTGATGCTTGCATTGCATAGTATTTCATTTAGGATAAGCTATATCAAAGCAGGTAGAAGTAACTGTAGTCACTTGACATTTCTGAGGATTTGCATATTTCCACCAGGGCAGTGGTAAAGACATTCTTCAGTGGAGGCACCACACTAGTTAATCACGCTATCAACATCTTCTTACCTTTTCTTCTGTTATTACTATTCTTTAACTTTATGGTAGACAGTGAGTCCAGCAAATTGAGAACCTAGGATCCTGTTTATGTTTATGAATGTGACTATGTGTATAGTATATGTTGAGACATAAGGGTGGAAAAATAGGTTACATTTATATAATGCAAATGATTAAGTTCACAATGTCATTGAATATGTTGTAAACAAGAAGAGCGAAATGGTAAACTTTTAAGAAATCATCATCCACATCATAGTTTGACGCTGTGTGGGGTTATGGACTTAACAGTTTTGCATGGAATTGCTCATACAGTATATACATATGTGTGTGTGTGTGTGTGTATGTGTGTGTCTGTGTGTGTGTGTGTGTGTGTGTGTGTGTGTGTGTGTGTGTGTGTGTGTGTGTGTGTGTGCCTTGTTGCCGGTGTACAGTATTTCTGAATATGAATGCTGTCTGGACAGGAAATGGCATAGCTTTTATCACATGCAACCAATCCAAAATCGATTTCATATTAGGGATGTTAACCGGTGACTGTTTGACCGATGGTTGACCGTATCCACGTTAACCGACCAAAGTTGTCGCTAGTCGGTTAACAAAAAAAAAAAAGAGGCATCTTTAAATTAGCCTAAAGACAGTGGACTAAACGTTACTACAGCTAGCCATCTCATTCCAAGAAGATCTTTTTTTCGTGAAGTTAACAAATTATCCCTCACACTCAATTTTTCATAACTCGCCTGCTTGTAGGCTAGGCTACGTAATAAACCAATAAAAACATTTGGTACGAGGTCACAGCGGTGGCCGGTGCGTCTTTTGCAATCTGGAAGTGAGCTGTTTTATCCATTGGTTTTATCGTGTTGCAGTCTAGGCAACTTTCCGCATAAGATGGGCTTAGATTTGGAAAGACATTACATCTACATTTCAGGAAGGGTCATCAATGGTAACAGATAAGGTAATGATCATCTTTCGTTATTATTGTTAGCACTTCCTCAAACTAAGCTGCGTCTCTTCTGAGCTGTCATTTTCATAAGTGAGCCGCGGCCATTTCAGCTTCAAAGGAGCTTCCAACGCTAGACAAACGCCTTTATTTGCAACGCGATCACCTTGTACCCAAACCATTTTCGGAGCGAAGGAACCATTTGTCCTCCACTTACAAGCTCCTTGGTTTGCAGGACTCATGTTTGGCGCTGTAGGGGATTTAAAAAAGTGACGTGAGTGAAAGGGCGGCGCCGGGGCTGTGTGTAGCCTATGAGCGGGGGAAAGAGAGATGAGAGTTGGGAAATTGCGTGGCTGTTATTTCAAATAGCATAATTTATTTTAAACGAATCGGTTAACCGGTTTCAACCGGCTAATGAGCCTCGGTGGTCGGTCAAGAAAATTTGTAGTTTTCGCCATCCCTATTTCATATTCAGACACGTTAACCAGTAACAGCGAGGGGCCTATTGCACAAAACTAGGATAAGGGATTAACCCGGGATATCTTGGTTATCCTGGCTCAATTTATCCGTGATCCAGTTGCACAAAAGCGGGATAGGGGGCAGCAGGATATGTTATGGTATAAGTTACCATGGCGATTTATTCTGTGGAGCTAGCCTGCTCCTGACCAGGCTCACAGCCAAGATAAGTTGATTCTAATGGTAATTACATAATCTGATTGGTTCAGCTAGCTGTCATTCAAATGAGACCTCCACGTGATTTTTTTTTAATGAGCTGTAGATTCCATTTAAATATTATTTGCAACATGCATTTACTCGCAAAACACAGCAGAATGTCTGCCTAATACCACATGGATGTCATTTAAATTATGGTGGCCTTATGATTAATAACATAGCCTACTCGTTGTTTACTTCTTTTTTGACAGATGTTTGATGAATAGGCTGCTGTAGTAGTTGATTGGAAGTGGAGGGGACATTTTTCGAAGGTGTTTTGAACTAATTCGGCTTTTAAGACAAATTAAGATACTTTGTGCATCTTTGCGGTGGCAAAGCGCTTCCTAATGACGTTGCGTGCCGAGACAAGGAAGCTCTCACACACGTGGGTGCATACGTAAATTTGCATTCAGTTTATCTGCCACACCTACTCCCGCTATGTAACAGAAATAATCATGATCCCCCATCCAAAAAAGTACAACTTTACCTCGTTGTTAGTCTATATCAAAAGCGGTTATTCACTTCGTGTGCAAGACGCTATTTTTCGCGTCTTTTTTATTCCAACCGTGAGTTATTTGGGGGAGAAACGAGAACGCGCACACATACCGGATAACTTACACCTGGCTTGATGAATCCGTGTCTGCTTATCCTGGATTGGTCTCTGTGCAACCAATTAAGCCGGTATGCTCATGTTTTGGATTCAGTGATCGCAGCTCAGTAACTTATCCCGGATATCTTAATTCTGCTTTTGTGCAACGGGCCCCTGGTTGCTTTGACATATCAACACCAAATTTGATCTTATTACACCATTTGAACAGGTGAGTCGTCCTATTTATTCTACCATCAATTTGAGGCTATAACACATTGCAACTTACTCAACAGTGAGTAAACAGCAGATGTTCCCGCAATACTCCTAACATTACTCGTATTTGTTCTAGAAACATGCCTAGTTCCTTAGGCTCCTTCCTTCTTTCACTGGTTACGTGTTTCATGCTGGCTACACGTGAACAACTCATACATAATTCAACACAAGGTCTACAGACCTTAGAGGTGTACATTTCATTTCCATACATCAAAGCATTCGCCCATGGCAGCCAATCAAATTCGATGGCGAAGCCTCCAAACAGGAAGTGAGGTCAAATCTCGGAAACGCTTTGAGGTGTCAAGACCATATTTGGTGGGATGATTTTGGACACAATCCAAAGTAGCCTTAGTAAATTTGGTGTAATTTGGCCACTATGGGGCGTCGCAATTAGCAAAAATGCATTTTATCGCATATCTCTTTACATCTTTGGGATGACATCCACATTTTTACATTGGGAGGTGCTCTGAGACATACCACTGATGAACCTAGGCAACCCGTCACGTCAGTGTAAGAATTCGGCAATCGAGGGTAACGCCGCCAAACTCGAAGCAGCTTTGCGTCTTGGCCAAACTTTAGCGTTTTGACCTGAGGGCGAGCGGTCGCGTCTCCTGCCGGAGCGCTTTCGCGGCGCGTCGGAGCAAGCACACTTCGCACTTTCCCACCGGGAAATGCATTCTAGTTATTATTATCAAATTTATTTATCTTGCAGAACATTTTTGTCTCCCTATCTTGTCCTAGGGATTTGGAGCTAGAGACGCCGTTCCACCTCTCACGCGTGCGTCCTGATGCGAGGATGGTGGCTTGTATAAAGCTTTTCGATACACCTTGTCGTTCTCCCGTTATTCCAGTTTTTCCGGTCGATTTTTCCCCATAGGAATGAATGGAAAAGCGACTTTTGAGCGCTGATGCCCACACATTTTTCCACCTGTAGCCCAAACCGTAAGACATGAAGTCATGAAATTTGGTACGCTGATAGAGGAGACTACCTTGATTGACACCACCAGGTTTCATGCTCGCCACTCTCACGCCCTAGCGCCACCAACTGGTCAAAGTTGGAAAACACGTTCATGCCCGTAACTTTTGATCCGTATGGCCTATTTTGATAAAACTTATACCGTTGGAATCCTCTGACTCAGCTGATTCCAACGCACTATGTGACGTCATTTTCCGCCATGATGGATTTTCCACCATTTTGAATTTTGTCCAAAGTCAAAGTAAAGCAACTCTGGCCGCATAGTTCCTCCGATCGTCATGAAACTTGGCACGCGTGATCTACAGACCAAGGCGGATCAACCGCCTTGATTTCGCCTTCATACGTCCAAGCGTTCGCCTGTGACAACCAATTAAATTCAGCGAGCGAAGCCGCCAAACAGGAAGTGTGCCTATCTTGGAAATACTGTGACGTATGAAAGCCATATTTGGTGGGATGACTTGAGACCCCATCCAAAGCACCCTCAATAAATTAGGTGTTATTCAGTCTGTCGATGGCTCTATAATTAGCAAAAACGTGTGTGTTGGCGAATGTATACTATTAAGCAGAATAGCTCATCTTAAATTGCTTAGGTCATGCAGAAATGACATTTCAGAGTGATTTAAGATACAATGTTGATATTTTAAAAAAAAAAATCAAATCGAGGCCATTCTTGTAAAACATATTGGTGTAATTCTCACAGCACTATGGAGTCATTCCATGTATTTTCATACCTTCATTATGGAATGGTAGTTGACTTACACTGTTCAATTGGTCATTGGATGACATGGATTGTCCGCAACGGCACAATGTGGGTGTGATTCTAGGAAGGTCCGCATCGGGGTGTCTCATCCTGAGACTGGTAGATCTAAGCAATGCCATGGCCCCAAGGGCAAGTACGGACTTACGCGCTGTTAAGTGTTGCTTGTGTTCATTTGGTATATATACTCGACAATCACACGATGTTTCATACTGACGGTGTGTTTTGGATGATTTGTATTGACCTGAGCATTCTGGGCAAATTCGGCGAAATACCGGAAGTAGAGCGGTCGCCCTGTCTGAGGATTTTAAGTTTCGTTTTCTGTTGTGATGATGAGCAGACGGCTGTGCACAAAAAACATAGATAATTAATTTACCCTTAGACAATTCCTGCAGTTATCCTGAGTAATCCAGCCCTTTACATTCAGAGATGCGATCATTGACAAAAAGTAAGTTTGATACATACATCGTTAATTCACACTGGTATGCAAGAGGTTTGCTAATACACTTAAACTTGCTCTTGACATGATTTCCATGAAGTAATATACTGTAAGTGTTCTCTGAAATTATAATACTTCATGTGTTTAGCTTAAGAATCTACTGTTTAGCGTTTCTACTGTATGGACGTAGTCTTGCATCTCTGTACTCTTCTTCTGTTGAGGTGTTGTTGCCTAGTGACGCCCTCTCGTGCAGCCTCATGCTAGTTCATTAGAGACGTTATCTAGTAGTACACCACAGTGTTGGTGAAGTTCATGACGTTAGTTTTGAGTGAGTTTACTGCCAATTACCTTAAATTGAAGTTGTGTGCGTGTATGACAACAAAAGTAAGTGACCGTAACCTTCGGTCATGTGTATTGGGAGTGGGATGTATCTTTCACGTTGATATGCAAGGATTTAGCATGCTAAACGGAGCATTAGCATTAAGGGTTTGAAATGAAGGAAGCCTGTGTTACTTGTGTGAGAAGTTGAGCTTATAGAATGAGAGATAGCGATACAGTTTATTTAGTGACCATATTAATGACAGTTTATTTGGTTCTTTACAGACCACTATACATTATAAGTTTATTCATGCTGTTGTATGGTGGAAGAAAACTCAATAAAGAAACTAAGGAGAAACTACTGCTTCACAACCAGTATTCTAACCAAAGATTCTAGCGCTGTATGATCTTTGGTTCTAACTGACGCCACCCAAGCAACACAATCAATCAATCCATACAGTCCTTTAGCCCCATAGACAGTAAAAGATAGCCCTCATTAACAATCTCCGACTGGAGGAAGTTTGTACCTGTGCTGTGCGAGTTAACGCTATTACACAGTACCGTTTACGCCGCTAGATGGCGTTATTGACCACATAATAACTGTAGTCACGAACAAAAAGGTTTCTTTTCTTTCTTGAAGGGGTTAGCGTTGCCGTTGCTGTATGTGTGTCCTGGCTTACAATTCAGTTTAATGAGCTTAGTATTCAATGCATATCTGTATGCTGCAGATATATTATCTATAAATAGCCATCTACCTATATTTCTCTGTATGTATGGAATCCTGAATGTCTCTGCTGGAACAATACAAAGTTAAACCCCATCTCTTCTCCGTCCTATATTCTAACCGATATACCATCCAGTATAGTGCCACTACCCTACCTGAATCAGTGCAAACCTATAACCTTCCCAATAATAATAGTAATAATAATTAGGTAAAAATAATAGTTTCTGCTTTAGGGAGAAATCTCAGAATTCCCCTCCAGCTAAGGAAAGTGGGAGCCATGTTTTTAGACTCAGTAGGCAAGCTTATGTGTGGAGACTTAAACTGTGAAGTTTGGCCCACTTATTGTATAGCAGTTAACAATTCTAGGTTCAATGAATTACATCCAACACAAAGTGTTATAGAAAGTATTACTGTGTGTTTCATTTAACTATTGTTCATAGTAAATATTTAATTAATTTAGGCTATGGGTGGTATTGGTGAATTATTACCACACAGTTACTATCTAAAACTACGTAATCCTTAATTGAGATTTCATTGAAAGTGATAGGTTGAACTTTTAAAAAGGGGTTTTAAAAACTGTTTTTGTACTTTCATTTTATTATGTCATAGCCTACTGAACTGAATTCTAAGAGTTAAAAACAAAGGATAAAATAAATGTTTTGTGATGCTTGCATTGCATAGTATTTCATTTAGGATAAGCTATATTAAAGCAGTTAGAAGTAACAGTAGTCACTTGACATTTCTGAGGATTTGCATATTTCCACCAGGGCAGTGGTAAAGACATTCTTCAGTGGAGGCACCACACAGTTAATCACGCTATCAACATCTTCTTACCTTTTCTTCTGTTATTACTATTCTTTAACTTTATGGTAGACAGTGAGTCCAGCAAATTGAGAACCTAGGATCCTGTTTATGTTTATGAATGTGACTATGTGTATAGTAGCCTATATGTTGAGACATAAGGGTGGAAAAATAGCTTACATTTATATAATGCAAATGATTAAGTTAACAATGTCATTGGATATGTTGTACAAACAAGAAGAGCGAAATGGTAAACTTTTAAGAAATCATCATCCACATCATAGTTTGACGCTGTGTGGGGTTATGGACTTGACAGTTTTGCATGGAATTGCTCATACAGTATATACATATATATATATGTATATGTGTGTGTGTGTGTGTGTGTGTGTGTGTGTGTGTCTGTGTGTGTGTGTGTGTGTGTGTGTGTGTGTGTGTGCCTTGTTGCCGGTGTACAGTATTTCTGAATCTGAATATGGACAGGAAATGGCATAGCTTTTATCACATGCAACCAATCCAAAATCGATTTCATATTAGGGATGTTAACCGGTGACTGTTTGACCGATGGTTGACCGTATCCACGTTAACCGACCAAAGTTGTCGCTAGTCGGTTAACAAAAAAAAAAGAGAGGCATCTTTAAATTAGCCTAAAGACAGTGGACTAAACGTTACTACAGCTAGCCATCTCATTCCAAGAAGATCTTTTTTTCGTGAAGTTAACAAATTATCCCTCACACTCAATTTTTCATAACTCGCCTGCTTGTAGGCTAGGCTACGTAATAAACCAATAAAAACATTTGGCACGAGGTCACAGCGGTGGCCGGTGCGTCTTTTGCAATCTGGAAGTGCGCTGTTTTATCCATTGGTTTTATCGTGTTGCAGTCTAGGCAACTTTCCGCATAAGATGGGCTTAGATTTGGAAAGACATTACATCTACATTTCAGGAAGGGTCATCAATGGTAACAGATAAGGTAATGATCATCTTTCGTTATTATTGTTAGCACTTCCTCAAACTAAACTGGCGCTGTAGGGGATTTAAAAAAGTGACGTGAGTGAAAGGGCGGCGCCGGGGCTGTGTGTAGCCTATGAGCGGGGGAAAGAGAGATGAGAGTTGGGAAATTGCGTGGCTGTTATTTCAAATAGCATAATTTATTTTAAACGAACCGGTTAACCGGTTTCAACCGGCTAATGAGCCTCGGTGGTCGGTCAAGAAAATTTGTAGTTTTCGCCATCCCTATTTCATATTCAGACACGTTAACCAGTAACAGCCTGGTTGCTTTGACATATCAACACCAAATTTGATCCTATTACACCATTTGAACAGGTGAGTCGTCCTATTTATTCTACCATCAATTTGAGGCTATAACACATTGCAACTTACTCAACAGTGAGTAAACAGCAGATGTTCCCGCAATACTCCTAACATTACTCGTATTTGTTCTAGAAACATGCCTAGTTCCTTAGGCTCCTTCCTTCTTTCACTGGTTACGTGTTTCATGCTGGCTACACGTGAACAACTCATACATAATTCAACACAAGGTCTACAGACCTTAGAGGTGTACATTTCATTTCCATACATCAAAGCATTCGCCCGTGGCAGCCAATCAAATTCGATGGCGAAGCCTCCAAACAGGAAGTGAGGTCAAATCTCGGAAACGCTTTGAGGTGTCAAGACCATATTTGGTGGGACGATTTTGGACACAATCCAAAGTAGCCTTAGTAAATTTGGTGTAATTTGGCCACTAGGGGGCGTCGCAATTAGCAAAAATGCATTTTGTCTCATATCTCTTTACATCTTTGGGATGACATCCACATTTTTACATTGGAGGTGCTCTGGGACATACCACTGATGAACCTAGGCAACCCGTCACGTCAGTGTAAGAATTTGGCAATCGAGGGTAACGCCGCCAAACTCGAAGCAGCTTTGCGTCTTGGCCAAACTTTAGCGTTTTGACCTGAGGGCGAGCGGTCGCGTCTCCTGCCGGAGCGCTTTCGCGGAGCGTCGGAGCAAGCACACTTCGCACTTTCCCACCGGGAAATGCATTCTAGTTCAATCTGCCCCCCAATCATCTCTCAGTGGAACTGGCTCATTCATTCAATCCCTCACTCTCCACCTCACCTCAAGCGTTTTAGCACACAATGGCTCTCTGACCCCCATCCATATGGACACAAAATGTCCTTGGCATTGTGTTATGGTGATCAGAGGACTCACTGTGTCTCCCTCTTACAGACCTGATCACAGCGGACGAACGGCAGCTCATTGAGCGTCTCACAGGCTGTGCTAGCCGTGTCCTACCCCCATCCTGCAGAACAACACCGTTAATCAACAAGTACCGCACCGCCACCAATGTCTGCAACAACAAGTGAGTGCTTGTCACTGGATTTCCTTTAATGCTACCAATACTTTTAACAAACAGTGGGGAGCACATGTATTTGATACCATGCTAAAACAGGAATATAAAACCATCATTTGACAATTGATCTTAATGCTTTAATTAAAAAAATGAGTAAAAATCAAACTGCCAAGTAGACCAATTTTCTTTGTGATTGAAACATTTATCGTAAATAAAATCATTGTTTTCCTTAAATGCTAAGGGGGGGAAGTATTTGACCCCCTATGTAACCCTATGGGAATTTAACACATAGGATTAACATAGGGGCAGGCAGATTTTTATTTTTAAAGGCCAGATATTTCATGGATCCAGGATATTATGCATCCTGATAAAGTTCCCTTGGCCTTTGGAATTAAAATAGCCCCACATCATCACATACCCTTCACCATAGCCAGAGATTGGCATGGTGTTTTTTTCCAGTAGGCCTATTAGCCTGTTTGATTTGCATTGAGCTCAATGAGCATCTGTGAGAGCTCTGTGTCTGACTAGCGGCAGCAATAACACCCAAGCATGCCTAATTTGGTTAAATTTAGTGAATTAGTAAATTTATGTCAACCACAACAGACAATGTGCGGCGTTATAGTCCCTAAGCCACACCAAGGCCAGAGCTCTGTCTCTGACTAGCGGCAGCTATTGCACAAAAGTCCACCAAATTTGGTTCATTTTCGTGAATGTATGCGTCAACCACAACAGACCAGTGATGTATAAAGTACTAGAGATCCAGACTTGAGTAGAAGTACAAGTGCTCTATCAAAAAAGTGACTTGAGTAGAAGTAGAAGTGCTCTTTAAAAAACGTACTTAAGTGGAAGTACTAAAGTATTAAACATGTTTTGTACTTAAGTATTGCAAGTAGTTTATTTCTTAAAATACTACTCAAGTACTGAAAGTAAAAGTAGAAGTATTGTGTAATTAGCTGATTTGCGAACGAGATGGGTGCAAAAGGTATCAGCACAATCATTCAGTGCAGGCCCCTTGGCAGACATACGGGGGCCATAGCCTAGGCCCTAGACTAGGCTATAAACATGTGGTAGTAGTTAATCAAGGTGAATAAATATAACTGTATGGGTTTCCCAATGTCATTTGTAGGGGTGCTATGACCGATACAACTCACTTTTGATACAATAATAGGTATACACAGAATCATTGATCGTCTGTAGTCATCTATCTATCTATCTATCTATCTAATGCATCAGTCAGTAGCCATAGCATGAAAAATACATGATAAGATTATAGTGTCACTATTGTTTTAACATAAGTTAAGAATTTTGATACTGATTTGATATGGGAGCCCCACCACACCAGTGGAGACCAGCCATTACAAGGCATACTTCCCCACACTCAGTGTAAAGGTGGCTTCATATCATATGTTTGTATTTCAAACATTTTGAAATTCATATGAAGTTTACATTAGGCATATTTATGATCTGCACAATTAGTTAAAATACATAGTATGTTGAGTATTTGGTATTGATTTTTTACTTTGACTCCCATTTTACACGATTGTCATATTGACTTAAATTTATCTTTAATGTCAACTGTCTAATTGAGTGCCTGTCACTTTAAAAGAACGTGAGAGTAATTAGGCCTCAGTCGTGGTAGGTTATCAGGCTAGTCTAGAATAGGTATAATGCATCGGAATATGCGGAGGTGATGCTTATGTTTTCTATGTAATTTATGTAGTTTAAATAAATGTTCAAAACCAAATAAGTGGAAGAACACAATATTCAAGTAGTAGGCTAGTTATTGTGGGGTGCTACACAGACTGAAGTCTGAGACCAAGAAGAAATGTTGCAAAACGGGATTACTCTAGAATGACTTATTGTACAAATGAATGCTTCTCATGTAGCCTAACTTCACCTTGATTTTCTCGCGAACCCTTAATTACAGCAACTATTTAATACCATTGGAAAGCTAAGATCGTGCTGTCAACAAGTGACACGCATCAGTGTGACTAGGACTTCGTGAGCAATCCGGAACGGATTTGTTCGTGACCGACACACCAGTAACGAGTAACTATGGAGCACATCAAAAATGTATCGGAGTAAAAGTACTATACTCATCGAAAATATGTAGTGAAGTAAAAGTAGAAGTAGGAGAAAAAAATAATACTCCAGTAAAGTACAGATACTGCATTTCAGTACTTAAGTAGAGTACTTAAGTAGTTCTACTTCGTTACTATACATCTCTGCAACAGACAACACGCTAGGTGGCGCTATAGAGTCCCTAGGCCACACCCTAAGCCAGTGCTCTGTCTCTGAGTAGTGGTAGCAATTCCATATATAGCTGCCAAATAACAAGAGTTTTAGAGCATGCCAAGTTGGTGAAGCCAACTTCAGCTGCTTCAACGGCCGCACCTCGGTGCTCGGGCCCTAATAAAATAATCCTGTAAGGCTTCGCCCCCTTGTCCCATCCTGTTTGGTGCTGGAAAGAGCTAACTTTTTATTTTGATCACTATTACCCTGAGTAAAAGTGTACAAGGGGTACGCACAGAGGTTAAAAGTACCGGTAGGTACTGGACCCAAAAAGACTTAAATGAGCATGAATAAATAAGTCTTTATACTAGCGCTCCAATGGAATCAAAGTTTTTATCACCACAGGTGTCAAACATGTCCTTCCTCAGACGTTGCGGGCCGACTTGCCCTTGTCTGAGGGAGGGCAAGTTGGCCCGAAACGTTACACCTGTGGCGATAAAAGCTTTAGATCGATAGATAGATAGATAGATACTTTATTGATCCCCAAGGGGAAATTCAAGAAAGCTTTGATTCCATTGGCGCGCTAGTGTACTGACTTTTTTTAAAATTCATGCCCACTATAAGCCTGAGCCTAAAGTATTATCGCAGGCTAAAACACTTGCGATAATATTCAACACATTTGATATCGTTGTATCGTAAAGACAAGGAAAAGATTGACTTGGACTGACAATAACAGGCTGGTGAGTAATGTTTTTCATGTACCACTGTCAGTCAAAAAATTATCAGTATGTGGTCCTCTTTCTATTCCTAGGAAAAACCCAAGACTTGGAGCTTCAAACACACCTTTTGCCAGATGGCTGCCGGCCGAGTATGAAGATGGCATTTCTCAACCAAAAGGCTGGGGCCGGAATAGGAAGTACAACAATTTCCTGCTCCCTCTGGTAAAATGATGACGACAAAGTTGATTTATGATGATGAGGAGGACGAAGATGATAATGATGATGAAGATGATGATGATGGGCTCTTTTCATCTGTGACTCATGTTCTTCCCTCGTGTTTTCTTTCTGATCCCCACAATCAGGTGAGAGAGGTGTCCAACCGTATTTTTAGCACCACTGACAATAGTGTTGTGAGTGACCTGGAGTTATCCTACCTGGTGATGGTCTTCGGTCAGGGTATCGACCACGACCTGACATTCACGCCGACCTCCCCCAGCATACGCTCCTTCAGCAGTGGCCTGAACTGTGCCGCCAGCTGCGAGCAGTCCAATCCCTGTTTCCCCATACCGGTCAGTGACACACACTTTCCCCTGCTCTTCCCGTTCTCCTCTCCTCTTTTTCTTCTTCATCTTTGTGTCTTTCTCACCTATCTGTTTGTTTTTGCTCGTACCTTCCACAGGCCCCTAAAGGAGATTCCCGGCTGCCCCAAGACGCCTGCATCCCAGTGTTCCGCTCAGCTCCAGCATGCGGCTCCGGGAACAGCGCCTTCATGTTTGGTGGGAAGGCCGACGTACGTGAACAGATCAACTCCATAACAGCCTTCATAGACATGGGCCACGTGTACGGCTCGGAGGACAGTCAGGCACGTGACCTGCGCGACCTCACCAACGACGGAGGCCTACTGCGCGTCAACCAGAGGTTCCGTGACCCCTCGGGCAACCGGGAGCTGCTGCCATTCTCGAGTGCGGCAAACAGTTGTGCCACGCGCCGGACTATCACCAATGACACCACTGCAGAGGAAGTGCCTTGTTTTGTGGCAGGTAATCACTCCTCCATTGCTCTCCCTCTCCCCCACGGTAAGTTTCATGTTCATACGCTTCCTGACACCAAGCTCCCATGTGCCCTCCCATCTGCTGGTTGTGTGCAGGTGATGTTCGTGTCAATGAGAACATTGGCCTGACGTCTCTCCAAACTCTGTTCTTGCGGGAGCACAACCGGCTGGCTCGGGCCCTGCGGCAGCTCAACCCCCACTGGAGCAGCGAGACCCTCTACCAGGAGGCCCGCAAGATCCTGGGTGGTTACCATCAGCTGGGGCAACTGAGGACACACACATCCTCTCCTTCCACATAGTTAACTAATACTGCTTTGGCCATTTTGATACTTTGATGGTGAAGAGCTTCACACAGCTTGTTCATCTTTTACCTCTCATTCCAACTCATTTACACCTGTGCTATATCAGGTCATTGTGTACCGTGACTACCTGTTGCGCATCATTGGCCCAGAGGTGCACAAAAAATACCTGGGCACTTACTCGGGCTACAACGACAGTGTGGACCCCAGTATCTCCAACGTGTTTGCCACTGCTGCCTACCGCTTTGCCCACAACACCGTCCAGCCGCTGATGTTTCGTCTGGATGAGAACTACAATGATCACCCCCAGTTTCCCAGCGTACCCCTCGCCAAAGCTTTCTCTACCCCATGGAGGCTGGTCTTTGAAGGTTAGTGTGAGCGTCCAAAAATGAATATGGTAAAAGTTCTTCAACTCCAGCCATGTACGGTAGGAATGAGCTTCAAAATCCCATTAACTTCCTGCTCCCCCCACTTCAGGTGGCATTGACCCTCTGATCCGGGGCCTGGTGGGGCGACCGTCTAAGCTGAACGCCCAGGACCACATGATGGTGGACGCCCTTCGGGAGAAGCTCTTCAAGTTTACAAATCGCCTGGCGTTGGACCTTGCTGCCATTAACCTCCAGCGAGGCAGAGATCATGCTTTACCTGGTACTGCGCTAAACATGACTTACTTACTGTGACTTTTACCGTCCAAAGACATTACATGTATTTATAACGAGTTATAGGATTTCTGAAAATATTAGTAAAGTTCAAATTTGTTCTCTGCACAGTGCTTGTATTCTCAGTCGTCATCAGATGAACATGGATTTGATGTCTGTCATCTCAGTAACTGTAACTCATTGTCCCTATCTTTTGCTCTCTCCAGGGTATAACGCATGGCGCCGGTTCTGTGGTCTCTCTATGCCCAAGACACTGCCACAACTGGCTCAGGTCTTAGGGAACGAGATCCTGGCCCGTGAGCTCCTGAAGCTGTACGGATCCCCTGACAACATTGACGTTTGGCTTGGCGGTGTGGCGGAGCCTTTTGTCCCTGGTGGTCGCGTGGGACCCCTTTTTGCCTGTCTCATCGCCACCCAGTTCCAGAAGATCCGTGATGGGGACAGGTGAGATGGAGGGGAAACTCTTGGGGGTCCTTGAGGGAGTGCCCATATGGCTTGGCTCTGTAAAGCGCCATGAGACATGTGTAATGTTTTGGCGCTCTATAAGTGAAATTAAATTGTGTTAGCATGCGCTGTAGGTGCCACATTACCTAAGGGGGCCCCTTCACTGTCTTAAGTATGTTTCTTGTTTGTCTGTTTTGTTTGTTTTACAGCACTTTGGTCAACTGTTGTTGTTTTTTAAAGTGGTATACAAATAAATTGACATCGACATTGACATTGGCACTGTGTTTGCAGGCTGTGGTGGGAGAATCATGGGGTGTTCACAAGGGCACAGAAGACGTCGTTGGCCTCGGTCTCTATGGCCCGCATCATCTGTGACAACACTGGCATCAGAGACGTTCCCTTCAATCCCTTCCTCTTCACAGCCCGCGGCTCTGGTTACAATAGATGTGATGACCTCCCTCCATTCGATCTCCGTCCATGGCTAGAGAAAGGTGCGTGGACTTTAGAAATGAACCGCACATTTGTGTGTGTGTGTGTGTGCGTGTGTGTGTGTGTGTGTGTGTGTGTGTGTGTGTGTGTGTGTGTGTGTAGTCCCTGTGTTTCTTCTGTGTCTTCATTGACTTGTAAAGACATGACTCTGGTAAATGGCCAATTGGTGGTTGACATAAAGCTGTTTTGAACTTCCAGGCAATGTTCAGAATCAAATTGTCAACGATGGAAATGAGGTTAGAGGGGATTTACTTCTACATGTTGTACTGTATCTGCACAGATTTTCCAAAAAGAGACCAATAATATCAAAACAGGCCACTTTCTTGTGTACACATAAGTCATATTTTGCATTGATTCTCTGATCTCACACAAGGTAGTCCAGATAATAAATTACTGATGTAGTATCTTTATTGCCTTGGCATCTTGGTTTTCCATATTTGTATAGTTTGTTATGAGAATTTTTTTTGTTTTTTTCTTAAATCCTTATCTCATCTCATCAATCAGTAAGATTATTCTCTGAAATATTGATTTGTTGTAACAGATTAGAGACAGGAAAATATTTAAAAATGTTCATAATTTCTGCAGATCCGGACACCAAGCCTATCCCAGGACCTGCTGAGAAACGAGGTAATCTATCTCACACAGCCATTCTGATGTTTCATTCCGATGTTTAAAACAACAAGTTGTCCGATAACTGATACTTATTTGTATTGTATTATTTTTACATATTGCTTTGTCTTTGTTTACAGTACTTCATTTTTTGTTGTTAATCAAAGCATTTAGTGGCAAGTAAGCAAAAATATTAATTATAAAATAACTGCAGCACATGACAAAACATGTACTAGTGTAGACCTGATGCAACATAACATCAGCCACAGCCATTTAGCCATGATATTTACTAATTTAGTAAATATCATAAGATTTGCATATTTCAGACCTGATGATAATAAATTATGATAAAATTGTAATTTATTGACTCCCATCCCCCATATTATTGATCCTCTCTAACTACTGATTCATACATTCAACTTAAATGTAAAAATATATATCTAACAATCATTTATTATATCTAACAATCATAAATTAACTGTTATAAAATCGTCTCAATGTTCTTTTCAACTCTGTTATCTCTGTAATAAAATTGCAAAAAATCCGCAATGATTTTCAATGAAGCACATTGATTTTAAGGAAGCATATTTAGGCAGATTGGCAGTGAGGAATTCTCTCATTAATTTGCACAAAATGTTGAGAATGCACCAACAGTAGATTAATTATTTGTCAACTCTGTTATTGTGATATTGGAGTGAATCTCTCACTCATTTAAAAAGAAAAAACGTAATATTATTAAACTCCATGAAATTCTGGTTTCATACATGCCATGTGGTAGCCAATTTGAGGCTAGCATGTGGAGATAAGCCAAAACGATGGGAAATGTCAACTCTGTTATTGTCAGTGTTGCCATTGGATATGATTACATAGCTAAATGATAACAGAGCTGAGCTGTTTTCCACACTTGTATCCATATATTCTTTCCTGTCACATTCCTTGCTTTGCATAATATGACCATGTTTATATTATAACCATACTGAATGTTGGCTGTGAAACTGACCGTACCTCTGTGTGTAACCCTGCAGGTCCCGCTGGGCCCCAGGGACTAAGGGGTCCCCCCCGGAGACCCCCGGAGACCCCCTGGTCCCCCCACACCCCCTAGCGGCAGCAGCCAACAACCTCGCTCAGTTTTCTCCGTCAGCCTTGGGAGACCTATCCCCTTCACCAGCAGAGTCCTCCGCTTAAAGCCTACCTTACACTGACAAGCCAGCCGAGGGGGGTCTGGACTTAACCCCGAGAGTTTCTTTACTGGACACATCCTCTTCACAGTCTAAGGGCAAGAGAGGACAGCACTTACTTTCACTGTTATATTCTGCATAGGCACGTAAATACAGAAACATCTCTGGCGCATTCCATAAAACTGTATCAAACAATCTTATTACAGTTTTTCAAACTTGATATTCTGAGATGGCACTGATCTTGCATTCACACTTTATATACTGCAGCAAACATGGCTGGTCATTCGTCAAATTTCAATTTCAATTTAATTTCACTTATAGTGTGCAAATGCATTGATATATTTATGTGAATAAATGATGCTTGCAAACAAGAAGCTGATACATGACAGAATAATATGAATTTATTTTAGTTGGTTTGAGACTTCACAATCAATTCTACTAAATTACAAGTGCAGAATGAAGATGTTTATATATTGTTTAGTATGTGCTGTATATATGTAGATGTTAACTGAAATATTTGTAGGATACTGTAGACATTTTGTACCATTCCAGGCATTATTAGTGGAGTAATGAGATACACCATTGGTTCCATTTGCACCTTTACTATTACTAAAAATAGACTTAGAGCAGTGATTTACTGCAGAGCTAGTTTTTGAGGAGGATGCATCTGGTAGGTCGCTGCCCCTCCTGCCCATATGGACCGCACGTGCCTGACCAAAGCCCTGAAGGCTGATCGCACTCGGTGCCCATAAGTTCAGTCTGCTCTGGCACTGTCCTTCAAGAGGTTAAGCACAGGGAACACCGATCTGTCCTCCCGGTCCTGGCAGATGTGAGTGACCAACAGACACTGATAGTTCCAGAGCAGCTGGAGGATCATGACGGTCAGGCCAAGGAGGATAAAAATGGAAACAGTGTCTGTCCATTTGGAAGTGATGTGTCAACATACGTGGAGATTGTATTTCCAGAGAAATCTCTTCATGCGATGATCTGACGCTGACGGCTGATGTGGAAAATAGACCTCTGCCTACAAAATTCAAAATTCTCATTATTTTCCCATAGAAAAAAAATCGCAAGATACCGGATCTCCTTATTTGGGCAAAGATGGTGGCTTTTTTGTAGGCTAACCTCAGAGGTCTATTGTTTGGTGAGAGATCCATTCTAAGCCTAATTCCAAACTGAATGAAATGAAAACTTTTATTTAATGCTTAATGAGAGGATACGGAGGGTGAGTATTGACATGAAGTTTGAAGGCTCTAGTTTTCAACATCATTTTGGAAGCAGATCTGTATTATAAAATGCAATCTTAAGCATCCCATTCCACAGTACTGTACAACAGAGAGACTTGCCGTCAAGTCTGATTATGCACTGATTGGTTATTTGAAGAGGTATGAAATACAGAGAATGTTGACAAATAGAAGTGGGAGTTCTGACTGATTCAGTACATCCTCCTGAGAGATATGATGCATGGGTGTGATCTCTCTTCAGGGGAAAAATGTTGACAAATACTGTGATGGCATATTTAAGTGTATTATTCTGGGAACATTGCTGCACACACCTCCCCCCAGCCTGCCTTCTCTCTGCACATAACAGACAAACTCACACACACACACACACACACACACAAGCACTCTTGTCCATTAATTCTTCCTCTCTGGCTTCTGATTCCGGGATATTGTATCTAATTTGTGGGAGTTGCTATGTCATGTCTGGAGACTCCCAGACCTTGAATGTTAATAATACATTTTATTTGAGAGGCACCTTTCTTGGCACTCAAGGACATTTTTTTTAAAACAGCATGAATATAAAAATATAAAAAGCAACAGGAAAAAAAGAGCAATAACATCAGGTGGAATAACATCAGTTTTAAACAGATGTGTTTTGAGTTGTGATTTGATATGGGGGAATGAATCAATATTTCTGAGTTGGGGTGGTATAGTGAATTCCAGAAACGGGAAGCAGAGTGACTGAATGCTCTGCTCCCCATTGTGGTGAAACTGGCGGTGGGGACAGACAGGTGTATGAAGGAAGAGAGAGCTACGTACTTTCTTTTTATGATCCCCCCTGGAAAAAGTCAACTGAGGGATCCAAAATGGTCAAGCTGGTACATATCTTTAAAATCATTGTTTCAAATTGACCAAAAACTTTACATTGATGATAAGACCACACTGCTACAAGCTTTAACCACACGCTGTACCAACCTCAATTCAACCTCATTGTTGTCAAGCTCTGAAACACAGGCCTGAACACCCATCTGTTTATGTCCATTTTGATCCAATTGGACTGCTTTGCTCTGTTGCCCTCCCAAAATGTCCTCCACCTAATTGTAGCAAGCTAGAACTAGCCTTGATTTTATGTCACCCTGTAGACAACTTAAAAGTATTACTGTAGGTCTGTCTTTTCTGTTTCATCATCCCCCAAGATCAAGTCTGAAAGAAGAAAAAAAAAAGTAACTAACTTCAGGAGCTGAATTGTCAGGTGTGTCAAGTGCTAAGACAAAATCACTAATGATCATTTTTGTTAAATCTGACTGACTATTTTGATTGAAGATATTAGGCCAGGATACAATCTGATCCGAGCTTTGCGTATTTACAGTATTTTGAGCTATCTGAAATGGACCACTATCCTGTAACAAAACTCTAATAACACTGGTGTGATTCTCAAAGCAAAGTTAATTCCCTCTGGAAAAGAAGCACTTCCCCCCCATGCTCTTCCTTTTGAGCAGTCTGGACCGTATGCCGCATTCCAGACAACTGGGAGGTCCGATGTATTCCAGGTGAACAACATCGGAGATAAACAAAGAACATGGCTGACTGTGAGAAGTTGACATTTGAAAAGGCAATTTGACTTTCAGCAGTCCAGCCTCCTTGCTTAGATAAACCAATCAGAGACGGAAAAAGACAAATGAGGTAGCAGAGTAGACCCCACAATACTTTGAATACATTCTTTATAATATATTCTTTTTCCATTTCAATAGCCTCTTTGTAAATGCTGTCATTGTTGTGTGATGTCAGATTACTGCATCTCAACAAAGTCGGAGTACAGCGTTTTGCCTGGACACGGTGAGTACCTCCCACTTATACTGGTGTTCCAATGCGATTCTCCTTGTAGGTTGAATTTCGGACCTCCCAGTAATGGAATGCGGCAAAACCCACTTAGCCCACTCTATCCTGTTGGAGTCACTGTAACAGGACCCCGTTAATTTTCTTGTAGTTTCTTTCAATTGAATTTCTGGGCTCATAATGAGCTTTCCTTTATTCATTTGGGTCAGAAGGCTGCTGTTTCCTTTCTGAGCACAGACCACTTCGGCTTCTGATTCAGATAATTCCATATTCCAGTACCTCTGGGTATCCGGTTACATAATGTAATCATTGATGTCATTTTTAGAAGGAATACAAAAAAACATCACAGTACAGTGCAGAGAGCAGTGGTGTGATGATCCATCAATGATACAAAATATCTTTACTGATTAGGTTTACAATAAAGGCCCTTGTCTCATTCTCATTTCTCTAAATCTGGAGAAATATCTGTGATTAAATTAATTTGAGATGTCGTCTACAACAAGGTCCATGTCTTTGTATCATGGTTGGGCATGGTCAATGAACAACCTTTTCTGATCACGTTGTATTGGTGCATGTCTGGTCATGTCACTTTGCACTTTACAACATAAGAAAAAATCAGGCCTTAACTCAATATCCTGATACAGGTCATGGTTATCTTGTGACTCAACAGTAACGCCCACCCAGGCTGCATGTGAAACGTTGATCCAGAATGTGGCGGCTGGTCTTCAAAGAACCAAAGGCACATGAAGGTTACATTAAATTAAAATGATTAATGCTTGCACACAAAGTACTCTAGAGTTCTGCACCAACTTACTTGAATGCCCTCATACAGGCATATGTTACCAGACCAGACCACTGCACTCCTCCAAAGAACACTGCCTGGGTCTGCCTTATCCAAACTTTTCTCATCTGTATTTATTGGTGGAATGCACCAGGACAATTCACTGAATTTTTTTGTCACATCCTATAAAATGTGATGGTATTGTATGATGTGAATGATTGAAATATGATCATTTCCTGTTATTACCTGAAGCATCTACAGTATATAGAAGAATGCACAAAAAAAATAATGTTATCATTCACTTTATACAAATACCAAGGCACTTCATTGGCATTATGGACATGACAAAAAGTCAGTTTTCCATGAAACCACCGGTTCAGAGTAGGGACGTCCTTCTCTGTCTTCAAAAATCTCCCCACACCCAATTTTTTGAGAATACCACCAAGATAAATTACCTTAACAGCCTCTTTAACTCGTTTAACTTTGCTTGAGCTGTTATTCTATATTGCTGCACTAACGTATAGCCTAGGCCTACCTTCAGTGTGACCTTTTTTTGTGGCGATAAAAGCGCCAGCTAAATGACTAAAATTTATATTTTAAAGTTTAATTAAAGTTTACTTTGCATAGGCCTATTGTAGCCTATCACAGGTGCCAGATGTTGTAGACTATAGCCTACTTTTTTTTTATTTATTTTTTTTTATCATTGAATCATTGTTTTAAATTTTAAGTTCTACAGTAGATTCTAAATCTGATCAGACTCCAGTGAGTTTTTCTACCAAATCTGATGCAGTGCATACCTATCTGATTAACTGCCCGCCCACCATAGACTGATTATTTTGAGTCAGTGGAACAGACCATGACCTCAACAGTATGGCGCTCGTATTTGTCCTATGACGTACTCAGACGTAGGAGTTCAAAGTTGAAGCATTTCGCGGGAGATATCAATATTTCAGAAACATTGCACCCGTGTGTTGGGAGTGCATTTTATGTTGAAACACATATTCCAACTTCTGTAACAGTCAATCAGAATAGCAAAGGTAAGGGTCCACATCCTCTTAACGTGGGTAACTAGCGCTTTAGCTGGCCAATAGGGCAGAAAAACGATGCACGGGTATATTGAATGTGTAACGTTAGCTAATGTTAGCTAACAAAGTTAGCTACGACGCTAACAACATGGTTAAATTATCCCAGTCTGGAAGTGTAGAGGATGCTATACTGACTTATCTAGCCTTATTGCATATCGTTTATATGGTGGATATGTATACGTATTGGGTCATAAGTCATAAGATTTCAGTCGCCGGCTAAGCCGGACGGTGCATGTTTTAAACTTTTGGAAATTGCTTGGTGCACTGTGGCTAATACGATGCCTTCATGCACTTTATCAATGTTCACATTCTGATGCAACTTATACACAGGTATTACCATGTTCTCCGACACTATTGATCAGAAGGAGTCTACATTGCTCCAGCCGCCCGGTTCGGAACAGCCTGTATTTCAGCGGGAGCAGCTGTCATACATCGGCTGCTCGGAGCGCTTCCGACTGGGTGAAAGAAGCTTCAGTCGACAATACGCGCACATATACGCCACTCGTCTAATGCAGATGAGAGACATCCTTGTCAAAAGAGCCAAGCAAAAGTGGGGTAAGATTTGTGAACTTCTGTAACATTAAGTGTCAACTATATTCCTTGTTATCGATATGTAGGCTACATCCTTACAGTGCCGTCACTGGCATTGCCACTGTCATTCTGGGCATCTTTTTGGACAGGTGGAAATGTGGTGTTGATAGTGCCTCTCAGCGGAGTAGTCATGTAGCATTCACTGAACCCAGGACTGCAGTTGTTTGAAGAAGTATCCTCTCTTTGTACATAGTTAAAGGCTAACCGGTGACTGTGTGTTTTCCTGCAATGAGATAATTCCTCTGTACTTAATCCATAATATCCCATAGATGTTTTTCTAAAATGAAAACAATGGGAGATAGAGAAAAACACCTTCCAGGGGAATATTTGTTGCACAGAATATGTTCTTGTCACAGTGGATCTTTACAGGCTATAGAAGATGCAGACTTCATCAAGGTATATGGCATTCAATCTGAGTTGTGTACGTGCAGGAGAGTCGGTGCCCATACGGAAGTTATGTGACCTGCCGATGGGGGAGCACTGTATAATTGTGGGTACCATCTTCAAACACATGGAACTTCAGCCATCAATCCTGAAGGAAATCAGTGAGGAGGTGAAATTTCTGCACTCATATCAGCTTTCCCCCATCTTAATGTGATGTCCACATCAGTAATGATGTCCACACTCACCACACAAACCCTTTAACCCACGAAGCTCTGACCTAGGTGCTTTAAGTTTTTCTGCCTTACTGCTTGCCACACTGAGTAGAGATGGATGAAAGGTTTTCAGTGCGCGCGTGTGTGTGTGTGTGGTGTGTGCGTGTGTAAAACAATTTGACAAATTAGTTTGACAAAAAATGTCAACACAGTCTCATGGAAGGGCTTCTGATGTGCAATCCCCTCTTTGTCCCATCAGCACAACCTGCTGCCCCAGCCACCCCGCACCAAATACATCAGCCAGTCAGACGAACTCATCCTGGAGGATGAGCTGCAGCGAATCAAGCTAGAGGGAAACATTGACGTTGCCAAGTTTGTCACAGGTATGGCTGCCATGTATGTAACTCATTTTCAGAAAGCCACTCAGTTTATAGGCCACATCCTTTCTTATTGCTGTTGTCCTTTGTTTTGTTTTGTAAAAGGCAGTGTGATTGCCATCTTGGGTGCGGAGAAGAATGACGGGAAGTTCACTGTTGAGGGCTTCTGTACAGCAGATTTGCCAGCTCAGACTCTCAGAAAGGTCCCAGAGGCCGATCGGTGGGTGCCTTTTCAAATCAATAAACTTGCAGTGATCGATGCGGATGTGTGGATGCGTAAATGTGTTTTGAAAAAAAGGTTGTACTGTATATAAACAATGTTGTACTGTATATAAAGTGTCAATATCATAGGAGTGTGGACATATCCTGATCTCTCTCTCTCTCTCTCTCTCTCTCTCTCTCTCTCTCTCTCTCTCTCTCTCTCTCTCTCTCTCTCTCCTCTGCTCTCTTGGCCCTGACAGGTTTGTTTTGCTTGCTTCCGGTCTTGGACTGGGTGGCACCGGTGCCGACAGCATGCTGGGGCTGCAGCTTCTGGTCGACATGGTGACGGGACACTTGGGCGACGAGGGAGAGCAGAGCGGAGCGGCGTCCATCTCCCACGTTCTCTTGGCTGGGAACCTGCTGAGCCAGAGTACCCAGGACAAAGACTCCAGCACCAAGGTGAGGCAGGTGGAGTGGTGGTGGTGTGGGTGGAGTTTGCGTAGTAGTTTAGCAGAGCCATAGAAAGAGAGAGTTGCGACACTCTTTTTAATGTCGCAGCCACACGCTCAAAATTAAAAAAAAAACCTGCACTGAATGGCTGAATCGCAGGAGGGTGGGATGCACTTCTGGATGCTGGAGGGTGTAATCAATTTACGCAATGACTACTGACTAAGAGATTGGCTGTTTATAGTTCCCAAACTCCCATAATAAGTAGCCTGGAGGGAAGTAGCCTGGGAAAAACGCTGCCATTTTTTCCTATGGAGATCTATGGGAGTGTCGCCACTCTGTTTTATCTACCGCTCTGTAGTTAAGGAGCTGGGTTACTGTAGCCTGGCAGAGTAGCCTGTGAAGTTGTGGGTTCGATTCCTGGCTTCCACAATTGTGCTCTTGAACGAGGCACTTAACCCTGGGCCAGTGACCCTTGTAATAAGGGTCTGTTAAATGAATACATGTAAATATGTCAATGATAATCGCTGCACTGGGTATGTATTGTGGTCACAGAAAGCAGTCCTGGCATTGTCTAGATATAGACTAGATTAGTCTCTTAATGCATTCATAACATGAAATTCATGGGTTTCATCAGGTCCCTTTCCACAGATGGGTTAATCAAGCACCATACAGTCTGTATTCTTGATCCAGACGCTTGATTTTATACACCTGTGGAAAGGGACCCGATGAAAGCCATGATTAGTGTCCTTTTTGGTACAGCTGTACCAATTTGTGATAGAAGAAGAGAGTTTGTCCAAAAGGCAGTGTGTCGTTTTTCAGGTGTTTCTCAAACTTTTCTCTTTTTCGGCCTTTGTAGGCCAAGTACCTGACTAAGAAAACACAAGCAGGCAGTGTGGAGGCCATTCGACTGCTTGATGAGCTGTTGGTTCAGCTAGTGGTAAGAAACTGAATCTGCCCTGCAAGAATATGTCTTATTGCACATCATGGAGAAAGAAAGTCATATTTGCTTTGGATAGAAACACTCGCTGAAAAACGTCATTGTAACCAACCACATTGAAATTTGAAACGGTGGAATATCTTTCAAAGGAGCATCGAAACACAAAGTCCTTTATGAATATGGAGTGTATATGATCTATTTTCACATAGCCCTTTTTATGACATTGAACAGTTTTTTTAGTGATTTGAATTTATGTATATTTCTGTCCTCTGCAGGCCTCCGTACCTGTGGATGTGATGCCAGGCCAGTATGACCCCACCAACTATACGTTGCCACAGCAGCCTCTGCACCGCTGCATGTTCCCTCTATCCACTCCCTACCCAACTCTGCAGCTGGTCAGCAACCCCTTTCAGGCCTGTGTGGACGGTGTGCGGTGAGTCCCTCTCTGCTGGAGACCGCCCACACACTCTGCTCTCATTCAAGGAAACCTCCACTCTGGGGAATGTAGATGTGATAAGTCAGTGATCGTGCGAGTGTTGATTTGGAATTTAGCAGATTGAACATCAGAAAAACACTCATTGAATCATTGAAATCAGAATCATGGTTTAGATATGCGTTTCACTATCTCATCAAGCATAGATAGAAGTTGTGCACCACTCCATTGCCAGGGTGAAACAAACAAGCATTGGGATTGTGATGTAACTTCCCCTCTTGCTGCCGGCTACTCAGGTTCTTGGGCACATCAGGTCAGAACGTGAGTGACATCATTAAGTACAGCAGTATGGAAGACCACCTGGAGGTTCTGGAGACCACGCTCCGTCTGCGACACCTGGCCCCCACTGCTCCGGATACACTTGGTTAGAACACACACACACACACACACACATGCATCCACTTGTGCTGCTGCGGTCAGTTTTCATAAAGCCTTGTGTTTCAGTTACTCATTGACATCTGGATTGTATAGGATTGTATTATGCAAAGGAGTTTGGATGCCCGCCACTGATAATCATATAAGTTGTAGAACTGTTGGCATACTTTTTATATTTAACCGTACCAATGCAAGCACTTACTCTTTTCTCCCCCTTTCTTAGGTTGTTATCCCTTCTATCAGAACGATCCCTTCATCCTGGAAGAGTGTCCGCATGTTTACTTCAGCGGAAGTGCTCCCAGATACCAATCCAAGCGCATTACAGGTCAGAGCAGGTCACCTACTGCACGCTGTATGTCGTATTTTGGACATACTGTAGATGCACAATCTTTCACCTGAGGGGCTCACTGAGCTTCTGTTAAATGTACCCTGTGTTCAGTTTGATGTTTCTGGCTTTATGAATCATGAATACCCAGGTCAATTGAGTGTTCAATTGCGTGTATTTTTTTATGTTTTAGAATTTAGATATAGTTTTGTTATTCATTGAAGATGTTGTTTTTTTTTTTTTTTAATGGTCCAAATCACTGCTTTGTCTTGTGTTTCTGTAGGTCCTGAGGGGCAAGACGTCCTCCTTTTGTCCATCCCAGAATTCAGCAGCACGCAGACCGCCTGCCTAGTCAACCTGCGCACTCTAGAATGCGAGCCAATCAGCTTTTCTTCCTTCTCTGATGAAGATGAAGAATCTGAAATGAATATTAGCCACTGAAGCCCTGCAGTTGGTATGATTTTCATGATGTGTTATGATATTTTTGACTGGTAAAAAAAGATTTTAGTGTATGCTTTCCATTGCCAAAGTATAAAGTGTCTCATCATTACACCATGATCTACGAATTTGTAAAAGCAGGTTGAACACTCTTGGGATGACTAATTCTTTGGCTCGGTTTGTGTGAATTTGGATCAGTGGACAACTAGTCACAAGCAACTCATTGTAACAATACTGGCTATGTATGAAGTTTCCCAGCCATGTTGTTATTAATGTTTTTATTGTTTTTCATGAGAGCAATAATTTCTGTATTGGAATCTGTCCATATGAAGTGTTTTAATACTTCACTTTTTGTGGATTATAATTCTGTTACACAGGTAAGCTTCCACCTGTTAAACATAACAAGCAAGGACAAAGTCATTGATAAGAGATCATTTCAGGCATTTAAGAAGCTGTAGATCTTTGTGTGTTTGGATGGACCCCCTCCCCCTTGCATTTTGTCAGTCAGTGTCATGGCAGAAGACAACAGCACTATGTAAACAAGCCTTTATTAGCTGGAAAATAGTCATTGACCTCAGCTACTGTACACATTGAGAATTGTTCTGGATTGTTCAGTGCACCCCCTTAGTGGAAGCTGGAGCAGTTGCCTTTGAGGGTGAGGAATGTATAATGTAAATAAAAACTCTTTTGTATCGAAATGACTTCAGGTCTCTAGCATCTCTTTGTGCTCCTTGCATTTCCTCTTCTATTGCTCATGGTCTCACTTTGACATTACATTTTTTTGTCAACCCACTTTTTGAGAAGCCTAATATTGTAAAGATCTCCATCACTGTGTTCCTTGGGTTGGAACTACTCTAAATGGTTTCAGACCATAAAACACATCTACAAATTTCAACCAAAAAGTCAATTTAGTCAACAAAAATAGGACCGATCCAGGTAGCCTTCGAGGACTGAGATAACTCAATCTTCGATCTAAGTACCATCAGTCTATTACAACATGTGCCTTGTGAGATGCAGATTGTAAGGGAGGTGTGGCAGTGGAGTGCTGCTGTGTTGAGTGTCAAAAAAAGCCTCTCTCTCCATGTCTACATATGAAGCAAGAGTGGACAAAGACTGAAGACAAACTCATAGGTGATACAGGACCCAAGACCACGTCTCTCCTCTTAACATGAACAGAAAGAATAGTTGTAATGAGAGCTTAACAGATGTTACTTTGAAGTGCACCTAAAAGCTAACCTAGGATTACGATGGTGCCAGTTATCCCCCATTGATAATAACTGGGTTACTTATTTAGGAAGTGTGACCCTTGTCCTAAATTTGTAGTTTGGCAACTTAATTCCATGTCCACTTAATTCCACTTAATTCCAGTCATCTGATTCTGAATCGTAATTGTAGTCCAGCTCCACATTATAATCTGTGGGTTGAGTGTCTTCGTACATGGGGAAGACCCAGGTAGTGGTGGGGGGCCCTGTGGTTGTGGTAGTTGTGGTGGTGGTGGTGGTGGTGGTTGGGGCCATTGTTGGGGCCATGGTTGACCTAAGGGCCAGAAGCCTCTGCTGACGAAGGAAGCGCAGCCGTTTTAACCGGCGTAAACGGTTGCTTCTGATGTTGCCCGACACGCCATTGTTCTCTGAGCCCGTCGCTCTCGTGCCGTACCTTTGTGTGTTGCCGCCATATCCCTGTTGGTTTCTGTTGAGGACACGAATGGGCTTGTTGCCATGTAGGGCCATGATCTGCTTAATGCGGTCCCAGTTGGACTTGCTGAGTTCAAAGTTACACAGGGTGGCGCCGGGCTCAAAGCCCACCACGCACATCTTGACAAGGGGTGCATAGCCCTCTGCACGCACAGTGACGCGGTATTCTCCAGGATTCAACAGGCGCCAGAAATCCCCAGACTCCCCTGAAATGAGAAATGAGAGTCAGCGTGCCGGAGAGACCAGGCCAGTCCAGGGACAGGAGGTGGGAGGGGAAAGGGAAGAGAAAAACAGAAGAAGTGAGAGTAATCATTTGTGGAACCATCTGCTCAGTTGCACGTTTCTCAGTTGCACAAGTCATAGTGAGGTTGAATTGGTTTCAACAAGTGGTACAAGATTGGTGCTACATACAACTCGTAGCCAGATAAGAGAGACTCACCTGTCCTCATGTCGTGGTTTACCCCCTCTACAGATACAGTGGCGTTATCGATGGCGTTCCCTTCCTTGTCCCTTACCACACCCCTGATTCCTCGGTGCACCTGCAAGAGATCAATTAATTAGGGACACTGCAGACTCAAAAGCACAAAACTTCTGCCACATACTTAATGTCCCCATAATATCTTTGTTTCTTTTCATATAGTGTATGATCGGCCTTGACTGCATTTACAATGCATTTTAATCAACATTTCTATCTGTGCTTAGGCTACAAATTCCTGAAAATTCATTTAATTAAGAATTAATTAATTAAGAATACCTGTAGGCCGTCATTTCATTAAGAATAGGGCATCATTTCATTAAGGATAGGTCTTTTGTGGACTCACTTGTTCCATGAAGGTGAGGAGGGCCTCTTTGTTGTTCTCCCACTCCCGACGCAGTTCACTCTGATGGGGGAATTTGTCACAACCCAGGAAGATGGACAGCTCAAAGCAGTTGGTGTGAAGGTAGCTGAAGTCATTCATACCTAAAGAAGGGGAAAAAATGTATGATGATTTGCTTTAAAAAGCATCAGCATTTAAAAATCATTGGCAGTTATTGCTCTCATTAGAAAAGAGGAATGGCCACAAGAGGGCAGCCTCTATCCAGTTTAACATGTAAGGGGTAGTAGAAAAGTGCCCAATTAAAAAGGTCAGTGGTTTAAGGAAAAGGGTCAAATCTGCAAGCAATTATAATTTTAACGTGACTCATACAGCCCAGTTGCCCTGTTGGTGTACCACTCACTTCCTGTGACAGGCCTCCATTTGGCGCCATTCACAATGCCCATCCCTCCCGTGGGGTCATCACCATGGCAACCCCCTTGATAGGTCTGCGTCATGCTGCGGTGGGTTGAGGCGAACGAGACTGCCAGCCAGCGGAAGAGCGACTGGTCTGCAATGGTGCGGATCTCATCCTCGGCCTCCCCTCCGTACCCCTCGGCTTCCCGTCCGTACCCCTCAGCCTCCCCTCCGTAACCCCTTTCTCTCTCCCCTTCATGGCCTCTCTCGTGGTGGTAACTGTCTGGGTAGCCCTCGGGCTCACTCTCCTGATGGTACCCATAGCCCTCGTGGTGGTGTCCGTAGCTCTCAGGGTAGTATCCCTGGTTCTCCTCGTGGTAGCCTCTCTCCTGGTGATGGTATCCGTAGGATTCCTGGCGGTAGGAGTCGGGCGCCTCGTGGTAGCCAATGTGCTCCCAGCGCCTGTCCGATTCCTCCTCTTCCTCATACTGCCTCTTATGGCGGACCAATCGCCGGGTCCTCTTGTTGCGGTCCTCTCCCTCTTTGGTCAGGCGGTGCATGTCGAAGGGGTATGTCACCAGCCTCTCGCCCCCCTGAAAGTTAGCCCCGAGCACAAACGGGTTGGTCTCCATCCAGGAAATGATGGCTCTGGTTTCTGAACCAATCTGAAAGAGAAGGTAGGAAATGTGATTATGTGGGACTAAGCATGTGAAGAACCATGAAGAAGTAAGTGTTAGGGCAAACTGAAACTGGTACACATGGCAGGCATGGCAGTATTCATGAATTCTACTCCTACTGGATGTTTGTAACATCATTCACAGAGGTCCCTGTTACATCCCATTTCAAATCAAACCAAAAGCAGAGGTGGGTACTCTTAGTCAAATAGACTTGAAATCCTGTTATAGTGTTAACTTCACTTATACAACCATAACTTAAAACCATAATTCTTTCTTCTTTTATCCACAGTTTTCTCTAACCATTCCATCGTCCAGGAAGCCCTCGGGGATGGGCACATGATGATTGGGCACCACTTTGGGCACCCGCCCCTTGTCCTCTGCATCCCACAGGACAGTGTTGAGGTCGGGGAAGCTCTGGAAGATGTCATAGCCCTCCTCAGTCCAGTGACCCAGCTGCCAGCTGCCAAGCTCAGACCCCTGTGACAAGAGAAGCACAGTGTTAGAGGAATAGACGAACACAAGCACAAACTGTAAGTTGGAGGAACGTAAAAATTATAGCATTGTTTTAAAAATAAAGGTTTCCTGGAAATATTGAATGTTTGTACATGTGAAAGTGCTCTACACAAAACAGTAGCTCAAATACTGGTTAAAGCTAATGGATTTGTCCCATGTTAATGCATGAAGGTGATAGATAAAGCATTGCACCATTTCAAAGCACTATTGTGGACTTAAAGGATGGTTTAGAGCGTGCTAACCTTTTCAAAGGCCTTCACGTGGCCATCTGGGTTGAGCGAGGGCACGAGGTGAATTCGGATCCCCTCCACCAGGCGGCGCACTTTAGGATTTCCGTCCTTGTACTCCTTACAGAGGTACTGCATCAGCATGAGAAGCAGCTCTCGCCCCAGTGCCTCGTTACCATGGAGACCTGCTGTGTAGCGGAACTCCGGCTCACCTGTGGTGTGTAAGTAAGTCACAGAGCTCAGATCATGAAAACACAATGGATCACAGATGCTGTCTGCAATACATGAAATCAGTGGAAAGGGTTCAAATGTATGATACATCTAATTTAATTTGTATGAATTGTATGTTCTGGTGAAAGGCGATGTTCTAAAATACTTTTGTGTCTCCTTTAAAACTTAAGATTTAAACTTTTAAACGTTTTTAAGTTTTAAACTTTTTTTTCTAAACTTAACTTTTCCACTGCAATTTGTCACTATAGTCTATGGGGTTTCACAACTTTGAGACTGTTATATGGAAACACATGAAGAGTTTCGTTCCAAAACGCTGTATCTCCATTAAAAAAAAACATGATTATTAAATAATGTTTTTTAATTGTATTTCAGGTAACGTGCAGATAGATAAAAATATCAATAACACAGACACAGTTGCACTGAAATTACCTGGAAAACAAAATGTAAAAAAATGATTCATGACAATGAATTGAAATGGATAGAATCTTGGAACCAATCTCTTCACATAAACAGCACATGAATATTTTGCTTGTTTTGGATATTCTTGTAGAAGCAGTTGAGCTCACTAATACCAATGCTACTAAATCTACAAGCTACCCACCTGTCTCATGAATGCCAGGGTTGTCTGACATTTCCATGGCATAGATCTCCAGACCTTTAGAACTCTTGCCTAAGCTGTAGAAATTGGTGATGTTGGGACACTCATCCGCGATCGATTTCATCAGCTGAAAAATTACAGAGAAATCATGAGCTGAGTCAGTGAAACATGAAAGCCTTCAATCATATACTGTACAAAGTCTACTGAAGTTCCACCAAGAACAGGACTTGTCAGGTGATATAGTTCCAAAGTAGAATTCACTGAAAATGACCTATGTGAGCCACTATCATAATTATGTTCCCCATCCACCATATGCACAACACACCTTCTCCATGTCGGTGTAGCTATGATGGGTGAAATCAAGGTCGTCTCTGGGGGTCACTTCATTCTGACTGTAGTGGACGCTGACAGGATCTGTGCATTTAGATAGAGAAAATCATGGCTCATGGAAAATTGGGCTTTAAACGGCAAATTGTCCTGACAGTACTATGAAAGAGACCAAACATCATCGCAGGTTTGACCACTTGTAAATCATTTAGTCAACCTCTGGTACAATGTCTGCCAAAAGGTCAAAGGTCAGCACTATCACCTGGCACTGGGCAGCCCATGACCTCCATCCTCATGCAGAGGCTTCCATTCCAGCTCTGAGGCATGACCCTGATGTAGCGAGCAACCATTGGCTCCACAAACTGGGCCAGCACTGGAGTCTGCTTATCTGAGTTGGCAAAGAAAAGCTGAGAGGAAAAAAGACAAAATCATTGCAAATAATCTGAACCTAAATCTAATTTTTTTATATTTTATTTCATTTTTGAAAATAGGTAAAAAAAACAGGTTTTGTTTTACTTTTACCTGTAAAATGTGGACAAACGAAAACTTAACCTACCCATTCAGAGTAGCCATCATTCAGTATAACCCATTCACGACTGTCATTACTGAAGGCAACATAGTATGAGGTCACAAAGTCGTTCCTGTAACAGAAAGACAACAAAGGTTAACAGGTTATCAAAGGTGCCATTAAGGTTATCAGTCAAGCAGAGAATATTAGTCTCAAGGCTAAAAGTAGCTCCTAACTGGTGAATTTTGAAACTCATGACCGTGTCAGTCTTAACTTTAGGAAGCCTAGTTTTTTTTTTACTGAGATTGATTCACAAAGCATTTTAGAGCTAAAAGTTGTACCAAAGCCTATGAGTGCGAGAGGACTTCTACATCATTAAGATCCTTTGAGAATACGGGTCCTGATATCTGGCAAATGTCTTTGTAAACCCATGTACTGTACGTCAGCAGACGCTATGGACTACAATGTGAATATACATGACAGATATAGTAAATGGTTCCCCAAATGTGCATAGACTGATTTGTTTGTGTGTGTGTGTGTGAGAGAGAGAGAGAGTGTGTGTGTGTGTGTGTGTGTGTGTGTGTGTGTGTGTGTGTGTGTGTGTAGGTGTGTGTGTGCGCACGTGTGTGCGTGCGTGTGTGTGCGTGTATGTGTGTAGCAGAGACAACTGAGTTATGAGGTGATGGCATGAGATAGAGCTGGAGCTGAAGATATCTCACTCTACGGGGTCGTCGCGGCCCTGGGTGATAACCCCGGTGAACTCGGTCATGGTGCGCGCATCCATCTCAATCCAGTGCTGTTTCTCCTCAGGGTTAGCGCACCATGCTCCACCATTCAGGTCGTCATCATTGGAAGAGGCCTGGACACACAGCGACACATAGCCACATGCATACACATCAGTCTCAGATCAGAGGATGATGGAATGCTGCACAGTGTTGTGACCGGTGGTGTGTTTTTGTATAATTGCAATATCTGCCAAAAAATATACTGTTTCAGTGTATGTGATGGAGGCATGTGTGCAATTACCTGCATGTTGAGTCGTGACCTGTGCACTCCGTAGCGATACTGGGACATAGATGACGCCACCAGCTGGTCAGTAGCGACACGGTGAGACTCCATACCAAGTGGGGGGCAGTCTGACAAAAAACACACATAATACAAATGTTCCTGACACTGGACTGGTAACTTTACAGTAAAGAATCCATACTGATGACAGTTTTATATTTAGATACTTTAGAATACTGTACATGACAGCAGAATTAAAGTAAAGTACATGTATAATTTTGACATTTCCAAAACGAAGACAAGGGAGACAACTAAGGGTATAGGAATACTATTTCTGTTCTATTTCTGTCCAATATTACTTGTTGTGGTTCTGTAAACAGGAAGACTCAAATAGTAGTATTCTGCAGGTCTGGGAGTCATTGTGTTAATATATTGCCAAGCCATTATGAGCATTTTATTCATGACTGGTTTCAACTTACTTGAAAAGATGACTAATTCTAAGCATCTGTTTGAAGCAAACAAGATGACTCCTCTCTGTTGTTTGGAAATTTCCATTGAGAGGGAGCAGCTGTGTAACGGGGACAAGGCTTTGGCAAAGATATCCCTCTCCAACCAATACAAAACAGCTTACTAAACTGCTCTCTTAGATGCTTGAGGCACACAAACTCTAGCAGAGAGGCACAATAAGTCTCTAACACAAGTCTTTGTAATAATAATGATAATGATAATAATAATACGTTTTATTTATAGTGCCTTTCTCAAACCCAAGGTCGCTTTACAGAGTCAAAGAAAAACAAAACAAGTGTGGAGGAAAGAAAAACAAAAGGCCAAAAATGTGCTGAAAAGGGCCAGCACAGGACAGGAGTTTGGACAAACGGGCAACATTTTTGTCTCCTTTAAGTACACAGTAAGACAAAGCACAACTGATCGTTACACTCACTTTTGGGATCTTTGTAAATGCGCGGTGTCTTCAGTCTCCGCTCTCTCTCCTCTTCCAGCTTCCTCTGTCTCTCTGCCAACAAGATGTTAAGAGATAAGTGAGGACCACCCCAAAAGAGAATGCTGTGAATGTCAATGTGCTTCCCCCGTGGAGCATGAAACACACTGAGGTCCCTGACCAGTACCGCATGTGTCCTCACAGGCTATACGGCCGTGTCAGAGTTCACATCTGTGTGTGCACAAAAGCAACCATGAGCATACGTGTAAAAATGACACGTCCAATGTGTGAATGTAAACAGCGTAGTGACTATTCAGAAACATACCAGCATTTCTTATTCAAATGGAAAGCATCACAGCATGTTGTTTTTCAGGTCAATTGACTGCTCCTCAGACTGTTTTCTCAGACTGTATTTTATAACAATTGATTGATAGTGTGTTTGCGGAGACGGTTTTTGTTCCTGTTTGTTGCTTCAAAGCCAGGGCTGAGGGCTTATGTAAAAATGTGGTGCGGACGCCAAATCAAACAATCTTTTCAAAGGGGCCCCCAAGCATCCCTTGAGCTGGGCCCGGCTCAAATAGTGAACGGCTCCAGATGATTCTGCTAAATTCCGGAATAGCATGACCTAATGTTGATCTATGCTTAGCAAAATGCGAGGCGGACCACAGTCAACTAAATACTCCCAGTGGTGCAGATAGTTCTCAATAGCCAGGAGGATTTTTATCATACACGTCGTCCACACCGGGGCAATTACTGACCAGGCACAAGAGTAAAAAACAGAGTCTGATAAAAACTGATTTATGACTCATGTTCACAGTTTTGGGTCAAGAAGGATACACAAACACACACACACACACACACACACACACACACACACACACACACACACACACACACACACACACACACTCTAGTGATTCAGCACCCACAAGGATATAGGATTCCAGATAAACGAACATTCCAGCCACCCCATGTAAATCTCCCTTCATTTTCACTCCCATAGTCCTCCACTCCAGTTTTTTCTTTTTTTTTCTTTTTTTTTTTTTATCTCTGTGTGCCTTTTCCATGTGTTCTTACACCTCTTAGCCTTATCAGATCCAGGGTCATGTGAAAGTCAGTCTAGTCTCTACTCCCATTCATCATCAAAGGTAGCTGCTGGGAAACGTCTAATACCAATTTTCAAGGAATTTGAGACACAACTTGTTACAGGTACCGTATTTCCAGTCTCCCACAAACTCCCTTTAACTCACTGACACCAACCAAAACACATAAATGTACGCTGGTAGCTCAGAAGAAGTGCAAAATGTTCCTTGGATTCAAAGCTGCATTTAGTTATTCTCAGTACACCATGCTGATTCCAAACACATTCAGTCACTAACATGCAATATGGGCTGAGACATGTCAGATGAAGCCAACACTGAGCAAACTTCCACGTCAGCTGAGTTTCATTTGAGACCGGACTTTACGGGCCTGGGTGGACGGTTCTAGAGGGAAGTCAAAGGTTCCCAATTCACACTTGAGTGTAGGCTTTAAAAAATTACAACTAAACCATCTTCTCTTTAAAACTTCTCTTATGAAGATCGTTCCACCCATTGTGAACTAGTAAAATATACTGTTTCTTTGTTGATTTTAAGACCTGCCAAGCTGTTTATACAGCAACCCACAGGAACCTCTCGGAAGGTGGTATTGCACATTTGAAGACTGATTTGACTGAAAACATTTTTGCAGAGGACAGACTGAGGTTGTCCAGCTTTTATCCTGCTACAGCAACCAACCAATCACAAAATACCTCTACAGCAGAGGAGTTGTTTTGACGTTTCTAAACAATGGGATGAATTACTGATCAGCGCCCAGCAGAGATGGAAAACACTGCATACTTTACCTGTCTCCTCCTTGTCCTTTCTTTCTTTCTCTGTTCTCTCAGCCAGCTTCCTGTCTGTAGAAAACCAAACAACCACAAGGATAGCTTCAGAAACAAGGTCAACACTTTCAAACGGTGTGAGAGTCAACTCTGGGTGGCTAGAGTATAGCATTCAGGGGCCAAAACAACGCTGGAAAGATTGATGGTCACACTGGATAGTGCCCATAACCTCTTATGGTCCTTCACAGTTACACTGCTGGGCTTCTGTTTATCTTGAACACAGTATTCAGTACTTTCTTTGCCAAGGAATATTTCCCCATATTTTAAACCTGGAATGTCAATTTACATTAAATCCTAAAATACGTTATGGACATTTTTTTTTTTTTAATCACTTCACATCTGCTCAGTGTTGGTTATAAACCATATGTGTTGGGTACGTACATGCCTGGACAGTTGACTAAAGTCTGTAACAAACCCCAAACAAATTCCACTGACTCCCTTGCATTAATCACACTGTGTGTCTGTGCTTGTTCGGTTGGCTGCTATCTCTCTTAAGTTTGCAACCTGGCCCGATTTCAGGAGGCCATTTTGTTTCCATCTTTAAAAGTAACTTTTCACAGAACTTTCAGAGGGTCAGGTCATCTGTGCTGTGTTTGCTTGTGTGCATGTTGCCAAACCAAAAAGTTTTAAGAAAGACAGCAACTGGAATTGTATGTCATGCCCAGGGTGGGAATTATACCAAGGCCATGAGGCCATGGCCGCCGTTGCCCTACACTTTGGCCTTGATGCCCTGTGAAAAAAAACCCATCATAAGGCCACAGTGGCCTTTATGCCCCTGACTTAGGGTTGCCAACCATTCAGTATAATACGGAATCGTCCCGTATTTGACACGTAAAAGTCTTGTTCCGTATTGAACTGATACGGAACGCTCTTTGCTCTTTGAGTGAAATTAGGTCCGGTGCTTCACCTGATAATTTGCTGCGCAAATGATCACGCAATCGCGAACCGACGGAAAAAGAAAGCAAACGCAACCAAAGTCTGCCATGATTGGGCCTCAACTTAAAGAAGTTTGAGGCTGTGTTAGTGTTTCTCAAAGCCTACAGCGGCTAGCGGGTCTATGTATTTGTGTCGAGATAACCCTGACATGTAAAACCATCGAATTTTACTCAGTGGCCTTTGTGCCCCATCATGTGGCCTTGGTGCCCCTAAAAAAAGAAAGAAGGTGAAGGCCAAATGGCCTTGCCCCTAACATGACGAAATTCCCACCCTGGTCATGCCTACAACTGAGCAGGGAAATCTTCTTTGAGTCAGAGGCCACATGATCTGTGTCTGGAAGGTCTGATCGGCCCTCATGGTGTTCTGTCTTGCTCTGATTTTGTTTTTAATCTTTCTTTCTAAGAAACGTTGTCTTCCTGCTGGTTCAAGGTTCATCTTCTTGTTTTCCTCCTTTCGTCTTTGCTCTGTTAGATTTTCTCTTATTCCCTGACTATGTCTTATACTCAGTTTGGAACAAGGGATACCCCTACTCTTACCAGTCCCCCCATTCACACACAACAGTCTCAGTCAAAATCATACATTCAATATACAGTATAAATTCATCACAACACCGACAGTGTCAGTGGTACATACCATAGTCATAGTTATACCATGGTGTTTCGTCAGGTGATGAGGTAGGTTCCTCTACAAGAGAGCAGACAAAGACCGACATCAACTCAGCTGGCAGACTTTCAAGATTAACACAGGATCAACACAGCTGCTCCCCCTTAGACAGTCGCTACACAGAGGCTGTAATTCACAACGTTTGCAGATGTGGGGTTTCTGCATTTACAGTAGCCTACAGGGACTAACTACTTCTGTCTGTGTGCCCTCAAGAGAAGCCACAACTGAGGCTGCGACATATTTTTTTCTCTCTTTTTGTTTGGGGAGACGTGTGCTAATGGGCAATGTAACCACCCTTTTATTTGGCTAGTTAAGACTTTAATGTTCATTTACAAGAATTGAAAACTCCCACATTGACGAAATGTTGTTGCAGACGCTGAAAACAGACTCGTGAAAAGTTGGCCCTTTATTTGGACTAGTTTGAACTGGTTGAATAAGTAAAATGTGTGTGTGTGTGTGTGTGTGTGTGTGTGTGTGTGTGTGTGTGTGTGTGTGTGTGCCCACAATCACTTCTGCTGTGTCCAGATCTGCATGTACAGTATGCCCTAAAAGCTAGTCAGCAGCTGATTTGTGACCCACATATGTAACCCACCTATGTTGTAGTTCCAGTCAGCGGTAGGGCTCACCTCCTTACCATCTGGAAAGGGTAAGTTCTCTGGAACCTCAACTGTTGGAATGTGGAAAAAAGGACTGTGAGAGAGGCAGAGAATTTAAACAAACTTAGCTCATATGCTCCCATGCCTTGGTGTCCCAAACAGAGGTAATTGGCAAAGGAGCTGTTTGAGGACAGGCAGACAGGATTAGTCCAAGTCTCTGTCACAGACAAAAAGCTGAGGAGGAACATGCTGTGTGTTGTGTGCGCTACGTAATTAGTGTAATATCTCATAATATATTTTAGTACTTTTTGACGCAACACGCAATAACAGATCACGAAAAGGCTTGAGGCTGAGTGTCACTTGCATGTTGAATCCCAGTAGTCCTCGTCCACCAGATCAAACACGGGAGGGGTGGTTGGCTCTGGGACCTGGGGTGGCCTGTCTGTCTCTGTGTCGGTCTGCTCATCCGGTTGCCTCCAATAGTCATCCGACTCTACAGGAGAGAGATGAGAGAACACGTGTTGGAGCAAGAACAACAGAGAACAAACGAAAGAAAAACAGAAAGAAAATCAAAGAGTTGTCACAAACAACCATTTAAAAGCCTCCAACTTACAGTTACAGTTCATTACATTACTGCTGTACACACTACTGTATACATCTTGGCTTGTCACACAATTTTCTAAACATGTCTTTCAAACACCATAATCCCACACCAAATATGCAAAACCATACACTAAATTTCAGTGTTTGACTCCTTTTTCAATGTAAACACATTTTGCTAAACGTACCACACACATTTTTCTACCATACGCACAAAAATCTACATAGGAAGTAACTTGATTTCATTTTTCAAACCCAAAAAATACCACACTCGCTCTACTACAGAACACCATCTGATCACTGCCTTATTATAGACCAATGAATAGATCAACTCTATAGACCCATTCAATCTCGTCCTAGAGATTGAATGGGTCTATTGAGATTGTTCAGAACCAATGCCGATACTTTGAAAAGAAAATTAACCAGACTTTGACGTTAATGTTCTACAAAAAGTCGACTTGTCTTCAAACTTTTTTTTATTTCTGTTTGTCTCCAAGTTACCATTACCATTACGCCTGTGGAAATGCCTTAGAAATGCATAATGTTTGTTTCTGCAGTTGAAAGGGCCTATGAATACATACTGTACACATCCAACCGTCAGCTCAATATATCTTAAATGTTTACTGTTTACTATTTCAACTTCTCTCCGTAGATGACTTTTACTCTTGTATGGAAATAAACATAGAAGCCCATGAAAGACAGAAGCGCTTTAGATTTTGAGCAAAAGTGTGTGCATGATGTATCCAAAATGTCATATTATGACAAAACTGTTTATAATGTGAGACAAATGTTAGCTTAAGAGATGTGTTTATGACATGTTGAATGTTGTCATTTTTCATTTTGCCTTTTGTGTGAGCAATAGTGGGTTTTGTGTGTAAAAAAAAGCTTTCACATACAGTAACTAATTTCAGACAAATAAAGTATAGCAGTGAAGCCTCCAATCCGAGGCAAGACCATACTATGGTTTCTACCATCTTAAAGCACACACACACACAGACACACAGACACACAGACACACACACACACTCACACACTCACACACACACACACACAAACACACACACACACACACACACACA